>NC_084477.1:13702202-14011264 GCF_027409185.1 Cynocephalus volans
AAAACTGTGCACATATGACTGCCCTTAAATGTTTAAAACAAAGTACAATAAACCACAAAACCAAAGGTTTCGCTTTGGGGCTGGAGATAAAAGCACCGGAATTGTCATGGAAGGTGTGTGCTGGTCCAGAGCTGGACGGAGCAGAGGACCGCACCTGCTGTCCTAGCCTGCTCAGGCTGCTGTCACAAAGAACCACCTCTATAAATGTCCTATCTCCAAACAGTCACCTTCTGTGGTACTGGGGGTTAGGACTTCAAAATATAGATATTGGATGGATGCAATTCTGCACATAATACCAGAGCATCTAGAGTAAGTTCTTACTTACACTTAAGTGAGGCAAATACCAAGTTAACACCGTCCCAGGAGCTGCAAGGAGCCCAGAGCTCTCCAGGTGGGGGCCTCAGGAAAAGGCTCCCGTACCCAGGGGCTCAGGGAAAGCTAAGGCCCAGGCTGAGGGTCGAGGGCTCCTGCTGTCCCTGCCACTCAGCCCTGCGCCCTCCTCTCCCAGCTCCGCTGTGGCTCCCACCTGGTTTCTGCCCAAGTCTCTGAGAAGATCCCCATCCTGGCAATGCAGCCCAGGCTTTCACCAGACACAGAGGGAGCAGCCTTCACCATCATGCCAAGGGAGGGTTAGGGGACCCAAGGGGTGATGGTGGGACCACTGCTGTGATCACTATTGGCCTCAGTAATAATAACCACAGACTGTCACTAAATGGAGAACAGGGGGGCCCCAGCTCCCCACAGTGGAGTCCATGGCAGGGCTGGCCGGTCCCTGAATCATATCTGCACTCACTGAATGGAGCTAAATACACAGAGTGAGACAGAGGACCTAAAAAAAGGCCCAGGTGATCCTAGGGATTTAAGAACTTTCTTCTGGGGCTGGAGAGACTCTTCGCCCAGGGGTTCGTTTCGCTTGGCAGTCTATCAACAGTTGAGTTTGCCCATCTGCAAATGAGACTTTCTGCCCAGAGGCTAGGCAACTTATGTTGTTCGAGGACAAATAATTCTATTGAATGCATATAAACTTTATTTATATTAATTTATTTATTTTTGGTGGCCGGCGGGAACAGGGATCGAACCCTGGACTTGGCACTACCAGCACCACAACTCTAACCTCTGAGCTAACTGGAAACATTTTATATGTCGCCTCTTTCCAAAAAAATTGAGGTGGCAGCCCGTATCTTAAGGGACATTGGTGTTCTGTATGGGAAGGAGTTCTGTGCTCTGGAATACTTCACTGAAAGGGTCTGCAACATTTTCACGTTAGGCTCGCTTCACCCTGGCCTGGAAAAGAACCTGGAAAATGAATCAAAAGAGCCTTAAACAAAGAAAACTGCCTCCGGGAGGACTTGGGCGTATGAAATGTCAGGAGGAAAGGGCTGCTTCGGGCACCTATCTGCAGTGGGCCCCACGGCTCTGGGGGGACCCTAGTCCCCACTTCACAGACCAGTAGCTGGGCATCCTGGTTGGGGTCCATTTTTGTAGCAACATTTTCCCCTGTATTTTGATCAGCCCAGCTGCAAGCTTAGAACTTTAATACTCTGATTTTCCGAGCTCCTCCTGCCATTGATATACCCTGGTGATATAACCATGGAATAATTCCTCTATTTTGAAAAACAAGATGTTGTTGGTCGTGTGTTTCATTTTTATAGAATTTATACTCACACTTGGAAGCAACTTAAGCAAAGAAGAAATTAACCCCCACCCCTGGGACAATGTGCAATGTATTAGCTCGCTATTAACTATTAATGTTAATAGCTCATTATTAACAAGTCCTTCAAAAAGGTAAAAGACCACTTTCTTAGGGAATTGGGAATTTTAGCATGAGCTTAACTACCGATTAGAATCCCTTTACCGTATTGTTTTATTTGTTTATTACTCAAAGGTCCACCCAGTGCTTACACGAGGGGTCCTCAAAAATTTCACAGAAAGATTAGTATTATCTTTCACTTCCATTTTTGTGAACTTTTTGAGGCATCCTTGTATATAACTGACAAGCCTTTATGACTATTACACACCCAGTAAAATGTGTCGTTATGTTTACAAGAATACGAGACGGCAGCTGCACGCCCTGGCCACGCTGAGCAGGAGTAAGCTGACACCTGCCACTCTCTCTGCATAGGTTTACACGGTGCCACGTGGGGGGGACCTCAGCTGCATCACACACGCCCTGCAGGAAGGCTGCTCTTTCAGAGGGATCAGTCCAATGCCATGGCTCTGCCAGCGCTGGGACAATCTAACTCTCCACGATTGAATTCCAGTGAGGCCACGTGTCCAGCAACTGTACATTGTCATGTGTAACAGGAATGGGAGAGGGTTGGAGCCCTGGCTTTCTGTCCTTCCTGGCCATGTCCCTCAACCTTTCTGAGTGTCAGCCTCCTCCTCTATAAATGGAGCCCTGACAGGAGTTCCCATGGGAAGGCAGCTACCAGAGTGCAGGCCCAGGGTGCGCCCCTGACACATGTCCACTTACCAGCCTCATGCATGAGGCATCACTGTCAAGGAGCTGACGAGCCACCTGCCTTCACCAAGGGAGCTGCTCTCAGTCACAGTGACCTGGTTCTAGAGGGCGGTAGTGATAACCCCACTCAAAATTGCAGACAGTCCAAAATGACCAGACCCAGGGCCCAGCCCTTTCAGAAGAAAACAGTAGACGGTGCAGAGGTGTAGGATGAGTCGAGCCCACTCTGCTGATGGCTGGTCACGAGGCCACCAGATGGTGCCTAGAAACAGAGGGTCAGTCCCAGGTGAGCAGGAGGAGCTTGGGGTGGGAGGACGCAGTCTTCACGTGGTCATAGAAGGTGTGGCGTCTCCAGCCTGGTCATGGTGTCACAGAACCCGTGCAAGGCACGTGGTGTGGAGTGCATGCAAACCTCTTCCCCCAAACAAAAGACCACAAAGGACTTCTCTCCAGACAGAGAATGGAAGGAAACCTAGCACCGCTTAGGGTGAAAGTCCAGCCCCCAGAACCTCCCTCAGTGCACTTGTGGATACCACCAAATTAGCCCCGCCCACAAGGCCGCCTTGCCACTGGGGCTGAGTCCAGACTCATGGCTCAAGGTCAAGTTCAAGAGCGTGGGGCTGTCATCACGCACATCAGTGCTCTTTCCACACTCAACACGGACAACAATTTTTGCGAGCAGACCTCATTCATGGTCCGAAAACCATCCGTCATGTGGTCTCAGGCCAGACTTCCGGTCTATGGTGCTTTTCCTTTAGCCTCAGCTTGGTTTCTTGTTTTCAGGTCTCGATGGACCCTTTCAGGACCCTTTCTGCCCCTCTCAGTTCCTCTGTGCTGTGCTCCGGCCCTATGTCCTCCTCCCTCAGCCAAGGAAGCCCCATTCCTACCCCCTTGCTCTCCCCTTGGCCTCTGCTCTGCCCCAGAGCGTGAGTGTGAGCACGAGTGTGTGCATGTGCATGTGCGTGTGCGTGTGTAGCTGCCCCTGACGCAGAATCCGGTAAATGGGGCAAGGACTGGTTCACTCAATCAGCAAATATTGATTAGGCACCTGCTATGCAGGAGGACTGGGGGTAGAGCAGGGAGCAGACAGACAAAATCCCTGTCTCCTGCTTGCCAAGAGGCCAGGGTGATGGCTCTGGCTGCCCCTACAAGACCAGAGAGAGGCCAGCATGCCTCTGGGGGGTCCAGCCTCCCCACTCATACCTGGCTCCCATGGAGGGATCTGCTTCCCCTCGATGCCCACCTGCAGAAGCATTCCTTCCCCCAGGCATTGGCACCCTGTGAGATCAAAGCCTGTGGTGGTCTCGACATGCCTGCAGGAGCTTTTCTTTTAGGCAAAGGTGTGGGAGTCGAGTACATTTCTCCAGGTAGCCACAGGCCCTGACCTTGGGACTGGCCTCTTTCCTTCAGTAGCCGGGTTGTCTCCACGTCCATGAGAACAGTGGTTGTAGGTCCGTGGAATGGCTGCAAAGCCTCCCGTTCACCACCATGGGACACAGGGGAGTCCCAGGAAAGAGAGGAGACAGAGCTGGGCACCAGGCTGCAGATAGGGAAGGTGCTGTAAACCACTGGGCCATGATGGGGGCTGGCAAGCCTGGTTCAGGTGGGAGGAGCAAGTACCCCAAGGTCACAGAACCACCAGAAAGTGGCATTCAGTGAGTGCTGACAGAGTGTGGGCACTTGTCACTGGGGTAGCCCATGTTGGGTAGTGGACAGAGCACGCCGAGGTGGCCCCCATTCAAATCCTCCCTCTGAAGCTCTCCAGCTGTGTGTCTGCTCGTGAGTTACTTAACCTCCCTGGGCCTCATTTCACTCACTGGAAAATACTTGTCATGGACACTTGCTTTAGGAGGAGGTTGTTGAGATAATGAATGAAACGGGCAGGGCACGTTGCGTATGTTTCATGAGTAATACCCATCACAACACGGCATTTAATCCTTGCAGCAGATCTGGGAGCTTTATTCCCTAGCAAGAATTTTAGAAGTCGTCTAGTTCAGTGGTTCTCAAAACTTCAGCCTGTATCAGAACCACCCAGAGGGCGTGCACGTTAAAACACACACTTCTGGGTTCCAGCCCTAGAGGTTTTGATTCAGTAGGTCAGGGCCGGGCCTGAGAATGTGCATTTCTAGCAAGTTCCCAGGTGGTGCTGACGCTGCTGGTCTGAGGATCATGCTTCGAGAACCCCTGTGCTGGCTTAAATTACTCATTTTACAGATGGCCAGGCTGAGGTTCGACCCTGCTGGCTCTTTGCCCACGGTCAACAGAGTCTTGGACTCCCAGCTGCTGGTCCAGGCCAAGGTCAGGCAATCCAAGCTGGGAAACAGGAGAAGAGTGTTCTAGGCACCCAGGGAAGGTCAGATGTAAGGAGCCCCAGGGTCAGACCCAAGGTTCTCACACAAGGAATGAGCTTGACAGAGAGCAAAGCCCCACTGCGCCCAGGGAGAGCGCTGACCTCAGTGCGACCAGAGTCACCACAGATCATGTGTCTGCCTCGGGGAGTGGGAAGGGGGGAGGTGCTTGTGTGTCTGTGTGCACTGGCATGAGTGTGAATGTGTGAGTTTGTGAATGTGTGTATTTGTATTAGGCTGCTCCGGCTGCCATAACAAGGCACCACAGCCCAGGCAGCTTAAATGACAGACATTCATTCATTCCCTTGCAGTCCGGAGGCTGGAAGTCAGAGATCCCAGCATGGCAGGGCTGGTTCCTCCTGAGGCTTCTCTCCTTAGCGTGCAGACGTCGTCTTCTCCCTATGTCCTCACATGGTCGTCCCTTTGTGTGTGACTGTGTCCTAGTCTCCTTTTCTTATGACACCAGTCAAATTGGTTTAGGCCTCACCCTTATGACCGCATTTTACCTTAATCACCTCTTTAAAGACCCTGTCTCTAAATGCAGTCACATTCTGAGGTCCTGGGGGTCAGAACTTCAACATGTGAATATGGGAGGGGATACTATTCAACCCATAACAGTGTGTGCATGCGTGTGCACCTATGTGCATGTGTGTGCATATGTGCCTCTGTGTGCCTGTTTGTGGTGTGTGCACATGTGTGTGCCTATGTGCATGTGTGTGCACGTGTGCTGCGTATGCATGTGTTGTGTGTGCATGTGCCTAAGTGCACATGTGTGCACACATAGTGTGTATCCATGTGTGTGCATGCATGTGCCTATGTGCGCACACGTGTGCATATGTATGTGTGCACACGTGTGGTGTGTGTTCATGTGTTGTGTGTGTGTGCACGTGTGGTGCTTGCGTGTGTGTGGTGGGCCAGGCAGCAGGCAGGGCACTCTCCAGTAAGCCCGGCAGTTCCGTCTTGGCTGGCTACTTCCCCATGGGAGCCCTGGCCACTGAGAGCCCTGCCTGCCCCTCGGGCCTCCTCCCGGGTGGGTGAGTCTATGAAGAGTCTGGAGAGCTCCATCCTCGCACACTGAACGTAGCTCTTCGGGTCTCAGGGCATGAGATGAGTCTCTCCCCAGTGCGTGCAGGTCCCGCCACCCTCATCCTGTGACAGTGCTGCCTCTGCAGCCCCCTGCAGGCGTTCCAGGCAGCAGAGCAAGCAGCTGCAGACCCTGGCTGCCCCCCAGGACAACCCGGTCACATGCACTCCAGCCGGCTCCGCTTGCCTCTGTTCCCTCGAGCTCCTGGCCATTACCACCCTCTGCAGCCAGATTCCCCATGTTTTGGAAGCTGGAAAAGAAACTTCTGAGACTCACTCTAGTTAGTTAAGCGTGTTCTCTCTTAGGGAAGGAACTGTTTGTGGGCTGGAAAGGGCATGTGGCAACAGGTTATTTCAGGCCTTCCGAAAGGCCTGTTTTCCATGTGGAATGGATGTGTTACCGAACAGGCTGTCCTTTTTAGGAACTGAACTAAGACCCCTGACACAATCTTAACCGCTGGCTCTTCTGGGGACAGCTGGGCAATTATTTTGCTTCTGAGTGCAGCAATCACAAAAGCAGGGGCCGAGTTCCATGGGGACTTTAGTTTGAGTTGGATGTGGCCTGAGTGATGTGCTGTTGGCTCAAGGGTCTCAAGGGGGTTCTGGGGCTGCGGGTCTCATGTCTGGCTGTGACCCTCAAATGTCACTAGGCAGTAAGCGCAGGGCTCAGCCCAGGGCCTACTGGCTAAATGTTGGTTGACCGAGTAACTGATTTAAAGAATGAAAAATACACTTTAAAGGAAGGTAAACGTGTGCCCGGCAGCCAAGAGAGGACTGGAGTGGCTTCCTTCTAGAAGGTTCCCTGCAGGGGTGACACTGACTTTGAGAAAGGCTTTCGGTCAGAGACTTGTCAGTCTGCCTAAAACTACCTATTAAGCACCGAGAACACTGGCAGGCAAATATCACAGATCTTGTCAAGAATTTCCATTTCCTGCTTATATGTTCTATGAAAAATAAAAAAAAACAAAAACCCACAGTTGCAACTACAGACATGAGGAAAAAGACTGGAGGGAAAACTGAAAAATAATAGCCATTGCAATGGGATCCTGGGATTATGGCTAAATTCATTTTGTCTTCCTGACTGTCTATAATGGTTTTTTGGCTTTTAACGTAAAAATGGGTTTTCCAAGAGTCCTAATCCTCCGGTGTTGTGATCACTGCAGTCAGCTAGGGGATCGGGGCTGCCCTTCCTGGAACCCTACGCTGAGCCTCAGAGGATGCGGTCAGTCACGCAAAGACCCCAGCAAGGGCAAAGCCAAGACGTTCTCGGGACACAGTTGACCTCTCCGTGGTACCCACCGCCCCCACGCTGGTGTCCTCCACGCAATTTGCTCCAGTAACCTATAAACCTGGCTTCGTTTTTCACCCTCTTTCATTCATTCATTCATTCATTCATTCATCAAACATTTATTAAGCTCCTTTCAGTTCATAATGAGCCACACCAGGCCTTGGGAATACACAGGATGAAAATCAGGTCCTGCCTTTCCAGCTTGCAGAGGAGGCAGGTATTTAAACAAATGGAGACAGAACCAGAGCAAGAGGCTTTTGGTGCCCAGGGCCAGGAACTTAAGCATCAAGGAAGGGAGGCTTCCTGGAGGAGGTGACGCACTTGAAGTGAGACTCAGAGAAAAGGGAGACAGATGTTTGGGCTCAGAAAATGATACCCCAAAGTATGGCACTTTGGCATGCCGAGTACTTTGAACTAAGGGAGATGGGAAGACATCAGAAGCAAAGTCTCTGACCTTCTCCTGCCCTCCTGTCTCCCACCCCTCTCTCTCCCCCAAAGTGAGTCATAGAATCCAGAATTCCTCTGCCCCAAGGTGGCTTGGAGAAACTATACCCCTTTCCCCCAAAGCTGTCCATGAAACCTAGAAATACTAGTCTACCTTTCCCCACCTTTCTGTGTAGGAGCTGGCCATCGAGTTCTCTGACCTGTCTTGTCTGATTGTAGGTCACAAGATGCTTGTCCCAGAGGGGTCCTGCCCCACATCTGGGAGGAAGGAATGCCACACAGAGAGCCCAAGAGGAATCTGAACAGACAGGCCTTGCTGGTTCCCTCCCTCGGTCTGTTACCATTAGGTGCTACCCCTGTTGTCCAATCACATTTCTACACGGCTGTCCATTTTCATCAAACCTAAGCATAAAAACAGATTGCTTTCCCTGGGTCTTTGGGTCTTCATTTCTGAAGGCTCCCATGTCACATAAAACTTTGATTAAATAAATTTGTTATGCTTTTCTCTAGGAAACCTATCTTTTGTTATAGGAGTGTCAGCCGTGACCTTCTTGATGGGCCAGGAGAGGGATCACACCTGTCCACCCCTGCAAAAACAAACAGGAAAAGACTTTCTGCAAAGAAGGAAGTATGTTTGCAATGGTACAGAGCAGAGAGGCACCGAGGGTTCAGAGAGGCGTGAGGGTGATGCACATAGAGGAGCTGTGGGGACCGCAGCCTGGAGTGGTGACAGGATGGGAGGGGGACATGAGGAGGCGCTCCAGCCTTCGAAGAGCCCAGTCTGCCCTGCAAAGGAGTGTGAGCTTCTACAGAGAGAAGACACAGTCACATTGACTTTTTAGCTAGAGAAGTCTGGTGGCCATGAGAAGGGCAGAGAGGTACCAGAAGAGTGGTGACAAGGCCAGCTGGGGGCTATGGGGTGATGGAAGTCTGACCACAGGATCCTGCCTGGGTGTGGACCTGACACTGAGATGCTGTGACCTACAGATCAGCCAGGGGGAGAAGCCAGCGAGTCTCTTCCCTCTGCCAGCACCACGTTCTGGGGGCGCATCTGCTCCCCGCTCCTGGCTCTCAGCCATGTCACCTGCCCCACACCTTGCAGCCACACTAAACCATCCCCAGACACTGTTCTTTCTTCCCCTGCCCCTTATAGAGCTTTATCACATGAAGGTGAAACCCCCTTTCAGCAGCTGCATTCCAGGCCCCCTTTCTGCCTTGACTCTCAGTATTTCCTAGTGTGGACACACCTCCAGCCCATTGTACCCCTGATGTCCTCACAAGACCCCTCCATTGCTGCAGCTCACACTGTCCCCACAGGGTCCCCGGGGGCTGCCCTCCTCTGAGATGTGGATGGAATGCGTCCCCCAAGGCTCACCTCCCACCAAGGTCCGCATGGAGAGGGCTCTCTTTTCTCACGCCCAGGGCATGTATTCTGATGCTCCGCCATGTGCTTTGCATGGTTACTAACATGTTTTGAACATGTGTCACGGCTGAAGTACGGTGTAAGCTCTTTGTGAGAGAGAAGACATAACTCAAACCTCATAAAAGCCAGCACAACGCGGCCTCCATTGTAGGAGTCTATAAATGCTGATTGATTGATTGATTGATGGTCAATCTGTCCCTCAGGAGGCTTATCAGCAGGACCTGTCACAGTGCTGTCCTCAGTGCTACTGGTATGCAGCGGTGAGAAGGGGCCCTGGACTTGGAATCAGGAAGCCTTGGCTGGTTGTCATCCACTCATGACCTCAGGCCGGTCACTTAACCTCTCTGGAGATACATTTTCTCATCAGAGAAATGGCAGAGTTAGACTAATCAGTGTCATTAACTCCTCACCAACTTTTGTTGACAAGGAAACCCCCTTTCTCACGTGAACCTGCTTACATGCAATAGACGAACCTCCAGCGTCCAGACCCTGCTGCTCTCTGTCCAGAAACAAAAGACTCATCAGGCCCAAATGTTGGTGCAGGAAGTTTATTATCACATGTCTGAGCAGACAGACTAGAACTGTCTCCCGCTTTACGGTTTCTGGGGGGCTTACGGAGGAGCTGAGGGAATGGAACGTGGGAAATGAAAAGCAGGTGGGAGGGGGACATGCAAGGAGCCAGGTTCAAGGTCTCAAAAAGGCTCCGTCTGGTTTCTGTTCCTGTCCTTGCTGTTATCGCAGGGTCTTGCTGGAGGGTGGAATCAGCACAGCTTTATTGAGTCTTCCTTGGTTTTCTTTAGACAGTATGTGCAAGTCTGCAGCTCCAGTTGGAAAATAACTTTACATTCATGTAAATAACGTCATCTTGCCCCATAACCAAGGTCCAAAATATCAAATAACCATGGGAAAAGAGGGAACTTAGAGAAATACATGCCAAGAAAAAAAACTGTGTCCATTTAAGATCTTTCAGAGTCCATGCAGTTTTAGGTCCCAACATGGCTTCAGTCCTGCTCACGCCAACACAGACTTGGGAAAAACTGTGAAAACCCCCAGACTGAGTGGTTCCTTTAAAGGCAAACTTCTGAGACTCAACACTTACTCAGCTGTAGGATGGCAAAGATGACCAGTGTGACAATCAGAGGTTTGTGCACGACTCTACGCAGGACCACGGTAGCATCCAGGCTAAGGGCTTAGCCAGGCCCAGAATTGCTAGTTATAGAGAAGCAGTTACTGCAAAAGTTCCCGAGGAAACCAAATCCCAGCTTTAGATTGAGCAACTTCCTTCCAGGGCATTGGGCCTCCTCAGCAAAACAGTCTTTTCACAGGGGCAGTCCCACAACACACAAGAGTTGTAATTGTGCATTGGGCATAAATATAGAAACGTACCTGCAGGAGAAAGCTGGGACTGTGGTTATTCCCTCCAGCAGGGGTGTTTGATCGTCCAACTTAAGGATCTTATGGATCTGGAATAGGCTGAGGTCACAGTTCATGGGTAGTGTGGGGGCAGAGACAGCTAAGCCTCAGTGTTAGATTTAAACTAAATAGTGCTGCCTCAAACCCCAGACGACATTTCACATTTCACTGGTAGCCGCTTATTAATTTAAACCCACACTAAAGTGATCTAAGACTCTCATTGCCTGAATCCTCCCTTTCAAGGTTCTGTCCTCTCTGTGGGACACCTGCACCCTCCACTCCCCCAGCCCACCCTGTCCAGCTAACTCTCCCACCCCAGCAGGCTGGGCAGGAAGATTGGTGCCTTCAGCCTTGCCAATCTCTGAAGAACCAGGAAACACTCCCACTTAACTAAGCCAGTGGCCCCCAAAGGCCCACATTCCTAGGTCACATTCCTCTGACCTGCTCCTAGTCACGTTTGCACTTATTTTGGTGGCTGGGATGCGAGAGCTGTCGTCAGGTCTCCCAGCCCCCCTCTCTTCTTTGTGAACACGTCGACCTAAATTTCCCATTCACTGCCCGTTGGTCATCATTCCATAAATAACCTCCATCTTCAGCTTTTTCTATCCCTAAAGGAACAGCTGTGGTCCAAGATAGCCCATTGGACCTATCTGCCTTTAAACAGCCGAGTTCCCCTTCTTTCCTCTGGGGTGGTTGTTACAGGAACTCGTGGGAATTGGGTCTTCCCCAGCGGAACAGCTTCTCAAAGTGGCAGGTGGTGATTGGAACCAGGCAGAGCGCTACGCTATTATAAGCAGGGATGCCCATGAGGGATTCAGAGCTGGATGGTGTGTACATGTATGTGGAAAGAGAGACAGAGACAGAGTCAGAGACAGAGACAGAGAGAGATTACCATTACCAAAGAGCTTGTCAGTGTAGACGGGACTGGGCTATTTTGTTTATTGAGTAATTGCCTTCCTTGGGGATTCCATGTTCATGGCTGTTCTGGCTATGAAATTTACCATGAAATGCAGAAAAGGACCTAGAAATTGCAGAAGGTTAAAAGCTCCAGAATGCATTGTCGTGGTCTCTAGCCTTCCTATGGGATGCCCATGCTGCTGTATGCAGGTTCTGCACATAGTGACCTCCCTGTCTCAAACCTGCCTTCTCTTCTGCAGTCATTCATTTCCATCTAATTGCTCTCAGCCTCTCTCAGAGCTAGTGTAATTTAACAGCAACCATGTGTTTGGGACCCAGGTTAATATAGCAACCCCAGGATAATATATTTGTTATGCACCAAGCACTGTTTAGAGCCCTTAACATGCTCTACCTCATTTAACTCCAGAACAACCCTATAAGATAAGTGCTATTAAAAGCCTCATTTACTGCAAATCCTTTGGGCAACTGAGGCTAGTAACTTGCCCAAGATCACCTAGCCAGTAACATGGTGAATGTGGGATTTAAACCCAGGTGGTCTGACTCTAGCATCTCGGCTTTAATCCCCGCACAGTCCAGAGCATGGCTTTTGGAGGCAGCCTTCCTAGGATTCAATCCCAGCTCTTCGACTTATTAGCTGCGTGACCTTGGTGGGTTAAGATACTTCTCTGAGCCGGACTTTCCCCATCTGTAAAATGGGGATGATGATGCTGGTACCTGCCTGATAGGGTGGCTGTGACGATCAGACTACTTAATACGTATAAAGTGCCTGGCATGTCACAAAGTACCACATGTGCTAACCATTGTTACTATGGCACTACACCTGCCTCTGGTGATACCCCTGACTTTAACACAGATTTTTTTAAGTTATTTTGAAAAAATTTTAACCTTTCAGTAAAGTTGCAAGAATAATGCAATGAGCTCCATACACTCTCTGGATTCACTGATTGCTAATATTTTTCCACATTTCCTTTATCTCTTTTTTTCTTTCTCTCACTGTATAAACACCACTGTTATTGTTATTTTTGCTAAAGCATTCGAGAGTTAAGTTGCAGGTATTTTGACCCTTTACCTCTAAGAACAAGAACATTCTCTTACGTAACCACAGTACGGTGATCATACTCAGGAAATTTAGTATTAATACAACACTATGATCTCCTACGCCATATTCAAATTTCATCAGTTGACCCAGCAATCTAAAGATGGAGAAACTGTCCTTTCCTCTTGCAGGAGCTAATCCAGAATTGCCCATTGCTTTCAGCAGCGGGGTCACATTAGTCTCCTTTAATCTGCCACAGTTCCTCGGCTTTGCCCTGTCCTTCCTGCAGAGTCGTTTTTGCAGAATGCAGAGTTGGTAGAATGCCCTCATCTGGGCCTGTCTGATTTGTTCCTCGTGATTAGGTTCAGATTATGCTCTTTTGGCAGAAACGCTACAAAAGTCATGTCTTCTCAATGGATCACGCTGAGAAGCACATGATGTCCATTTTAATCTGTGGGGAGATATTTTGAGGCTATGAATATCCTATTCCTCTCCAACTTGCAAACAGCAGTTTCTAGAACAGACTGGAAGGCCGCACACGCCAGGACACCGGTGCCCCAGTCTGCACCCGGGGGCCACCCACACTCTCCTTCCCCGCTTTCTGCCCTTCCTGATGTTTCAGTGTTCGTCCCTGGACACCCTCTGCCCCCACTTTCAGAATAGGGGGAGTCTGCTTCTCACGCTCTTCCCTGCCTATCACAGGGGTTTCCACAGAGCAGGGGCTCCTTATGTGCCTGCCAGATTGAAATCAATAAAAAAAAAATACATGCTTTGAGGTCCCATACATCTCAGGAATCAGAGCTTCTACACTAGTGCCTTTCACAAAGATTTCATTTCATAGTTCATTGGGTGGAGCCTCAAAGAGCACAGATATCCTTTTCATCTGCCTGCGGGGGATTCAGATGGAAAGTACCCTGGATGGTATATATGTGTGCAAAAAAGGAAGGGAGGAAGGTGGGAGGAGAAATTAAATATGAACGTACCTCGCCAGCCAGACACTCTGCTCCATATGGCGTTTATGGTAGCAGGGAGTAAAAGCCACCTAGGTGTTCCTCATTAGAGAAGAAATGAGTGACGTGGTGCATACACGTTCATTCATTCAATATTGATTAAGAGCCTATTGTGGGCTGGCACTACTCTAAGTGCTGGGTTTTAGCAGTGACTAAGAGACAGCTCCTTTTTACGGGACACAAGCTTTAGTGAGTGCTCGCAGACACTAAATAAAGATCACCCGTGTGCACACACGCACACACACGGGAGTGGTAAGTGCAGGGGTGAAGGAAGAGGGGAGAGAGGGAATAGTTTGCACAGTAAGAAAAAAACTAGATTTACAAACAGCGCACGAATGAATCTTAAAAGCATAGAATAAAATTGGTGGCACCATATCGTTCATGGAACTTGCAAACACATATGCAAAATGATGCTATCCATGGTCAGGTGAATACATAATCCAAGCACATGTATGTAAACATGTTAGTGAAACCTAATGCGGGTGAGAATGGAAGCCTGGAAAGGGGTAAAGGGGAAAAAATAAGAAATAAAACAAAAGAAAGGGGTTTTGTCTGAATGGATGACAGGGGGCCAGGATCTGAGGTGTAGATTATCTAACTGAGTGCATCCGATGTTCAAAGAGAACAGGTAAGGGAGGAGGTTTTGGTGCCCAGAATAAAGAAATGAATGTATTTTCCTTCCTCCCCGCATTCTGGGACTGGGGCTGTCCAGGAGCCTCCGGACATTCTTCCTTATTAGCCGTCTTCTCTTTTGCTGTCCTAAAGAGATTGCCAAACTAGCTTAGTCCCAGATCATCTCTCTGCATGGGCAGGACATACCATGGGCAGGCTGCTGGCAAGCTCTGCCAAATGCCACCTGCGGCTTTCCCTTTCTGACCGCAGCAATCCTAAACCTCATGGCCAGCTCCCAGGACCAGGGGCTGGAGAACACTCTTGTACAAACTCCACCTGGGCATGTTGCCATGCAAAAACAGGAGGAAATCCAACCCTGCCCTACTGATCTCTTCTCTGGGAGGCTATTAAATTGCTCGTATTTATTTGTCAATGCACTGTGCTCAGAACAGCTTCCTTTTCTTATAAATTTGATATGGTACCACCTGAGTGATTGAGTCTAAGCATCAAGATAAGGGTGTGTATGCTCACGTGTGCGTGCTTGGGATTGTGTATGTATGTGTGCATGTGTGTGCACATGTGATCATGCATGTGTGCATGCGATTGGGTGTGTGCACTCATGTGATCCTGTGTGCACGTGTGTATGTGCGTGTGCATGCCTGTGTGTGTGATCTTATTCTAGGTGGTTGCTGACTTCCCATCTCTGCACTGGATTTACGGCACCTTTACTCAACCCTTGGCCCAGGCCAAGTAGGTTTGCCAATGTTTGTGTCTGAGGTTGGCAGGATCACTCTGGCAGGAATTGTGAGCACAATTTTGAAATCTACACTTATCAGATGGCACCAGGTTGCAGCACAGCAATAATTACAGGACATCCCAGAGTTTTACCGGGACAAAGGGTGGAGCTGCTCTTCGTGGCTGAGGTTACACAGTAGCTCTGGCTGCTCCACCCCTCTGTGTGGTGGGATCGGAGAACAGCCCTACCAGGAATGGGGCTCAGCTGTGAGCCCCAGCTTACAGCATTTCTCAAAAGCACAAGCAAACAAGGACAACACCTGAGGCTGTCCCCTCAGGGGTCTGCATAGGATGCTAAATTGTGAACCCCTTGCAGTCAGGGACTGTGCCTAGTTCATCTTGTTCTCCCAGGAGCTGGCACAGAACCTGGTCTGATGTAGCTGTACAGTTAGTGCTCAGAAAATAAAATCAAGGATTGAGGGAATTCAATTAAAATGTAAGACAAGTTGCTCTCACGTCTTTTTGCAGTGCCACCAACTAAAATGAATACCAGATCGTAAGCACTCTTACTGCTACCATGTTGGCTTTCTTTCTTCTTTTGGAAAGCAGATGGCAGGGTCCCCCTGAATGCTACTCCCCCAGACCTTCTTGCCAGCTGAGCACAATGCTCCTGTTCCATTCGCATCTATGTGGCACTTACACACCTGCAAGATGCCTCTGATGATTTGTTCTTCGCCTCTCTCTCCAAGGCAAGGTCACTGGGGCATCTTCAGTGTCCACTGCAGGTGGGAGTCGGGTAGGAGGGGAGGATGCTCAGATGACCGGGTAGAAGACTGTGGAGGATACTAACATTATTAAAGCACATGTATTTCACCGGGCCTTAACCTTTAGCCTAGTAGGACCAAAGTCCTTAGATTAGTAGGACCACAGTCCTCAGATCAGGCTGTAGCTTAGTAGGATCTTTATCTTAGTAGGGCCACAGCCCTGTAGTTGTTAGCAGGACCAAAGTCCTGTAGTTTAGGGAATAGCCTCACTTTTAAAAATGACACATAGAAATGCTAAGCTTGGGAAAAAACAGGAAACTTTCATAGGACTAAAAAGTCTCTGGTGTGGATATGAAAATTGTGACACAGCAAAAGTGCCTGCTCTAAGGACAGGTGTCCTTGGTGCAGCTAAACCTAATGATGGGAAAGTATGTGAGCTAAAATCTTTGAGGCTACTCTGCCAATTAGTGGCTGGTTCCACATTTCACCTTCAGCTGTTTCTTTAAGTTTCCTAGGAAACTCAGTGCTGCCTTGACAATTATCTCATTGATTCTTTCCTCTGTCACAAAGCTTAATTTTATGACTCCTTTGATGGTAAATTGCTTAAACTATTTTTAAGTTGCACCTGCTTGAATGAAAATTGACATGTAACCAGTTTGTTTATGTTTTCACTATGACCGATTAACCACCTGTGTTCTTTTCTGTAATTTTTTGCCTTGACAATAAAAACCAAGAGAAAACCTGATTCAGGATTACTCCTAGGAATTCTCTCTTGAAGAAGTTGTCCCTGAGATTAATCCCTTCTGGGCCTCTCACTGCTCTGGAGAATTGGGCTTTGAGTAATCCTTTGCGTCTCCGTCACCCTGGGAGAGGTGACAGAAGAGTGAAGGATCAGTCTCTCTCCTGCCTCCCAGGCTCCAGTCTTCCCTTAACCCACTGCGTCAGACCCCCTGGTGCTGGAAAAAACAAGAAACAGGTTCCTTCTGCTCTCTGGTGGCATTTTGCATCCAGCCTTCCGAATCATCTCAAGGCATCGCGTTCTTCCAAGTCGCTGCTGACAAGCTGCAATCCATTTTAGGCAGACCCAAGTCACACGGACCCAAAGTACTGAGCCTTGTGTCCCTGTCAAACTTTTCAAGCTGAGTTTGACGCAGGCTCCTTTTTTTCAGAGTGAGCATGTGTCGGCCACCCAAATCATATATTTTCACAAATGTGTTACTGCACATGGATAATTGCCCCCAAAGATTGCCCTAACCTTCTTACCCAGTTTAGAGCCAACGACGTTCATTCTCTCTTTGTGTGTGTGTATAAACCGAACTTCCATCCCTCTTTTTCTCCTCCAGCAAATCGATCTCAGCTCTTTTAAGCCAGTATTCCAACTCAGATCGAGAAGATTCGCCTCACCACAAAAAGCAGACCAGTTTCAGTGCCGTCTGGGAAGCATTTCTCTTGTGACCGTAAAAGAGGCCCAAAGGCTTCACTTTATTACCAGTTGGGTTCTGCTCAGAGAAGCAGACGAAGACAGCTGTCACCACGGCCAGGTCTCAGAAGATGAAATTTAGAATGAAAAGATACCATGGTTTCCTGACTGATGAAGACCATTTACTGGTTTCCCATGTACTGGAATGATCAGTTAAGGAGCGGTGGAAAGAACGTGGAATTTGAAAAAGGATGTGTTTGCTTTGACATCCTGCTCTGCCATTAGCATCTATATTTCCTTAGCAAAAGCCAGAACTCTGCGCTCTGTGCAATGGGAGACAGTGTGAGTAGTGAAGGCCCAGGCTCCACACCAGGACACCCAGGTTCAGATCCTGGCTCTGTGTTTTCTTTTGGAGCAACCTTGAGCAAATCACTTAACACTCCTCAATGTCAATGACCTCAGATGTAAAATAAGAGTAATAGTTGTAACTGCAGAATTGTCATGAGGATTAAACGACTTCATTCATGTCAAGTTCATAGAATAATGCCGGAGACCATGGCAATCACGTGGGGGGAAAAATGTAGGTAATACTGTATTATTTGCAAAATGGAGCTAATGATGCCTACCTGATAGGAAAGTGATGGGGAGGATTAAACATTTAACATTTCAATATCTTGCACATACTAAGTCCTCAGTAATGCTCCGTCCCCCCACCTCCCAACTTTGGCATACCTGGAACATGTTCTTATAAGCATCAGCAGAATCCCTGAAAGAGGATAAAGCAGGAAGCAGATAACGTGAGCCATCCACGTGGTATTGTCACCAAGGCAGCCTCATCCCCAGCAGGTCCTGGCCCCTCATCCCCTCACTCCCGCAGGCAGTCTGTCTCGTGGCCCTGCAGCTGCATGGAGCAGGCCCAAGGGTGCTGGACTGGATTGTCCCTCTCTGATGAAACTGTCTCTGTAGGGTGGATTCATCAAGAAGGCAGCCCCTGGCATGGACCCCGAGGCTCTGGGGTGGTCCACCTTCAACTGCAAGTATTGTCCATGCTCCAGAGCAGACATCAGCAGACTTCCTCCTAAAGGGCCACATAGTAGTATTTTCGGCTTTGCAGGCCATGCAGTTTCTGTTGCTGTTACCCCAACTCCAGCTTGTAGCACTAGCGCAGCCAGAGTCAGTACCTAAATGCATGGGCGTGGCTGGATGTGTTCTGGGACAAGTTTATGTGGGGGCACTGAAATTTCAATTTTACATAATTTCCACATCTCATGAACAAGTATTCTCCTCTTGATGTTTTTCCAGCCAGTTCAAAATGTGAAAACCATTCTTAGCTCACAGGCCACCCCAAAATAGGCATGGGACTACATTTGGCCTGTGAGCCCTAGTTCACCAACCCCTGCAGATGTTTCTTCCAATCTAGAGGATTTCCTTTTGAAAATGCCTAGTCATTGTTATTTATTTTTTATTCTGACTTGATGTCAGGCTTAATACTAGCCTTATGGCTAACCATGCCATATTCCCGGTTACTTGTTGTCCTTGAGTAGATGTGATTTTGACCGTGACCTTTGTATGTCTATGAACTACGGCATTGACTCATGTGATGACGGACTTGACAACTGTGAGCTTTTTATGCTCCTTTCGTTTCCATTTCTAAATCACTGTCTGATGGATGTTTATTCATGTATTTTTAATTATGGTAAAATATATATAAGATAAAATTGACCATTGTCACTATTTGACAGTGTACAATTCCGTAGCATTAAGTACCTTTGCAATGTGTATATCCGCTATCTGTTTCCAGCACTGTTTTATTATCCCATTATTAATTTATTTTCCCGTCCCTTTGGCAGTTCTATACATTACATTGCAAGCTCTTAAGAGGACAGGGCCCCATCCTGCAGCAACAGTCAACACTTGATAAACACAAAATGACCCTGCCATCGAGGAGCTCAGAGTCAAAGGGAGTTAAAAAAGCTAACCTGGTTTTTAGAAAAAAAAAAAAAATCAGTTATGTTTAAATTATCTTAATATTTTTCTTTTTTGATTTTTTTCTTAGATATATCATGACTTTGTAGGGTTTTTCAAAACTAATCTAAAATATGAATTATTTTTTCCTAAAATAGCTATAACTTCAGTCCCTTGGGGGAAGAGTGGCACATGTCCAGTTGGCAAGAAGTGAAGTGAATGTGCTGTTTTCTCTTTTTTTTTCTATGCATACAGACATCTTTAACATATTGTTAAAGTAAAATAATAAATGGCCTGAAATATTACCGATGCTTTATCTATATGAATCATTAATACTGCTACATGTAAAGTAACCCTCTGCTTAATACAAGGCACACACCTAACAGATCGCTTTCACAGTCATCAGCTGTTTTTCTCAGGACCTGATTTGCCTAACGCAGGCATCATCAGACCCATGCAAGATGTGGACTTTACAGACACCCCGGTCCTTACTTTGGAGTCCAAATCCCACTGGATTGTATGAGAGTATTTCAGAAAGTTCGTGGAAAAATAGAATTGAAGGATAATACAACTCTTTCCGTGATACATAACACTTTGTATCATGTTTCCATGATACATATACGTTTGGGTTGTGTCTCTGCCAACTCAGGGCTTCAAGACAGCTTGGTATCAAAAATCCTTTTAGGTGTTTTTTCACTAATACGGGCTTTTAAAAACTTGTCAGGAAGAAGGTGCTAGAAGGTCACACCCCACAACGCTAGTTGGAGCTCTTCTACCTAACCTCCCAGTTTATTTATTTGCATGGGGGAGAAACGTGCTTTATGAATCTCATGACTTGGCAAATCTAGGGAAGAGGAGCGAGCTCAAGATACACACATTGGTGATTCAGATCCTTGGTCATGGGCAGCCACCTGGCGATCATTTTTCTTCACACAAGTTACAGTCTTCCCAGCACTGGGTTTACAGTGTGCTTTTAATGCGTTATGTTCTCCCAAGTAAATATTTACTGACTGAAGTTGCTGCATGGACATGGCAACTCTTTTTTTTTTTTTTTTTTTTTTTTTTAATTTTATTTTGTCGATATACATTGTGGCTGATTATTGCTCCCCATCACCAAAACCTCCCTCCCTTCTCCCTCCCCCCCTCCCCCCCAACAATGTCCTTTCTGTTTGCTTGTCGTATCAACTTCAAATAATTGTGGTTGTTATATCTTCTTCCACCCCCCCGGTTTGTGTGTGTGTGTGTGTGTGTGTGAGTGTGTGTGTGTGAATTTATATATTAATTTTTAGCTCCCACCAATAAGTGAGAACATGTGGTATTTCTCTTTCTGTGCCTGACTTGTTTCACTTAATATAATTCTCTCAAGGTCCATCCATGTTGTTGCAAATGGCAGTATTTCATTCGTTTTTATAGCTGAGTAGTATTCCATTGTGTAGATGTACCACATTTTCCGTATCCACTCATCCGATGATGGGCATTTGGGCTGGTTCCAACTCTTGGCTATTGTAAAGAGTGCTGCGATAAACATTGGGAAACAGGTATACCTTCGACTTGATGATTTCCATTCCTCTGGGTATATACCCAACAGTGGGATAGCTGGGTCGTATGGTAGATCTATCTGCAATTGTTTGAGGAACCTCCATACCATTTTCCATAGAGGCTGCACCATTTTGCAGTCCCACCAACAATGTATGAGAGTTCCTTTTTCTCCACAGCCTCGGACATGGCAACTCTTGCCAGTGTTTTATACACATACACAAGCATCTACATGTATGTATTGATATACACATGTGTCTTAGTCCATTTCTGTTGCTTATAACAAAATACCTGGAACTGGGTGATTTATAAGAAAAGAAAATTTATTGCTTACAGTTTTAGAGGCTGGGAAGTCCAAAGGCCAGGAACGCATCTGGTGGCAGCTTTACAGCAATGCAGGGTGTCACGTGGTGAAAATGGCAGAGCAGAGAGAGGGACAGTCTCTTCATGCTCCCCTTTTAAAGCCCTCAGAACCCGCTCCCGTGGCCGCTGTCGGAGCGCATCACCCGCGAGGAGGTGGAGGGCGAGAGCCTGGATCTGTGCCTGCAGCACCTCTACAAATAGAGAGACTGCCTCATTTACAGGCAACAGCTTTGAAGTGTGGAGCAGGAAAAGAACTGTTTCGTAGCTGCAAAAGCGAGTTCCTAAACAGGGAACACGGCGCCAGGGCTGCTGTGGATGCAGACAGGATCCTGGAGGCCGGGGCCGTGCTGAAGGCAGCCAGCTGCCCTATTCATGATTTGAGGTTTCAGGCCGGCATAAAAGAAGATTCCTGGCAGCACCCGAGCCACGCCGCGGGACCGAGCAAGCAGCCCGAGGCAGCGGGAACCGAGAACGGGGAAGGCGACAAACCAGAGGCAGAGAGTGAGCGCCCGACCTGGCACAGCCCTGTGAGTGACCCCTGGCCCGGCCCTGCTTGGGGGGCTGACGCCCACCCGGCTTCTGCCTGCATCACTGGGCCACTCACTGCCCCGGGGCTGCCTCCATTTTCTCAGGTGGTGGCAGGTCCGGCCCGGCTCAGCTCCTCACTGAGCCTTCCCACTTGCTTGCCCCAGCACGGGGCTTCCCGGGGCCTGCAGGCCGGCCTCCTCTCCCACTCTCTCTGCGGTTCTCTGGCAGGGCTGGTGGCGTGGGGCGTCCCTGGCCAGTGTCGGGAGGGCAAGGAAGTACGGGCGGGGCCGACTGTCACTCCACCACACCCTGGACTCCGGCCCCCTGTAAACTTCCTGTTACTGGGAGGCAGATACCATCTCTACGGCCACCAGTTCGGAAAAATGCCTAACCAATTTCTGGTTGGGTATAGTGTGGTAGGAGAGTTCCCAAGTCCACTTAAACCTGCCGGAGAGTTGTCTGCAGGCGGGCACTGGACTCGTCTGGGCTGGGGGGATACAAAGGTGAACCATGTGCTGCGGGCTCCTCCCCCGAGGAGCTCACGCTCTGGTGTGGGAGATAAGACAAGTAAACAAATAACCACGATACCAGGAGGAAGGTGATTAGTCCCGAGAAAGATCTACACAGTGCTACAAAGGCACCCAGAGCGACCGGTTGTCTGTGCCTAGCAGAAACCTGGTAGACTTCCTGGGCGAGGCGGTGCCGAGCAGGGTCTTGAAGGCCCAGCTGATAGACGAGGGTTCCAGAAGACATGTCCCAGCACAGCCCAGTGAGCACAGAGCGGGGAGACGTGCGGCCAGGGAGGTGGAGACTCGACAGAAACCACACACCCTGTGGGGTCACCACTGCACGATCCAACAGCCCGGGCCAGAGCACACGGAACGGGGAGAAGTCCTGCATGGGAAGTGAAAGCTCAACAGAGATCACACACCCTGTGGTACGTGCAGCCCAGCAGAGTCCAAGCTGACCAGAAAGGTGGCTCCCCAGAGAGGCCCAAGACCCGAGGCAACCATACACGCAAGGCACTAAAGGCCAACTGAGCAGTCATGGAGGTAGCCATACCAAATTGGCAACCACAGCAACATCTTAGTTAGTCAATAGTCTCAAACCGGTGGACTGTGAAACCCCCTGCCACAATGAATAAACATCAAAAAAAAAAGATACCAGAAATACAAAAAATCAAGAAAGTACACCACCAAAAGTTAATAAATCTCAAACTCTAGATCCTATAGAACAAGAAGCCCTTGAAATGACTGACAAGGAATTTCAAGTGATAATTCTAAGGAAACTGAATGAGATACAAGAAAACTCAGCTAGACATCATGATGAAATGAGGAAATGTATACAGGACCTGAAAGAGGAAATGTACAAGGAAATCGATGTCCTGAAAAAAAATGTAGCAGAACTTGCTGAACTGAAGAAGTTATTCAGCGAAATAAAAAACACAACGGAGAGTTTAACCAGCAAGCTTGTCGAAGTTGAAGAGAGAACCTCTGAACTTGAAGATGGGCTGTTTGAAATAACACAAGCAGACAAAAAGAAAGAAAAAAGAATCAAAGACATTGAAGAAAATCTGAGAGAGATATCAGACAACCTTAAGCACTCAAATATCCAAGTCATGGGTATTCCAGAAGGGGAGGAAAATGGAGATTCCATTGAAAACATATTCCACAAAATAGTGGCAGAAAACTTCCTAGGTATAGGAAAAATCACAGATCTTCAGATTCAGGAAGCTCAACGATCTCCAAATGTATTCAACCCAAAAAGGCCTTCTCCAAGACATGTTATAGTCAAATTGGCAAAACTCAGAGACAAAGTGAGAATCTTAAAAGCTGCAAGAGAGAAGCGTCAAATCACCTATAAGGGAGCCCCAATCAGGCTAACATCAGACTTTTCATCACAAACCCTAAAAGCTAGAAAGGAATGGGATGATATTTTCAAAATACTAAAAGACAAAGATTGCCAGCCAAGAATACTTTACCCTGCAAGGCTATCCTTCCGAAATGAGGGGCAAATAGTATATTTCTCAGACAAACAAAAACTGCGGGAGTGCACTACCACATGATCACCCTTACAAGAAATCCTCAAGGGAGTACTGGGTTTGGTTCCTGAAAAATAACTACCATTGCCATAAAAACCCAAGAAAAATCAAAACCCACTAGTATAACAAAAATGGATTCATGAAGAGAAAACAATCAAACAAAAATACTGTCTACAACCTAAGGAACCAACAACCACAGAAACCAAACAGTAAATCAGAAAGCAAGGAACAAAAGACACCTAAGACAACCTAACAACCAATAAAATGCTAGGAATAAATCAACACCTTTCGATAACAACTCTTAATGTAAAAGGCTTAAATTCCCCAATCAAAAGACACAGACTGGCTGACTGGATCAAAAAGGAGGACCCAACTATATGCTGCCTACAAGAGACCCACCTCACCCATAAAGATTCACATAGACTAAGAGTGAAAGGATGGAAAAAGATTTACCATGCAAACAGAAAAGAAAAACAAGCTGGAGTAGCTATTCTTATATCTGACAAAATAGACTTTAAACTAAAAACCATAAAAAGAGACAATGAGGGACACTACTTAATGATAAAAGGACTGATCCATCAAGAAGACATAACAATCATAAATATGTACGCACCCAATGTTGGAGCAGCCAGATTTATAAAACAAACTGTATTAGACCTAAAGAAGGAAATAGACACTAATACCATAATAGCAGGGGACCTGAACACCCCACTGTCAATATTGGACAGATCATCTAGGCAAAGAATCAGCAGAGAAACACAAGATCTAAACAATACTCTAGACCAATTGGAATTGGCAGATATCTACAGAACATTCCATCCAACAACCTCAGAATATTCATTCTTCTCATCAGCACATGGATCATTCTCCAGGATAGATCACATATTAGGTCACAAATCAAGTCTCAATAAATTCAAAAATATTGGAATTATCCCATGTGTTTTCTCAGACCACAAATGGATTAAAACTAGAAATTAATAACAAACGAAACTCTGGAAACTATACAAACACATGGAAATCAAACAGCATTCTACTTAATGACATATGGGTCCAAGAAGAAATCAAGCAGGAAATCAAAAAATTTATTGAAACTAATGAAAATAATGATACATCATACCAAAACCTATGGGATACTGCAAAAGCAGTATTGAGGGGAAAATTTATTGCATTAAATGCTCACCTCAGAAGAATGGAAAGATGGCAAGTGAACAACCTAACACTTCACCTTAAAGAACTAGAAAAACAAGAACAATCCAAACCTAAAGTTAGCAGACGGAAAGAAATCATTAAGATCAGAGCAGAACTGAATGAAATTGAAACCCAAAAAACAATTCAAAAGATCAATGAATCAAAAAGTTGGTTTTTTGAAAAGATAAATAAAATTGACATACCATTAGCATGGCTAACAAAAAAAAGAAGAGAGAAGACTCAAATAACAAATATTAGAAAGGAAAAAGGCGATATTACAACTGATTCATCTGAAATACAAGGAATCATTCGAGACTACTATAAACAACTATACGCCAATAAATTTGAAAATCTGGAGGAAATGGATAAATTTCTGGACACACACAAGCTCCCAAAACTGAACCATGAAGACGTAGAAAATCTGAACAGACCAATAACAGTAAAGGAGATTGAAGCTGTTATCAGAAGGCTCCCAACAAAGAAAAGCCCAGGACCAGATGGATTCACAGCAGAATTTTACCAAACATTCAAAGAGGAATTGACACCGATTCTTTACAAACTATTCCAAAAGATTGAAACATATGCAAATCTCCCAAACTCATTCTATGAAGCAAACATCATCCTGATACCAAAACCAGGTAAGGATATAACCAAAAAAGAAAACTACAGGCCAATATCCTTGATGAATATAGATGCAAAAATCGTCACTAAAATACTAGCAAACAGAATACAGCAACACATACGTAAAATTATTCACCACGATCAAGTGGGATTCATCCCAGGAATGCAAGGTTGGTTCAACATATGCAAATCAATAAATGTGATACACTATATTAATAAAGTCAAACACAAGGACCATATGATCATCTCTATAGATGCTGAAAAAGCATTTGATAAAGTTCAGCACTCATTCATGACAAAGACCCTCTATAAGTTAGGTATAGAGGGAAAGTATCTCAACATAATTAAAGCCATATATGCCAAACCCACTGCCAATATCATCCTGAATGGGGAAAAGCTGAAAGCTTTTCCTTTAAGAACAGGAACTAGACAAGGATGCCCACTCTCACCACTCCTATTCAACATAGTGTTGGAAGTATTAGCCAGAGCAATCAAAGAAGAGAAGGAAATAAAGGGCATCCAGACCAGAAAAGAAGAAGTCAAACTGTCCCTGTTTGCAGATGACATGATTCTATATATCGAACAGCCTAAAACCTCTACAAAAAAACTGTTGGAATTGATAAATGATTTCAGCACAGTAGCAGGATACAAAATCAACACACAAAAATCAGTAGCATTTCTTTTCTCCAATAGTGAACATGCAGAACAAGAAATCAAGAAAGCCTGCCCATTTACAATAGCCACCAAAAAAAATAAAATACTTAGGAATTGAGTTAACCAAGGAGGTGAAAAATCTCTATAATGAGAACTACAAACCACTGCTGAGAGAAATTAGAGAGGATACAAGAAGATGGAAAGATATCCCATGCGCTTGGATTGGAAGAATCAACATAGTGAAAATGTCCATACTACCCAAAGTGATACACAAATTCAATGCAATCCCCATCAAAATTCCAAAGACATTTTTCTCAGAAATGGAAAAAACTATCCAGACATTTATATGGAACAATAAAAGACCACGCATAGCCAAAGCAATGCTGAGCAAAAAAAATAAAGCTGGAGGCATAACACTACCTGACTTTAAGCTATACTACAAAGCTATAATAACCAAAACAGTATGGTACTGGCATAAAAACAGACACGCTGACCAATGGAATAGAATAGAGAATCCAGAAATCAACCCACACACTTACTGTCAGCTGATCTTTGACAAAGGCACCAAGCCTATTCACTGGGGAAGGGACTGCCTCTTCAGCAAATGGTGCTGGGATAACTGGATATCCATATGCAGGAGAATGAAACTAGATCCATACCTCTCGCCGTATACTAAAATCAACTCAAAATGGATTAAGGATTTAAATATACATCCTGAAACAATAAAACTTCTTAAAGAAAACATAGGAGAAACACTTCAGGAGATAGGACTGGGCACAGACTTCATGAATACGACCCCAAAAGCACGGGCAACCAAAGGAAAAATAAACAAATGGGATTATCAAACTAAAAAGCTTCTGCACAGCAGAAGAAACAATTAACAGAGTTAAAAGACAACCAACAGAGTGGGAGAAAATATTTGCAAAATATATATCTGACAAAGGATTAATATCCAGAATACATAAGGAACTCAAACAACTGTACAAGAAGAAAACAAGCAACCCAATTAAAAAATGGGCAAAAGAGCTAAATAGGCATTTCTCTAAGGAAGATATCCAAATGGCTAACAGACATATGAAAAAATGCTCAACATCACTCAGCATCCGGGAAATGCAAATCAAAACCACACTGAGATACCATCTCACCCCAGTTAGGATGGCCAAAATCCAAAAGACTCTGAACGATAAATGCTGGCGAGGTTGCGGAGAAAAAGGAACTCTCATACATTGTTGGTGGGACTGCAAATTGGTGCAGCCTCTATGGAAAACAGTATGGAGGTTCCTCAAACAATTGCAGATAGATCTACCATACGACCCAGCCATCCCACTGTTGGGAATATACCCAGAGGAATGGAAATCATCAAGTCGAAGGTATACCTGTTCCCCAATGTTCATCGCAGCACTCTTTACAATAGCCAAGAGTTGAAACCAGCCCAAATGCCCATCATCAGATGAGTGGATACAGAAAATGTGGTACATCTACACAATGGAATACTACTCAGCTATAAAAACGAATGAAATACTGCCATGTGCAACAACATGGATGGACCTTGAGAGAATTATATTAAGTGAAACAAGTCAGGCACAGAAAGAGAAATACTTATTGGTTCTCACTTATTGGTGGGAGCTAAAAATTAGCTTACATGTTCTCACTTATTGGTGGGAGCTAAAAATTAATATATAATTCACACACACACACACACACACACAAAAAAAAAAAAACGGGGGAGGAAGAAGATATAACAACCACAATTACTTGAAGTTGATATGACAAGCAAACAGAAAGGACATTATGGTTGGGGGGGAGGGGGGGAAGGAGGAGGGAGGGAGGTTTTGGTGATGGGCAACAATAATCAGCCACAATGTATATCGACATAATGAAATTTAAAAATAAAATAAAATAAAGCCTTCAGAACCACACCCCTGACCACCATTATTAATCCATTCACTGTGGCATGGTCCTAAAATCTAATCACCTCCCCAAGGCCCACCTTTCAATTGCTATAATAAGATTTCCCACCCTCAGCAGTTACGTGGAAATTAAGTTTGGCGGGGGACATTCACCCTAAGGCAACATGCATACACATATAAACACGTATACTGTATACATGTGTATATATAACAGGTAGCTAAAGGACTGACGTGTGACCTCAAAGCTATACCTATGGGCTGCTAACAACCTTCCAGATCATCTTGTTTTCTCCAGAAAGAAAAAGGATAACAAACTGCTTAGATTCTTGAGCATAATTGAATAATATAGTCCTATACCCCTGTCTGAGATCTATTCTCAGGCAGAATGGCTAAATTATTAAGGTGGCCTATTGAATTTTCAGAATTTCAGATCTTTCTGTTTATGCAAAAGAAGTGTTACAACATCAAAGTGTGAATCCCATTCCCGAGTTACCACTCTTCCTGTCTTAACTGTCCACATTGCCACACATGAAAGAAAGGAAACAGACCCTTCAAGGAGACAAGAAGCCTGTGACCTCTGGCACCAAGAATGTGCTGGAAACCGCAGAGGAGTCGTGAATGCAGTGAGCCATACCCACCACCCCGGACTATCCCTGCTATTTGCTGCTACTGGACTTGCTTTTCTTTTTAGATTGCAGGAGAATAATAGTCTTTGACTGGAGCTGGCTGCAAAATTTGATGTGGGGTCGGTGGGCAGAGCAGTCTCTGTAATTGGGTTGTTAGACATGAGCTTTGAAGGGACCTTTGCACTTTTTGGCCGGCTTGGTCTGGACCATGTTACACCATCTACAAAATCTCTGGGTGTTTTTAGCTGGTAAAATGAGAAAATCTTAGCACTGAAATGGCATTCGTGGGCATCCCCTGGGCTGTTTTGCCCAGTGGCTGGCAGTTCTTCTGCTCCAACACCTTCACACTGCCGTCCTTCCCCCGGCCAGCACACAGGGCCAGCCTCCTGGGCAAGCAACCTGTACAGTTGCACAGGATGCACACTCAGAAGAGTCCCACGCTTGGTTTAATGCTCTGCTGTGGCTGTCTTAAAATTCTCAGTAATTCTTGAGAAAAGGGGCCTTGCATTTTCATTTTTGCACCAGGCCCCATAAATTATGTAGCTGGTCCTGCTGGCACATTTAAGCTGCCTCACCTGCCACACCCAGCATGTTTGTGTAAATGTTCAGCAATTATCGCTTGGATCCTGCCCTTTCTCTGCTTCCTGTTCTGCTCCAGGAACTAACCAGCTTCCAACTCTGGGGCTCTCCTACCTGGTTCCAGCCCCCAGCTTAACCTGCCTTGACCCTTGGGGTTTGAAGTCTGAACCTGGCTTCCCGAGTTTGACCCTTCAAGGTCAAATACCCCAGAGTGTAACCCTCGTCACCTCTTAGTTTTCCCACCTGGGACTGCTTAGGGCGAATGCACTACCCAATCCAGCTCTGATCTCCGACTCCTCCTGGAGAGAGGCCCCAGCCCTAAGGGATTAGTCTGCTGATTCTATTTCTAGAGAGTTATTTTGGACTTTTGTTAAAAATTCTGTATGTTCAGCCAAAAATCTGTCTGCTTTTCTATAACTCCTACATATTACCTGGTAAATGTGACAGATTATTAGTTATTGCGTCAGTGAGTAAACAGATAAAGGTGCTGAAATTAAGCTTGCTCATTACAGATGACCATTTTAAACTGTCTCCTCCCCAGTGAAAACATCAGAATGATTCCTCCAGTCATTCTTCACATATCCCTGCACAGCCAGCCCAGCCTCAGCCCCCTAGGCCAACACCTGCATCAGACCATCCCAACACAAGCCCCCCACCCACCCACCACTCAGCCCTCCCCTGCCCCCACTCAGATGGGCGGGCTCACAGCTCTATATCAGCCCCCCTGACTGATGTCTGTCCCCATGACTCTTCCCATGTAGCCTCCAGGCCTGGCATGTCATCTCATGGTGACTAAAGTCTTCCTAAACATCTGGGTTCTGCTTTCCTGCCCCTCCTATTGCCAGCACCCTCAGTGCCCCATGCCCTGAATTTTTCTAGGCTCTTGCACAGCGATGTTTATTTTGACTAATGTTCTGACTGTGTGACCTGCAGTTATAGTCCCCCCAGACAGAGCTGCAGCCCCTCCAGCAACTCCTGATCTCCCAGATCATCTCTTGTGACCTTCCTAGACCTGCTCGTGCTAATTCTCAGGCTCCTTGGTAACACAACCCTTGACTGGACACCTTGGTGTGTGTGTGTGTGTATATATGTATGTATGTATGTATATGCATGCAGGCTTGCATGTGTGTATGTACATGTGTGTGCGCATGCATGTGCATATATGTACGCACGTGGACTTATATGCGTCTGTATGCATGTGTGTATGTGTGCTTATGTGTGGATGTGTGTGTGTTTGTGTGGATGTGTGTGCTTGTGGGGGGGTAGTCCTGTGTGTGTATGTGTATCAGATGTGTATATGCAGATGTCTGTATCTCTGTGTGTGCATGTGTATGCATATGTTTGTTATCTGTTCACATGTGTATACATGCTCATGTGTGTATGCAGATGTGTGTTTCTGTGTACATGCATGTATACATATTCATATGTGTGGATGTGCATGCATGTATATGTGTGTTGTGTATGCATCTGTGTATGCAAATGTGGGTATGCAGATGTGTGTCTCTGTGTGCATGTGTGTATATATTCATATGCATGGGTGTATGTGCATGTGTATGTGTGTTCATGTGTGTATGCAGGTGTGTGTGTCTCTGTGTGTGCATGTGCATGTACACAAGGATCACTGAGCACATACCAAGAACGCTCGTTTCATTATGAGGTGCATCACCGCACACGTGACATCTGTGTTCTGACATCAACTTTAGCTCAATACTACATGGGTTAAATGACAGCATCTCCAGCTTCTTTGTCTGGTATTTGAACCCAGCCCTTGCCGGTCCTGTTTTGCACAGCAGTTTGCGTTAACCTAGCAGCTCCCTAACTCAGCTGCCCATCAGTATCACTTGGAGAACTGTGTCTGTCCATGTATTTTCTGTGGTAGCACTCAGACCTACTGAATCCAAATCTCTGGGAGAAGAAACCCGAACCTGCATATTTCAAAAACTCCCCAGGCTAAACCTAGTTTGGAAACCACTGTCCTAATAGCAAGCCACCCTCTCCCAGACATAAACCTATAAATGCACCTTAACTGGGCATCTGGCACATCACTGTGCATTAAGGTAGGTGGGTATTACTATCCCCATCTCACAGCTGAAATAATCAAGGCCCTGGGAGGCTATGTGTCATGTCCAAGACAGAGAATGCAGCCTGGACTCCATGTGTTTGCCTCTGAACGCCTGCTCTGCCCGCTGTCCGTGGTACTGCTCAGGTGGTATGTACAGCAAGGTCTATGAGGCCTCCTCATGCACTTGCTGTACCGCATCCTAGGCCATAACCCTGGAACCGACTTGAGCACACAGGGGACACCCAGACACCACCTGCTTGGAGCACTGAAAAATCCCCTGGCCCCATCACACTCCCTACTCTGTGCTCCCACAGTCTTTACACAGACCTGTGGTGGAACGTTGGGGGGTCATTTGCTCACGTGACTGTCACCCACCACACTTGGGCTGCCTGAGATGGTTGTGGTGCTGTGGAATGTGCATTGACCACAGACGTGGACAGACCTGGGCCTGACTCTCAGTTTGCCCAGTGCATTAGTCAGCTGGAGCTGCCATAACAAGGGACCTCGGACCGGCTGGCTTAAACTACAGACCTCAGTGTCTCACAGTTCTGGAGGCTGGAAGCCCAAGAGCAGGGTGTCAGCAGGGCTGGGTCCTTCTGCGGCTGTGAGGGAGGATCTGTTCCAGGCCTCTCCCCTGGCTTCTGGTGATTTGCTGCTAATCCTTGGTGTTCCTTGGCCTGTGGAGCGTCACGCTGATTTCTGCCTTCGTCGTCACATGGCTTTTTCCCTGTGTGCATGTCTGTATCCAAATTTCCCCTTTCTGTATGGACACAGGTCATATTGGATTAAGGCCCACCCTAAAGACCTCATTTTAACTTGATTAGCTCTGAAAAGACCCTCCAAATAAGTTCACATTCTGAGGTACTGGGCTTTAGGACCCCAACATATTTTGGTGGGGAACACGATTAAATCCATAATAGCAAATAATATATTTCGTGACTTTGAGCAAGACACTGAACCACATAGAATCAGTTTCTTCATCCATGAGCTAGGGATTAAAAAAATACCTACTGCACAACTGCACAGGCTTTTTAAAATAATTATCAGATTAGATAAAGCACGTATTTTTTTTTTTAAAGCAGGTCACAGAACAGTGAGGTTAGTTGCTACCATCTGGGTTAAAAGAGTGTGGGCAACGCTGCATCCATTAACACCCCCGTGTGTGTGTGTGTGTGTGTGTGTGTGCATGCGTGTGTGCGTGTGTGCACACGTGTACCACAGACCGTGACTGTCAAGATGGTCAGATCGTCAGAGCCTATGGCAAACTCTAACAAAAACCATGTATCAAACAAACATCATTGTATCTGAATGCTGACTTCAAATTTTCACTCATATGAAGTGTATATATCAGCACTAAAATCAAGACCTACACACCTTGCTGTTAAATCGGCCTCCTTATTTTGTTCAGTTAGTGGCATGTTTCCCAAACTCACCTGATTAGACACCTCAGAAGCCCAGGTTATCTCCCCTGAGACTGAGGTTTGGCCTGGGCGAGGGGCAGTCTGCCTTCTAACAAGTTCCTCAGGTGAGTCTTATTGGACAAGTCTGGAAAAAGCTGGTCTGATTGGAATGGGACCTGATTTCTCACCTTGGCTTTCTTTGCTGCCGACAGGCTGGGTTTAAGTCATTGAAACTGGGGGCCTCAGTTTCCTCAACTTTAACCTTGTGTCTGACTCTGAGTCTTGTGATCTCCAGATCCTTTTCAGCCCTAAAAGGCTTCTCCTTTGCTTGTCGGTTCAGAATTGTCTGCATTATAATAAGCTCTTTGAACTAGCTCTGACATCTTTTTCCAGATGTCTTCCCACCAGCTGGAGAGCTGGGGCCTCTGCCTGCAGCGGGTGTCCAGCCAAGCTGACCCACCGCCTGACAGATTAAAATGTGGACTGGAGCAGCTGACCCGAGGACCAGCTCAGGAGCAGAACGGCTTCAGTGTGCTCTTTTCCCTCTAAAGCAGGGGAGGGACTGTCTTGTTCCCAACCTCCCGGGTAAGTTTGCAGACCAGCTAGGCCTCGTTGGTTCACCTCTAACACAGCCACTGCGGGAAGCATCGCTATGAAACAGTGATTGGACATTTAAATGCCCTTGTCTGACTCAGCATTTTAGGGTAAACAAATCATTTCATTGATCTTGTGAAGACTTTGAGGATATGGGGGTGGAATGAATGTATTTGTATGTGAGAAGGACATGAGTGTGGGGGAATCAGGGGTGGAATGCTATGGTTTGAATGTCCCCCCAAAACTCACTGAAGCTTGATCCCCGTTGTAACGGTATGACAAAATAGACTAAGGTATTTGAAAGGTGGGGCCTTTGGGACGTAATTGGAGATTGAAGACTCTGGTTAATTCATTCATGGGTTCATGGTTTAACAGGTTATCAGGGAGTAGACTCGGGGCTTTACAAGGAGAAGAAAGCACGTGAAAGCGTTTTGGCTCAGCCCTCACTATGTGATACCCTGGTGGCCATGGGACTCTACTGAGAGTCCCTACCAAGAAGGCTCTCACCAGATATGCCCCTCGACCTTGGATTTCCCAGCCTCAAAAACCATGAGAGATAAATCTCGTTTCTTTATGAATTTCCCAGTTTCAGGTATTCTGTTACAAGCAACAGAAAATTGACTAATACAGAGAGAGACCCTCAAACGCTGCTGGTAGGAATGTAAAATAGTGCAGCGCATATGAAGACATCTGGAGGCCCCTCAAAAGGTTAATCCTAGAGTTACCATATGACCCCACAATTCCACTCCTAAGTATATATATACCAAAGAGAAGCAAAAACATATGCTTACACAGAAACGTGCACCAATGTTTATGGCAACGTAATTGACAATAATCAAAAGGTGGAAGCAACCTAAAAGCCCATCCACAGATGAATGGATAAGCAAACTGTGGTATATCCTTATAACGAAATATTATTTAGCCATGAAAAAGCATGGAGTACTGATGCATGCTACAACTTGGATGGACCTCAGAAACATTTTGCTAAGTGAAAGAAGCCAGACACGAAAGGTCACATGTTGTATGATTCCTTTGGTATGAAATATCCACAGGGGTAGAAATCAGATTAGTGGTCACCAGGAGCTGGGGCAGGGGGGAAAGGGAGTGATACTTATTGGGTAGCAGGTCTTCTTCTAGGTGATGAAACAGTTTTGAAACTAAAGAGAGGTAGCGGTTGCATGACACTGTGAGAGCAGTAAATGCCACCGAACTGTGCATGTTAAAACGCTTTATTGTATGTCATGTGAATTTTACATCAATAAAAATATATAGAGAGAAGGGTAAGGGGGTATGGGAGTGGGAAGGGGGAAAGAACGGGAGAGAGAAAAGAGAAGCAATATGACCCACCTGACATGGATTTCCTTATGTTCAAAGGATAATGTGACCAGTGTGTCACCAAAATAGAACAGAGTACTCCTCTGATGACAGTGACCACTGACCTCCTCTGAGGGGTGGAAGCTCAATCATTTCCTTTTCACCACCAGCAGTCTCTGATACCACAAGTCACAAGACGTGGTGGTGGCATCGTGTCCCAGGGCTGACTGGGGAGGCCCCTGCAGCATTCTCTCAGTCAAGCACCTGCAGCCCAGAGGACGCTTCTCTGAGACTGAGCCATGCAGGGTTCTTTCAGCCTGGGGTCTGGTCGACCCTGGGGCTCCACGGGCAGCATGTGGGGTACACAGGGAGATGTGGGCTCTTCTGGGCTGTAGATTCACCAGCCCACATGTTTGGACTCCTTTTTGTCAGCTCTTAAATGTGCAAATCTTGCACCGCACGAATATGCATAATCAATAAAAAATAATAGTGAAAACCATGTTTTTTCTAGTGCTTGGCAGAGTGAAGACTTGGATTTAAAAAAATAAAAAGCTGATGGAGATTTGAGCTGGACACAGAGAAGACACAGTCTAGAGAACTCGTTTGGAAGGTTTCAGCACAAGCCCTGTGCTGCCGAGGCTTGGGTCCCCTTCAGACAGATCTGGATGAAGGCTCAGGCATGGCTGACCGCCTGACAGAGTCAGTGCAAGATGAAAATGGAGCTGTGCAGGATGCGTGAAGTCTCAAGTCAGACCCACGTGGGCTCTCTAAATGACTGATCTTGGCGGCTTGCCCAGACCACCCCCTCCAGACCACCCTGCTAGCGGTTTGGTGTCTACTGGTGGCTCCAGCCACCAACCACAACATCAGCCTTCACTGATGGCTGCTTTCCCTGGCTAGATCTGTGTCCCACTCATGCACACTCAGCCCTAATACCGACCATTCCTGGATTCAGGCTCCAGAGCCACAGTCACTGCAGAACCTCCGAAGTTATTTGAACAGAGGCCATTGTGACTCCTCACACCAGCTCTGCCACAGTCAGAGTGGGGGTCCTGCGTCATGCAGAGGCTCCCATGACAGTGCAGTTTGCCTGCACCCGGGCAGACCCAGATGGCAGCGATCACCGCAGGACTCTGCTGTCTCCATGACAGCGGATCAGCTCCCTCTGGCAGTTCAAGCAATGCTCCATGTTTCAAGATGGGCACTCACTAGGTAATCTTCTTAATTTGAGGCCACCTGGTAGATCCCTGCTGGAGTCTCTTGCTCAGTTTTGGGGGTGTGAGGGGTGGTCCCTGAAGGGACTCCATCTACAGAGCCCTCTTTAGAAGTCCCCGCAGCACTGAGCTCAGTCCCCTTAGATTCCCGTTCCTACTATTCTCTTCCTACCTGTGTACTTTGACAAAGGACTTCATTGTTCTTGAGCCTAAGACTTTCAGGAAAGCACATGGTCTTTTAATCTAATAATTAAAATTATATAAACATTTTCATTTTCACTTAAAAATTTAAATTTCATTTAAAATTAAATGAAAACTGAATAATATCTACTTTTTTTAAAAAAAGTGCAGCAGGCTTGTGAGCCTGGAGTCCTGACCTGCTCCCCCAACCCCACCCCACCCCACCCTCGGAAATGGCAATCCCGCCTGAACACCACCAGCCTGTTCAAGGGAATCTGTGCCAGATTGTGTCTCCAGGGCTGAGGCTTACAGCTAGGTCCCCATCACATGATGCAGCAGCAACTCATGCATCTTAATCAGAGCCTCGAATGATCTCGTCGATGCAGTCGTGCTTTTATTTTTACAAAGCGTCTCCCTGGCAAAGCCTGCTCTGGGCTTCGGGGCCTTTTCTTGGCTGCACTCCAACAACTTGACTAATTTCCTGTGCCAAGGGCCCTTGTGCCGAGACGTCTTATCACATGAGCCACTAGGTTTGAGCCTGAACTTGCTTCAGAGTGTGCATTACAGACTTTGGAGGGAGAGCCGTCCTACATGTGGCTTGAGTCCTGGGAAAGAAGAGTCCTGGAATAGGAAACTGAATTCTGACTTTGTCCTTGAGTGGCTAGCTGTGTGACTCTGCACAAGTTAATTAACTTCTCTGGGCTTCGATTTTTCCATCTGTAAAACAGGAATCACAAACAGCATGCCAACAGAGGAGTGAGCTCAGGCCTCAAAGTTGGACAGAGTTGCATTCAGTTCCCAGCTCTGCCACTTGCTAACTTGGGGACCTTGGCTGTCCCTAACTTCCCAGAGCCTCCGGAGATGTATCTGCCCTCTGCAGTTCTTGTGGAAATTAGAAGAGATGATGTACGTACCGTACCCAGCACATGGTTAGGAACTGAAGAAATGCTTTTGTTGACTATAAAATAAGGATAAAATACTATAGATCTATGTATTAGTCAGTTTCTGTTCCTTATAGCAAAATACACAGAACTGTGTGGTTTATAAGAAAGTGAAATTTATTGCTTACAGTTTCAGAAGCTGGGAAGTCCAAAGTACAGGGAACACATCTGGTGAAGGCTTTCTTTGGTGGGGACTTCGGTGACGGCAGGATATCACATTGTGAAAAGTAGTGGAGCAGAGACAGCAAAAGAGAGCAAACTCCTCGTGCGCTCTCCTTTTAAAGCCCCCAGAACCACACCTCGGACCACCATTGTTAACCCATTCACTACGGCACGGTCCTACAGTCCAATCACCTCTTCAAGGCTCTCTGCCTTTCAATCACCCTAATAGGATTTCCCACTCTCAACAGTTACACTGGGGATTAAATTTGATGGGGGGACATTCAACTTAAGGCACCCTATAATCTGGATCTGTCTATTTCCTTTTGATTAGATTCTGGTTAAATCTTTCTAACAAGAATATAATCTAAGTGATGTTGGTACTTTGCATCAGGAGGCTCATTGTGTGGGTTTATCCTACTGGAGATGCACTTGCTTAAAGTGGCATCTGTCAGATGTCTCCAATGTGAAGGTCCCCTCTCTCAGGGTCATCCTTTGAGACCATGTAAACATCCTGCTCCTACAACCTTTTACCCGATGGTTTTAGCATCTAATGTTGATCCTTGCCTACCTCAGTTGTTGCAAAAGTCACAGGCGTCCTAACTTTTCATTTTAACTCAGTGGCTTGACTAATTTCCTATTAGAGTCTTTTACACAAAGACATGATGCAAACAATTCACTCTTTCCTACGTCGCATCATTTTTACTGTTTGCATAGTGTTCCATTGTATAGAATGTAGAATGTAGAATGCAAATAAACAGCGTTTATTTAATGTTTATTGATGATTATGTAGGTTGTTTCTAATTTTTTGCTATTAAAAATACTGATTCCAAGACCAACCATGCATACTATCCATCTAAACATTTCCTCCGTTGAGATATATTCCTAGAAGTGATATTGCTGCAAATGTTCGGTTAAGTTCTTGACACATGATTGCCCTGTAGAAATATCACGCCGTTCACACCTCTGGGGAGTCAGTGAGGATGATTTCAGCTGCAAAAGAACTACAGTCCCGACACAAATTGTTTTAAATAATGAAGACATTTATTTTTCCACATAAGCCAGAACTCCAAATGAAAGGTGCCTTATACTCTATTTTCTCATTGATTTCATTTGGTTAGAAAAACACTGGGTGGAAACCACCAAAAGGACTTCATGACTCACTAGTGGATCGTGACTTGCAGTTTGAAAATCACTGGTTGAAAACCCTCAGATTCCTCTGGGGAGGTGTGGATAGGTGACTCCTGTTAGGAAGGGAGGAATGGATGTCTGTCACTTTACCTACGTAGGCTAGCAAAGTCCACCTTTCCCCAGGCCCTCCTCACCTTGGACATCATTTGCCTTCCCAATCTTTGCCAGTCTAATAAACAAATAAACCATCTCTCTTTTAAAAATTGCATCTACAAGCAATATTGTACAGCACAGGCTCTTGCAAGAGACCTGCCCGGATTCATAATCTGGAACCTTCACTTTTCAGCTGTGTGACTTAGAGCAAGTTACTTAACCTCTCTGTGCCTCTGGTTCTCATCTCTGGAACAGGGATAATAATATCTACCTGCTAAACCCATTACGAGTGTGCTTAGCACACATTCTAAAAACGCGTTTCAGAAAAACTGCTATTTTTCATTTATGGATTTCTCTTGCTCTACTGGGATAAAGTCTGGGTTTAAACCCACCACACCACGGAAATAAGTCAGTAGGGACTTGAGCTCTGCCTGAACAACCACATCCTGGTTGCCCCAGGCCCTACCCAGCAAAGCCCTGGGGTTCAGTGAGACCAGGGAAAAGTACAACATGGACTCTGTCTTCTAGGAGCTTAGTTAAGGAGAAGAAAGCACAGACACAGACACACAGGACTCACTCAGCACAGGCACGTTTCTACGCACAGCACACACAGTTCCTTTTTCCTGGCCTGTCTCTTGTGCCCAGGGTCACCACAGTCACCTCACTACATGTGGCCTCTATCTTCCCTCAGGTCCTCTGCTTGGTCTGAGCCCCTTGAACCTCAGTCCATGTCTTTCCATCTTTGGACAGGTGCCAGCACCATGCCTGACACATTATTCGCGCTGAATAGATAGTAAATGACTGGCTAGACAAGTGTAATTTACAACTATGTAGTGGAAGATGCTAGAGTAATTGGAGTGTAGATTTTCCGCAGATTATCAGTTTTCCCTCTGGGATCCATGGTGGTTTATGTACAAAATCTCACGGTCAATGTCTTCTTAGTGGGGGAGGGCAACCTAAGTGTAAAGGGTTGAGGTTCTTGTGAACGAGCAGATGCTGTCGAGAGAACGTCTGTGAGACTCTAGTGATCTGTCAAAGGGTCTATAAAATCCTCTTGGTATCTGCAGGCCAAGGCCAGGCTGCCTCTGTTTGCTCAAAGTCTAAGACCCTTGACATGGTTGTCCTATGAATGGTGCAGATAGATCTCAATCGAGATTAATAAGAAAAGGTCCCTCACCTTTGATTGAAAAGTGGACAAATGACAAGAGCAGGTAAGTCATAGAAGAAACACAAATCCCCTGGAAGAAGTAAGATATTGACCCTAATCACTCCATGTTGTAACTGACACCACCAGTTTTGTGATGAGTGAACAACAGTGTTTTACATCATGGATGGAAAGGTAATAAGAATAACAGCGAACATTTACAGCTCTGTTTGTCCCCGTCGACTTCTTTTCCCTGGTGTGACTTTATCCCAATAGAACAACAGAAATCCTCAAATGAGAAAATAATTGCTTTCTGCAATGCATTTCCTGTGCTGAGCACTTAACCTGACCTCTTTTAACCCTCATGACAAATCTATAAGGTAGATATTATTATCCACATTGTAGAGGTGAAGAGCCAGATGCAGAGAGGTGAAGTAACTTGCTCAAAGACACACAGCGGAGTAGTGGTGGCAGAATGTGAATCCAGGCAGGTTTCTCACCGCAAGTGCCCTATATGATATTGCTTGCCTGTGAAATCCCACCAGTATACAGATGAAATAAAAAGTCAGCTGCTTTCTGAAATGCAAGCACATTCTACAGTGTTGACTCAAAACCTCGAAATGTCCCCCGGAATGGTGACACCAGTTGTAGTACAGCGGTGATGCTAACATTTCTGGGACTTTAAAAAATACTTGGGCATTAGGGGAGCCACTTTTTTTTTTTTTTTTTTTTTTTTTTTTGGTGGTTGGGGGAGCCACCTCTATCATGGGAAATAATCAAATCTAACTTGCCTCCTCTCTGTGACTAATACCCATTTCTGGGGCTGTCCCATTACATTGCAGGAGCTGCTATTATGACTAAGCCATCAAGATAGATTTTTTTCCAGTGATATATGCTGCAAAGGACTAAATTCTATTAAGCTAGCCTTTGAGTCTGGACCTGCAGAGAGATCGTATGTATCACTTTCTTTCAAAATTGGGCTTTAAAGGAATAATATGTATCAACATAACCAGGCTGACCTCACCTCCTTCTAGAATGCCTGAGCCCTCTAGCCCATTCTCACCTTTCTTCGTGAAACTGCTTCTAGTTCCTCAAGAGAGGTCACCATGACCTGTCACCCTGTGCAGTATCCCCCCCACCCCAGGCATACGCCTGCCCCTCGGGCTGTTTCTCAGAAGGGGGACAGAGCTAAATTAAGGCAGCAAACCTGAAAAAAGCAAGGATCCACCATTCAAGACACCCATGCAGACACCGTCTGAGGTCATTTCTAATGCTGACATCCTATAATTATGATCCTAAGAAACATTTATGTAGACAACAGCGAATAAATTAGTTGACGACTTCCTTGGTTACTTACAAACTGCAAGGGTCAGAGGTTACGGAGCCAAGTACCATTAAGCATCTTGTCGCTAACCGAAATGGTGTTGGGTTTTAATTATTGGTATGTTTAGCTTCTTCCCAACTAAAATCCTGACCTTTTCTCAGCTTCTGGGAATAAAGGAAACCCGATGAGCCCATTCCCCTGCTTAAAACCTGTCCGTGGGGGCCCCTCTCACCCCCAGCATAAAAACCAACCCTTTTATCATGGTAAAGAAAGTGCTTCATAATCCATCCCGTCTATCTCTTTAGCCTTATTTATTTACTTATTTTTAACGGACAGGTAAAATTGTGTGTAGTTATTGTGTACAACGCATTGTTTTGACATACATCTCTCAACACACGCCTCACCTCTGCCCCAGCTAAGTCTCAGCCAAATGGCACATAGACACCAAGCCTCTTCTGTCTCTTGGTGGGCCCAGGTCATCGCTCGGCCTTCAGACATCCCGTCCCTACCCTTATGTCTCCACCCTTACCTGGCTACTTTTTCATGCTTCTGCCTTCTAGAAGCTTCCCCCACCTCCAAGTGCCCAGGTGTAAGGGTGCCACTCCTGCACGTCCCACCAGAGCTCAGCAGTATCGTGGTGTATTATAAATGGCCCCTGGATTTACCTGTCTCCCTCGCCTACTGCAAATCCTTGAGAGCAAGGGCCGTGTCATCTTTACTGCCATATCCCCAACACCCCACCATATTGTCTGACACATGGCAGATGCTTGATAAATATTTGTGGTTGAATTTATTTATGCCCATATGATTTTTGATATTTTTTGCGATTTAGAATATTGTTACCCATTCTCTTTTTATACTCTCTGCCACTTACTGAAAACAACCTAGTGACTCATAGTTTCTCCCACTTCCAAGCTGACACCTACCCATGCCATCCAGATGGCAGTCCCTCCCCTAGCCCCTCAACACACTCTCTGAGCCAAATCTCCACCACACCGGGTGAGAACTGAATGTTACATTGAGGAATCGGCTTTTATTCAACATGAAGTGGGAGTCTGTGGAACTTTGCTGAGGACCAAGGAGTGTGCGATTACATCGATAGGTACAGAATAGATTGGCAGTCAGAAAAACTTGAGAGGAAGGGAGACTGGTTACGGACCATGGCAGTCATCAATGTAACTGGTCTACTGGGAGTAGGGCTGGAGCAGAGGGGCCGGATTTGAACTGAAAAATAGTACTTGGGGACTCGATGTAGGGGCAAAAGAAGGAGTAATTGACTCGATGTAGGGGCAAAAGAAGGAGGCTCAGAGTTGATTTCAAACTCTTGGGTCTGGAAAATGGGAAGACAGGCGACACTACTCGCAGAAATAGGGAGCATTGGGGGGATTGTGTGAGGTATTTTGCTTTCTTTATTTAGGGAGGGGAGGTGTGCATTGGATACGCTAGCAGAGCATCCAAGTTCTAGAGCTCAATTATTCAAATAAAATTAGAGATAACATCTATTAAGTGATTACGATGAGCTAATCACTTTACAAAACTTCTCAAATGCTTACTACAACACTGTGAGTGACATTCTCTTATTCTCCGCATTCTGTAGATAAGGAAACTGAGGCTTAAGTCAATTGTCCACACTCACACAGCTGTTCTGAGTGGCAGAGATGGGATTCGGACCAAGCTCTGTGACTGGTGCCTTCAGTGTGTGGGACTGAGGCTGGAGAAGGCTCGGGGCTCTGTGGACTTCAGAGTGGCCCACACAGAATGTGGATCAAGCACTGAGATCAGATGAGGTTGTCGACGGAGATAACGCACAGAGGAAAGAGTTGAGAACTGTATTCATCCATTTTCTGTTGCTTCTAATGGAATACCTGAACCTGGGTAATTGATAAGAAAATGAAATTTATTTCTTACAATTTGGAGGCTGGGAAGTCCATGGTCCAGGGGGCACATCTGGTGGGGGCATCCTTCTGGATGGCAACTCTCTATGGAGTCCCACGCAGCCCCAGGCAATCACGTGATGAGAATGGCATGAGCAAGAGAGCTGACCTTCCACTTGCTCTTTGTATAAAGCCATCGGAACCACACCCGTGACAACCCATTCAACCATCAACCCATGACTCCATGAGTGGGTCAGTCCGTTCACAAGGGCACAGTCCTCATGATCCAATCCCCTTGCAAAGGCTCCACCTTCCACCACCATAGTGGGGGTTAAGTTCCAACATGAGCTTTGGGGGACGTTCAAACCCCAGCAAGAACCAAGTATAAAAGTGGAAGACTCAGAGTGAGCAGGCAAATGAAGGAACAGAAGTCAGAGGGGGAGACTGAGCAGCAGCTGCCAAGAACAGGGAGGGGGTCAAGTCAAGAACCCTAGAAAAAGGCAGAAACGTGCTCTAGGAGACAGAGTGGGGGTGTCACGTGCTGTATAGAGAGGTCACGAAGGAAAGGAGTTTAAGGCCGTGGGACTGTTTATTACTTCTTAGTTGCTGATTGGTCAGGCTAATGATCAATGTGCTGTCCTGAGTGTTCCCAGGCATCTACACTGCAGAAAGCAGAGAAATGCCAAGGAAGCAATTTGGGTAACATCAGCAGCCTTTGCAGAATTACCCCTAGGAACAGCACAGAAAGAGAGAAATTTGTGCTGTGGTTTACACGATTCGAAGCAGCAAAGCTGCACCGTACCAGGTGTAACCATTAAGGCGGCTTGAAACCCACAGACGGTCACTCCAGCAAGAGCTAAAGCCTCAGAATCGCTTCTGGTTAACAAATTGGTGTTTCCTTTGCACACATAATCTGAGACAGCCTTGACTCTGGTACCCTGTGACCCCTAAGATCATTTGCCAATGATCCAGATCTTATTTCAAGCTCACCTCTCAGACTCCAGCACCAGATAACATAGTGTATGGCTATTTCCAAAATGAGTTAGAGCTATTTTTTAAAAACTCTAGGATCATTCAAACAAGACTTTATATGCAACAACAGAATTTACAAACTCAGATCATTCTCTTCAAGTTTGCCAGATGCTAAGTGATCTTTCAGCTTGATCTGCAGAGGTGCTGAAACTAGGAAATTTAAGACGATCTCTGCTAACACTGGCCCCTACGGAAGAAGGGAGGTTTCCTTCCCTTTCCTTGGTTAAATAATATATGAAGTGGCATCCAAGTCACTAAGACAGAACTCCCATTAGGGGCTTAAATGGCCTCAAAGTGTGTGTGCTGGGGAGGAGGGACAGGGCACATGGTAGTCTTGAGGAATTGTGGAATGTTAAAACTAAAGAACATCAGAACCACCTGGCTCAAGCCTTCATTTTGCAGATAAGCAAGAAAAGTCCCCCAAATGTGAAAGGGTTTAAGACTCAGAGCTAGTTAGTACCAGTACTAGGACTATAGCTAACTCTCTTAACATTTAATCCAGGTCTCTTTCCACTGTGCTATTCAGCAAACAAGCAATTCATCAACCTTTGGATGTCTGTGCTCTATCATGCCAGCATTTTAGTGTCTGGTGCCACTTACCGTCCCCATAAGCATATATTCGTGCCATAGGCAAGAGAGAAGGGAGACTGACAAACAAGCTCTTCAAAATACACTGAGAAAATACACGAGGAGTTTCTTAAGGGGGAACATAAACTTTGGGGAAAGCCCACTTGGGCTTTGGTATTATTCGCTCGTGGTTTTGATCCTGGCTTTATCACCATCTGATTTGTGACACTGGGCAAGTTATGATTAAACTCTGTATTAGTTTCCTATTGCTGCTGTAACAAGTGAGCGCAAATCTAGTGGCTTAACACACACAACTTTATTCTCTGATAATTCTAGAAGAAGTCCAAATGTGTCTTACAGGCCATACTAAGGTGTCAGCAGGACAGGTGCTAAGGGACAATCCGTTTCCTCACCCTTTCCAGCTTCCAGAGGCCACCCGTATCGTGGGCCTGTGGTGCCTTCGTCTCACGGCCCAGCCTCTGGCTTCTGTCTTCACGTCTCCCACTACTGACTCTGACCTATTTGATCCCTCTTATACGGGATTACGTATGATGACTTTGGACCCACCAGATAACCCAGGATAATCTCCCCGTCTGAGTATGTTTAACTTAATCATATCAGCAAAGTTCTTTTTGCCATGGAAGGTAACATCTGCACAGGTTCTAGGGATTGGGATAGGGACATCTTTGGGGACCATTTTTCTGCCTGCCACAAATTCTGCGAGACTCAGAGATCATTCTGGGGTCAATAATTCCTATCTAACAGTGCTTAGACATCGCTTCCTACAAGAAGACTTCCTTTGGACCCTAACACTAGGTTAAGGTCTCCTCCTAAGGGTCCCCATAACCATCTGGGCCCATCTTTCACTGGAGACTTTATTATACTGTGTTCTAGTTACCTGCTCGTGATTGTATCATCCACATGACACGTTATAACCCTGGAGAGCAGGGACTGTGTCCTATTTATTTTTGTGTCTCTTGTCCCCAACATGGTGTCTGGTACATTGGTAGCTGCTTAATAAATATTTGTTGTCAAGAGGATTAAATGAGACCACATAAAATGTCCAATGCTACCTGGCTCAAACAGGTGTTCAATAGACGGTGTGTCCTTCTGCTAACACCCAGAGGCAAGGGGGACAGGAGCAGGTGCAGAGGGAGAAACCCCATAACCCTGGCCAGGCAGAACAGAGATGCCACCTGGACCTGCCCTTACCTTTTCCAGCACTGCAAACTCTCGGCCATGTCACCTTTCCTCTCAGTGGACCATAATTGCTTTTCTCTACTAATGTCTACACCTGCTGCAGTGGGGACAAGAGGACTGGGCAGCAGGCCAACTAGTTCTGGGTGGCTCCGTGGCGCTGGGTTCTTGGTATTTTGGGACTTGCTGTCTGGCTTGATGCAAGTCACTCCTCTTTTAATTTCTGCATCTATAAAATGCATGACTCACTTCACAGAGGCCAAGAAATTCAAAGACATTGTGTTCCTGTCATTAAAAGGGAAGAGTTAAACTTTTAAAAGCTGCTGGAGATGTACCTGTCAGACTGTTATTAGACCAAGGCTAAAGCGAAGGTCAAAGCAAACTTTGATTTCATTTCAAAGCCAGGAGCAGGGGACGTAGTGTCAGAACATTAAAGGTGCATGCTGTAGGGTGAGCCTTCCCACCCTACAATCTGGATTCAGATCCAAACATATCCCTCAGGGGGGACCCTGGTTCCCCTACAGGTACACATAGTAGAATGTGAACCAGCGACCTTGCCTTTCCAGCCAAGCAGTAACACGTATTGGTCGCACCTACAGCCAGAGTGGGATTGCTGTACCAACGAGATTTGCTGACAAATTTAGGCCACGTGGTCTACAAATGAAATTTTTTATAATTTGTGAATTTTTTTCTATGAAAAGTGTTACAAAGGGGCAAATATTGGACGAAACTTAGCTATGCATTTAACAAGTCACTTTTTTAAAGAACAAATTGTATACTCGGGCCACCCAGAGCTCCTTGAAGTCCACAGTGTTTTATTTATCTTTTAATCCCCATCTTTAAAATACCCTTAAGTAGTTTGTGCTCAATAAATGTTCACTGACTAATGAATCAATGCTTAATCAAACATTATTTCTATCGTCTATTGCAGAGATAAAAGGGAGATAGAATGTGTAATCTTTGCCACCAATTGGAGGCAGTAGGGCAAATAGATTAAAAAGACAAACTGTAGATCCTTATCCACACATTCAGTTACCCTCCTTCAACCATAGTCCAAAAATATTAAATGGAAAGTTCCAGAAATAAACAATTTGTAAGCTTTATATCGTGCACTGTTCTGAGTAGCGTGATGAAAGCTCTCACAGTCCCACTCCCTCTGGCCAGGGATATGAACCCTGCCTTTGTCCTGAGACTTCCTGCTGTCTACACGCTCCTTAGTCACTTAGCAGCCATTGCAGGTATCCATCACTGTCCTGGTGTCACAGTGCTTGTGTTCAAGTCACCCTTATTTAACATAATAATGGCCCCAAAACGTAAGAGTAGTGATGCTGGTATATTGTTATAACTGTTCTATTTTATTATTAGGTATTGTTATCCTCTTACCATGACTCATTTATAAACTGAACTTTATCATAGGTTTGTACATATAGGAAAAACATAGCATATACAGGGTTCAGTACTATCCGCGGTTTCAGGCACCCACTGGGGGTCTTGGAACCTGTCCCCTGCGGATAAGGGGAGACTATTGTACAGCAAAAGGACATTGTACAAGTGAAAACCAATTTGCATTTACATGAATCTTACTTGGTTCTGTAGGAAATTGCAGGGGAATTGTAGAAAAATATAACTTTAATGTATGCAGTCTTGTAACAAATGCTTAAGTGAAGCAGCTTCTAAGGGGCCATACAAAGGTCAGGCTCGGGCACACTCAATATTCCAAGGAAGCGCATGACCCCCACCCGGTTCCAGGAACTGACTAGTTCCTTATCTAAAGGCCACCTGGTCAGACCCCGGGGAAGATAAACGATTGAGACATGAGCTGTTCCTTATCAGGGGTACCAGCTTGCTAAAGCCCACCTGTAAATCTAAAGGCACCACAGATCTGTCAGGGTACCAGCCTGCTAAAGTCTACCCATAAATCTAAAGGCGCCACAGATAACCAACAACTCATCCTGTCACAAAGATCTGTTCAGAAAAACTGTATAAAAGGTGCTTGAATTGTAAGCTGGGGGTCACTTCTGTCCAGGAGACAAAGTGACCCCAGCATGCTGGAATAAAGTCGCTCTTGCTTAATTGCATCGGTCTCAGTCTCATGGTCTTTGTGAAGTGAGCCGTCCCAGTCTGTGGGATTTGTGCATGGTGCACGGATCTTACAGTTCAGCAATATTGATCATTCATTCATTTAATCTTTCATGTTTATCAATTCAATAAATATTTTTTAAGCATCTCCTATGACACAAGCAGGAAGCAGGCCACAGTAGCCCTGAATTATATTCGGAGTTCTCGAATCTTCTTTGATTTAACAGGCAGTGAGTGGGCAATCCCATGGACAATGGCATATGGAAAGCGCTACTCTAGGGAAGCAAAAGATACTGTGAGAGCACAAGAGAGGACAAAAGCCCAGCCCGGGGGTGACAGGTGAGTCAATCTCAACCACCAAGGAGCACTTGCCTCAGTGTCATTTCAATATGACATCATTTTCAAATAGGATGAGCAAAGCAAGGAGGGACAGCATGGTATTGGGGAAAAGGAACTTGTCCCATACTCAGGAACCTTAGCAGTCAGTAAGCAGGGAGTTTGACAAATGCTTCTGATTTAGAGATGTACGATTGCGGTTTAACAAAACCAATAATAATAACACAAGTGACTTTTCACTGTGGATAAAGGCAACGGTGAGGAAAATAGAATAGTTTAGTCAGGCCCCTGCACCTCAGGTCTGGTTGGGGGTGGTGCAGCACATTCTTTGTAAACAAGTTGTGTGTGGATGGAGTTAGTGCACATGTGTGCCGATGTATCTTTTATCTTTTTAGTTTGTTGCTATTGTGTGTTCTTCAGTTTTCTGATGCAGTGCTGGCCTGGCTGGCTGGCAGAGAGCTTGCATCTAAAAAGAGAGCATGTTTACTCTGCTGGCAGCTGCTCAGTTTTTCTTTGCACTTTGCCAGTAGCAGTTAAGTTTCGGAGTTTCTCTTTGGACTGCCTAGCTCTTAGACATGTGTGCGCTGAATAAAGCTTACTATTCCTTCAGCCAAGGCTCCAAGGACCTTTTTCCTGTTACCTAGCTTATAAAACTGCATGTGAAGGGTTTGTGACCCAGTCTGGACAACAGGCTCCAGACCCAGCCCTAGCACTACAGCAACCCTGCTCTTATCCGTATCACCACCAGCCTGTGTGTCCCCAGGGATAAAATTCATATTCAGCACTCTCTTTACTTCTGTGGATTTCTGAAACTGTGGCCAACCAACTCTTAACTCCCCAAGTTCTCCTGAGCCTTGCCCTCTATCTCAGGTGGGGCTCCCATGCAGCACAAGGACTCTTGAATGAGTGATCCTTTGGGGGAGTGTTCTCAGGAGAAGGGAGCGAGGGGGCTCAATAGGACAGGGGGAAAACTGAGCCAGGCTGTGGTCTCAGCTGGAGACTAGTTGCAAGCTGACCCCTCCAGGAAGCTCTGAAAACCCAAATTGCACCTCACAGTCAATCCCACCTGATGCAAGGTGGCCCGACAGCCTTGTGGGAGCCACGAATCTTGTTTGCTGAAGGATAATTCCTAGCAGGACGAGGGGCTGTGAGTTGCCATCAGTCAACACGCACAGCAGCTGGAGATGGAAGACCTACAGGTAACAGATCTGGGCAGGGCACCCCGGCATCTACCAGGGTGAGCAATGTTAACCGCTGAGCTGAGTCCTTGCTGTGCCATTGGGAGGGGACATCTCCTGGAACACCAGAGAGCTCAACGAAAAGAGATATTAATGCCACTGACATGCTTCTTGCCATCATATGAAGACACGTTGCCAGAACTTTTACCCACCCCGCCCACACGCAGCTCCTTCTGCCCTCTCCTTTGTTCCCATGCTGCAGCCAGACTAGACCTCTTTCTGTGCTTGAACACACACCAAGCTCATTCTCCATGCATCTGCCCTTCTAACGGAAATATTCTCGCCTGCGATGTGGTGGTGCCATTTACTAAGGGGGTGAGGGTGAGGGGTGGCAGGGCAGGGGTGGGGGAATAAAGGAGCCAGCAGTTCTATCTGAGGTGCCTATTAGGCTTCTGAGTAGAACTGGAAAGAGAGACCCTTGGAGATGTCAGCCAGAGTACTGGTTCTTAAAACCTGCCTGCAGCAGAGTCCCCTCAAGACTTGTAAAGACACAGAGTGCTGGGTCCCATGGAAACACAAGGGTCTCTGATCAGTGGATCTGGGGTAGGGCCTGAGAATCTACATCTTTGACAAGTTCCCAGTTGCTCCTGCCAACGCTGGGTGGGGAGACATATCAGGAAGAACTGGTGTAGAGTGTCAGGGGTATGTTGGGCTGGGTATAGAATTGGGAAGCATTGGCAGGTAGATGACAATTGGGAGAGATGGGAAGATGCCCCAAGACTGGTGTTATGAGTTGAATTGTGAAAAACTCATCTGTGGAAGTCCTAACTCCCAGTGCCTCAGAATGTGTCCTTATTGGGAAATAGGGTGGTTGCAGATGTAATTAGTTGCAATGAGGTCACACTGGAATATAGTGAGCCCCTAATCCAACATGACTGTTATCATCATAAAAAGAGCAGATCTGGACACAGAGACGTGCACCCCGGGAGACCATCACATGAAGACGAAGTCAGAGATCTACAAGCCACAGCGCCAAAGATGGCCAGCAAGCCTCAGAAGACAGGAGAGGGGCCCAGACCACGTCCTCTCTCTCATCCCTCAGGAAGAACCAGCCCACAGACACCTCGATCTCGGACTTCTGGCCTCCAAGATTGTAAAAGAATAAATATGTGTTGTTTAATGCCACCAGTACTTGGCTACGGTGGCCCTAGCAAATGAATACCACCAATTCCTGGGGTTCACCCAAATTCAGAGATGCCACAGAGGAGCAGGAGCCACCCAGAAGTGGCCAGTGGAAAGCCCAGGAAGAAGGAAGGAAAGTGTTTCCCCAGGGTGTGGCCAACCCTGTTGAATGCTGCTGAGAGGCCAGGTCAGATAAGAAGGAGACACAATTTATGGGGCAGAGTGTTGTCACCGATGACTTTGGCAAGAGCAGCTGTAGTGGAGAGAGAGGGGTGAGAGAATTTGGGATAAAGATGTGACTGAGACGGTAGACAACCCATTCAAGGAGTTTCCCTGGGAGAGGCAGTCAGCCAGGGAGCCCTTGCTGCAGGGGAATGCAGGATCAAAGGAGTTGGGTTTTTTTTAAGGGTAGGACACTAGAACGAATTTGCATGAATTTGCATGCCCGTAGACTGACAGATGAGAGAGAGATTGATATTGCTGGCAAAGCCCTTAAGGAAACTAGGGACTTCTCAGAAGGAGCAGACCCCTTCCTCCAGTGCAAGAGGAAATAAGACTGAGGAGAAGAGACTGATGTTAAATTTAGTTTAGTCTCTTGTGCTTCCCATAATTGAACAGAATTTGTGCAATAGAGATATTTTTCAAAAAAAAAAAAAGACTCACCAAAGGATTAAATGTGGAGCCCAGACTGGGAAAGTGTGCCTGTTGGTGGGGGATGGAGGGTGGGGGGTGGGGGCAGATAGAAGAGTGTTGGGAAACTGTGAATTGCTGATTTAAGGGAAGAGATGCAAATGTCATTCATTGTGTGCCAGGTCAGGCCTAGAGCTAGGCCAGGAATGCTGATAGCAGCCCCAGAGGCCAGGACACCTCCCCACCCCCCACCCCCACCACCACCACCCCCACCCCACCCCCACCACCACCCCCATGCCCCTAGATGACTCAAAAAGCTGCTCCTGCTTCCGGTTCTGATTAGCTCTGCCAATGGGAAAGGTCAAGATACTGATATGCTTTGAAAAAAGTATCTGTGGTAGTTCAAAATCTGTCATAGTTAATTTGCAGGAGGTAAACAGATGCCTTTACTCTTTATCCCCTCTCTGACTTGGGGTCGAGGTCCTGCCTCCAGGAAGGAATCTTGGCAGTTCAGTTTCAGCAGGACACCACATCCTCAAAGCTGTTGACCTTTGGCCTATTAATAATAATAATAATAATAATAACAACACTAATAGTGAGCACTACTGAGCACTTGCTAAGTCCAGGCACGGAGCTGAGCCCTTTACACATATTATCTCATTTAATCCTTGTGTAGCCCCTATTAGCTATAAACAATAGGCATTCACATTGCATGCATAAGGAACCTGAGGCTCCTTGTGCATGCAGTGTGCTGGCTCAGGGTGGTTAAGTAACTTGCCAAGGTCCCATGAAGCATAACCAGGAGCACTATTAAAACCACTGTCCCCAGAGGCTGCACTGACTTCTTAATTTCTCTGAGCCTCAGGTTCCTCATTGTAAAGACAGACTAAAAACACCTCCTGCACAGGGATGTTCCATATATTACATGGTGTAATGTATAAAATGCGTTCAACGAAGTTAGCTATTATTAAGTTTTAGCTGTGGTTATACTACTATAAATGTTTTCGTCTTAATAAAGGTCTATAGAGGGTGGTGTGTATGCATCTGTACGAGTGTTTATGTATGTGTGTATGTATGAGCGAGAACGAGAAAGAGCAATAATGATCTGAGAGTCATACATTAGAGTGGTGAAATTTTGAGTAGAAGAAATTTTGCATACCAAAATTTTGCATAGCAAAATTTGGTAGAATTTTTGCTTGGTATAATTTGCATGTTATTTTTGCATTGTAAGATTTGGGAGAAGAAATTTTGCAGGGGATGCTTCCCCTTAATACAGCAAGTCATTTGCTATCAAATAGCTCTTCTAGGGCTGGCTCGTGGCTCACTCGGGAGAGTGCGGTGCTGATAACACCAAGGCCACGGGTTCGGATCCCTATATAGGGATGGCCGGTTGGCTCACTTGGGAGAGTGTGGTGCTGACAACACCAAGTCAAGGGTTGAGATCCCCTTACCGGTCATCTTTTTAAAAAAAAAAAAAAAAAATAGCTCTTCTAGGCGGTTTTCATTTTCAGGGCGGGGACTAGGGTAAGGCAAATGAGACATTAGCCTCTGCTGTAACACTTTACGGGGGCACAAAGAACCCCATGATCAAGATAAGTAATATTTGATGCAATATTTTTTAAAAATCAAGTTGGCAAACTATAGCCTGTGGACAGCCACCTGTTTCGGTAAGTAAAGTCTCAATTTTTAATTTAAAACAAAACTCCTGGTTACACACTCATACCAGCATGTATACACAATAGTTCTAAAATACTTCCATACCTTTATTGATAGCTCAATAAAATGATAGCATTGCATATCTTTTCTTTGACTACTTTATAACAGGTCATCATTATCTGGCTTCGGATGTAAATTCAAAAAATGTGACATTACCCAAAATGTCACTGTCTATAAAGTGACTAGCCAATGAAGTGAGTCTTGGATCCATACCCCAAATAAGCTACATAATGAAATGATATAATAAAGCTATATAATAAATTTCTTTTATGGCAAGTATTTTATAATATACAATTTGACCGTAGGAATCGTGAGCGAGCGTGTGGGGGGCTTTGTCTCGGCTGCAGGTGATCCGTCCAACCACGGTGTATCGATGGCATCTGGGACAGCTCCGCCACCATTTGCTCAGATACAAAGGCTATTCCTAGGAATTGTCTGCACACCAGAACGACAGCGCCCTGCCATAGTTAGCAATGTTCACTCATTTTGGGCACTGGTATTTAAGAGCAAAACCAAAATTAATTCATGATAGAGTTGAAATCTAGACTTGATTACAAAGTGACTTAATCATTCGTCAGATCCCAGCAACGTTGACAAGCAACATTGTGGTCTCTAAGAGAAAGACTGGGAGAATTAAAGAAGTGTTTTGTAACTGATCTAGGAAGGACAAGCAGCTGCTGTGGGCCCCTCCTTCCGAAGGAACGGCCCCCAATGGGGTGGCTCCCTCCACTTCCAGTCTGACCTTGGGCAAGTCACCTACCTGCACATCCATTCTGTCATCTCAGGAGAGAACTCCTCCTGAAACAGAGTAAGGCTGGGCCTGTGAACCAAACTGACTCCATTTTCTCTGCAGAGGACAATTTGTTACTTTTCTACTCCTCAGTCATGAGACCCCCAGGGCAAATGATTAGGCCACCCATGCGCTGCCCTGACAAAACAGACTGAGATAAGAGAGGAAACAGATATTTACTGATTTGCAAAACACCTCCCCAAGGCTTGTTTACTATAATTGTAAAAGTTACAGATTAACCTTAAAACCCCTTTAGGAATTCCCACCTGTGCACAAAGCATCAAGGTGACTGCTACAATGACCCTCCTGGGTGACAATGATGAACACCACTGCCTACTGAGCATGCACCCATGACGCAGCTGGGAAGGACAGAGCGGACCACCTCCAGTGACGCTGGCCTGTCACCCCTTAACTCCTTTCCCTATAAAAGACCCTGAACAGCTCCCGGGGGGAGGGGGGGCTGGCTTTACTGTCGCTATTCCCCTTATGCACAAGTCTATCTCCTCTTTTGAAAAAGCGTTGCTTGCTTTACTGTTGGGTACATCGTTCATTTCTATAACTTTGGAATCCGAGAGCCTAATTTAATCACTGGCAAAAATTGGAAAGCTTTGGGCACCAGAGAGGACTCCAGCTGCAAGAGGCAAGTGGCCACTGGGACTACTTTGCTCCCAGGTCTCTGCTGCTGGTAGATCTCCCCTGGAGTCCCTGGCCTAAATTCTGACAAGACAATGCTTTATTCTCTTTACCTTTTTCTGATTTTCTGAGCCATCTTCTGTTTGGTTGGATTGTATTCACTTCTGTACAGGTGCACCCTGGAGGGCTCCTGGCTATGCTTTGTTTTTCTGATTTAAATCTAGTCCATACTTTTCTTCTTTATGCTGAAAACAGTGGGGAGAACTGCTTTTATCAATTACTGCTAATGGAATAGGTTGGCCCCGCCTGTAATGACTAGCCTAAACTGGACCCCACTGCTCCTCTTTCCTCTTTTGTTTGTTTGCTGGGTTAGACATTTAGTTGAGTACCGGAAATCTGAATAAACCTTCCAATCCTTGCATCAACTTTTGGACTTTCAGGTCATTTGTTTAAGGTGAGAGGGCAAGCCAAGCCTGGCCTGTCTGTAACACTCCTGGGGCTTTTGTGAGGATTAAAGAAATCAACACAGACAAAGCGCTTAGACTATACCTACCACATAGTAAGTGCTCAATAAATGGCAGCTATCCTTAGCTGCCAGAGATCAGTTCCCCAAGCCTAGGGGGTGTCTGAAGCCAATGGGAACAAGATTAATAAGCATGGAAGAAGAGATGGCTAGAGGGAACACTCCCCAAAATGTGGGGGCTCCCCGGCATCCTCAGCCACTGCTGACTGCATTTCATGTACTCTAAGGGAACAAACTTATTCTTTCATTCATTCTATGTCAACAATTCCTAAACTTTGAGTTCCAGCCCCGGCCTATTTCTCCTGGGTTCGCTCAAGCACCTCAGATTCAACATATTCCAAACCTCAGTCTCACCCCCACCTCGCCAAACCTGCTTCCCCAGCATTCTCTTTGTTATGGGATTCCATCATATCTGCATCACCCACCCAAGCCTCTCTCTCTTTAATTTGGCAACCTGCCCCACACTTAATCAGTAACCAAGTCCTACCAGTTTTCCATCTTAAAGGTTCTTAAACCTGCCCCTGACTCTCCCCCTCTGCTACCACTGACCTAGATCCTCCTGCCTCCAAATGTGTCCTCCTCAAATCCAACACCCCATCCCTGGTTAAAACGTCAGTGACCTCTTCCTGCTTAAATGTCCAAGCTTCTGACCATCCTTTCCAGTGCCTTCCCCCATCAGGCCTCAGCTCATCTCTCTGACCTCTTTCGGCTCTTTCTGATTGCATCTTGTCCCCTAGCAACTCTCCAGTGCTGACTGTTGCCTTGCCCACAACATGTTGCTTGTCAGTTCCATGTCTGGGCTGATCTGTTCTCTCTGCTTGTAATGCCTTCCTCCTCTTTATCTGGCTAACTCAGATCAGATGACACCTCCTCCAGGAAACCTGCCCTGATCCTCTTTTCTCTCAAACTGGGTTAGATGTTCTTTCCCTGTGTGACTGTCTTTGTCATTTATATAGCAAGCGTTACTGGACAACAGGAGTCCATCCCTTGGAGAGTGCAACCAAGACCAGGGTAGGAGAAAAAGGCTTTATTACTGGGACTTGCTTCCAAAGCAGTGTCTCCCTGAACAAGGAAAAGGGGTCATCTTATACAGCCAAAGTTCCTCCCTAACGTGCTTCCCAAGCTCTTACTGAGATCCTCTCGTGTCAATGAAGGCTACAAGCTTGTTCAATTTGGAGTGGTTGACTGTGGGATACAGATCACTGGTCGGTTCTGAAGCCAAATTTGCATTTAGCAACATGTGGCCTTTGGGCAGGACCTCAGGAAGTTGTCACATGGTCTAAACCTTGAGCCCTTGGCTAGTACAGGTTACTACAGTCCATAGGTGGCGAATTGAGACTTCCCTGTCGTGGCTGATTCATGACATAAAACAGGGATGGGTAGGTATGGAGATCCTGGCTCCTCCTTGGGCAGAAATTCATGAAAGTTCATCTCTGGTGCCCGTATTTCAGTTTCAGCTGATATATTTGGAGGCCGTCTAGTATTTCATGGTTCATGACTTTCCTGCCACTTCCTGCAAGAACAGAAACTCAGAGCAAAGTTATGACCGGCTCACTTCCTCTTTTGGACCTTTTACTGGCAGTGAGCACCTGGGCGTTTAGGAGACCCCGGACCCTGGGTTACACAAGCACTTGATACACATTATTACAATTATATGTCTCCTTCCCTAGACCGTGAGCTCCCTGAAGTTAAGAAATGCTATGTCTTTCTTATCCACCTTTGTATCCCGAGTGCTTGATATAGTGCTTGGCACTTCATAAGCATTTAATAGATGAATACTGAATGAATGAATGTTTTTGAGCCCCCCTTAAGACAGTGTGTCATTTGGAGAAACTAGACTAGTGTGAACTGGTGCCTAAATATGTTTGCTAAGGTGGGAGGAGGGACTCCAAACACTGAAAGAACAGAACAAGTCCACATGTATTTCATTTCAGAGCTGCAGAAGGTGATTCAGCACACAGGAGCTCAGGATGGAAGATGGGAAAAATCAGAAATGGCCTGGGGGAGGCTCAAATTAGAAAGAGAGCAGCCCAGAGGACAGGTCACAAAAAATCGATGGCAATCGCACCATGTCCCAGTGCTATGGGTTTACATACCTCCAAACCAGAGGAAGAGTGAAATGGTGATTCTCTCATCCAACATATATTTATGGAGCATCTACTAATGAGGCAGGCTGGTGTTACAAAGTTGATCTGGTGCTGGGAGATAAAACGCAAAAGTAAGCAAAGAAATACATCATTACACACGGTAATAAGAACTGTGGGGCTGGCCGGTTAGCTCAGTTGGCTAGAGCACAGCCTTGTCACACCAGGGTCAAGGGTTTGGATCCCCATACTGGCCAGCTGCAAAAAAATAAATAAAAAATAAAAACTGTGCAAGGACTAAACAGGATGCCAGAGGGAAAATACCAGGGAGGGCAGGGAAAGGCTCTCCAAGCATGTGGTTTTAAGCTGAAGTTCAAGGACAGGAATGAGAGGGTAGAAGAAGCACCCAGGACACAGGGCCGAGGGACTGCCCATTCAAGAAACTCAAGGAGGCCCGTGCAGTCTCGAAAAAGTGGGTGAAAGACAGCCAGGCCTGACGACAGCCACAGGAGGGAGGTGCAGGCAGGGCAGGCGGTCTCAGCTTGGCCAGGATGAGAAGCTTAGATTTTGTGCTAAGTACAATGTGGAGAGAGAGTTTTGAGACCGGGAGTGATGTGATGTGATTCATCCAGGATGCTGGGGGGAGACGAGACTGAAAAGGAGTTTGTTCTAATATTTTGTTTTTGGCAGCTGGCCAGTATGGGGATCTGAACCCCTGACCATGGTGTTATTGGCACCATGCTCTAAGCAAGTGAGCTAACCGGCCAGCCATCAGAAAGGAGTTTGGGAAGAAGAAAAGAGAACAGTCGGGGTGGTTGGGGCTAGTATTAAGCTATTTAACTTTTTGGAAAATATTATTTATCTCATTTTATAGCTGAGGAAGCTGAGCTTCAGAGCTGGGATGTGACCCCAAATCTATTTAAGATCCCCTGAGCCGGATCATAAACCCCCCCAGCTGTCTCTTCTGTAACTCTCGTGCTCAGATGTACACAACTTTCAGATGGACAAAGACTGGAAAGAATGATAAGATCCATTTTGGGCAAGGAAGCAGGAGAAACAGGGAATCCTCATCCAGGGCAGATGGGAGTGTGAATTCGTCCGTGCAGTCTTTCCAGAAGAAAACCCAGTGCCTTAAAGATGTGCATTCTCCTCGAGCCCCCAGTTTCAGCTACAGGAATCCTAAGAAAATGAATCATCTACTAAGCAATGATGTTTGAACAAGTCTTGCTGATCAGAATTTGTAAGCCTGAAACAGGGGATCGATACAATAGACTCCAGTACTCTGCCATTAATAACAGTGATGATCGTCTATATGCATGGAAAGACTCTAAAATATATTGCACTGTGAGAAAATTGGGTTACCAAAAGACATCTAGCATGACCTCATTTTTGTAAAATATATGTTTATATGTATAGAAAAAAATTCTAGAAGGATCTATGACAAAATATTAAGAGTGGCTATCTCCGGAAGATGGGAAATCTGGAGATTTTTATTGTTGTTGCTGTTGTTTTTATTTATGGTGTCTAACGTTTCTAAATCAAAAATGTTAACTTTTTATTAAAGTAAAACATACATACAGAGAAGGGCACACGTCCTATGTTCACAACGTGATGAGTGATCATGAACTGCACATGCTCAGAAGCAACACACTGATTAAGGAATCAAAAAGACTGAGCATAACAAATGCTGGTGAGGATGCAGAGAAAGGGGAACCATCCTACACTGTTGCTGGGACTATGAGATGGTGCAGCTATTATGGAAAACGGTATGGAGGTTCCTCAAACAACTACGGATAGAACCGCCATGTGATCCAGCAATCCCACTGCTGGGTATATACCCAAAAGAATGGAAATCATCGTGTTGAAGGGATACCTGCACTCCCATGTTTATTGCAGCTTTATTTACAATAGCCAAGAGTTGGAACCAGCCTAAGTGCCCATCATCAGATGAGTGGGTAAGCAAACTGTGGTATATCTATACAATGGAATACTACTCTGCCATAAAAAAGATTGAAATTCTGCCATTCACAGCGACATGGATGAACTTAGAGAAAATAACGTTAAGTGAAATAAGCCAGGCACAGAAAGAGAAATACTGCATGTTCTCACTCACATGTGGGACCTAATAAAAATAAATAAATAAACAAACAAACAAATAAATAGAAAAAAAAAGATGCAACAGTAACAATTATTCTTTGAACTTGTTGAGAGAAGCGAACAGAACTGAGGTTGCCAGTGGTGGAAAAGGGCAGGGGGAGGAGGGAAAGAGAGGAATTGGTAAAGAGCCATGAAAATCAATTACAGTGTATAATGATAAATTTTTTTAAAAAAAGAAATAGAATATTACCAGTGTCCTAAAAGCCCCCTTTGTAGAACTGTATCGAATCCACCCTACTATCTGGCTTCTTTCACTCAAGATTATGTGTGTGATTCTTCCACGTGGCTGCATTTAATTGTAGTAAATTAATTAATTGTTTAAAATCTTAGAGTGTTTGTACCTTATCTTTTATAAATATGACACTGTAGGATTTGTGATAATCATTAGCATTTTGTCATTTTATAAAGCACTTTTTATGCATGCTAGCTCTAAGCATTATTATTATTATCCTCATTTAATAGACAAAAGGCCTGGGGCTCGGAAGGTAATGTGCCCTGCACAAAGCCACAACAGGCTCATTGCTAAATCCACGACCTTTCTGCCCCACCTCGTGGGACTAAAAGCAGAGGTAGCAGTGGATTAAATGAAAGAAATCATTTGCTCACCGTTAGGCTCTTGAGACAAGTTACCAGGGGAAGTTGTTTAAACTCCTTTCCTGAAAATCATTCCCAACAGAACACAGCAATCCTTCTAATCGGGAAGGCAAATGTCCCGTAAATATTCAACCAGTTTTGATATTAATCATCTTCAGAGAGAATTTCTTCTGCTAATAATTTGTGATATGACATTTGTCATATAACACTACTAGTCATAATGCCCTCGTGATTGCTCTCTCTATATAACATATCTATATGTCCACTTCCTCTCCAGCTCTTTGAATATCATTGATTAGCAATCATATACAGGGTGTCACATCTCATTCACAGATGAGGAACTTAAGGCCAATGTCAAATAGCTGGTTGTAGCAGAACCTGGGCAGAACTCAGGTTTTCTGGTTCCCAGTCCACAGCTCTTTGGACCACACATCACTGCATAAAGTGAGAAATTTTTCCTGCTAGGAAACATAAACAAAATGATGGTCCTGATTGTTATTAAAACTATGAAAGCAGGGGCCAGCCCGTGGCTCGTGGCTCGCTTGGGAGAGTGTGGTGCTGACAACACCAAGGCCATGGGTTTGGATCCCTATATAGGGATGGCCAGTTAACTCACTTGGGAGAGTGTGGTGCTGACAACACCAAGTCAAGGGTTAAGATCCCCTTACTGGTCACCTTTAAAAACAAACAAACAAACTGTGAAAGCATTTTGTTTTGTCTTGTTTTAAGAAAGTAATACTACATGACTTAGCTTTATGTACTATAAAATCAAACACTAAGATTCATAATGATCCTTCAAAACATTGTGGTTCAGATCAGATGCCTATATTACAAAACTCATTTCGCAATCTGGTACGCTTCACGGAAATTTCAAAAGAAATTAGGTGAATTACTAGAGAAAACAAGAACATAGCACCTCAAATATTTACTTAAGCCTGAACGCCGGTGTCCTCATCTTATAGGTTAGAGTTGTGAGATTTTAAAAGCTGAACCCATCTCCTTCCCCTTTTGCTATTTCCCCTTTTTGTGTGTGTGAATTTTAGAAAAAAACACAAAGCGGTTTGCATTTGAAGTGTTTTTACCTGTGAATGTAGCATTCGCTGCGCTAAGACCACTTCCTGGAGAAGTCTGGCTTGGCTTTCCCTGGTCACCTTTCAGAAATCTCAGAACTAAAGGGTCTGATTTTCCCTACAAAAGAACAGTATCTGCAGGTCAAAGGACAACAGATAAGCCTATTTATCTTCCCAGAGACTTTGGGCAGGCCCTGCCCTTTTCTCCTACCTTATCCTCAGGTCCTGGGTCAGCCTGGCAAGGCCTTGACCATCCTGGGCCTTCTCTCCTTGGTGGGCTTTCTATGCCTCCTCCTTGAGAGCCTCTGTGAACCTTACAGTTAACCTTTATAAGTAGACATTGGGGGAAACAAATCCTTAAATAAACAGATGAATAAGATCTCAGAGCTCTCACCCTTCTAATGACTTTTCGACATTGGGACATACCTGTAGCCTCAGACCTCTGGACTGTCCCCCTGTCCAGGGGCTGGGCCCTGCAGGGTCAGGTACTCAGCTTGAGAGCCAAGTGAACAGAGAGTTTCCTGGGTTTCCCATGTGAATTCCATCTCTTCGAACATGCCATGTGGCATGAGTGTTATCTCTCCTACAGAAAATGGCTGAGCCTGGGGACTCCTGTCTGCTGACCCAGACTGTAACAAAGACCAGCAGCTGACCAAGGTCCTCTTTCATCCCCCAGCTCAGAGAAATTCAGTACCAGCTTTCTAGATGGAGGGGTGGTGCTCAGTTCAAGGAAGGTTGACTGGAAGGGGCTGCAGGAGAATGTGGCCTCCTTTGTGGGATCAATGGTGGCCTGAGTCAGTGGGCCGGGTGGCTGGTGAGAGTGACAGCAGCTGATTGGGGGAAGGGCTCATAGCAGTGCCCCCACCTGAAAGAGGGACAAGACCTCCACGAAGACCCATACTCTTGACCTCTCGCTGAAGCCCAAAGGCCTTAAGAAACCCTCTGTGCTGCTCTTGGCCAACACTTGAGCTGTGCTAGGCCCTTTGAATGATAAACTTCACATTCAGGATAACTATTACCTCCAAGGAGGGGCCACAGGAGAAAAGCATCAGTGGGAGTTCATATATCTCATAATGATGTTGTTGTTTTTAATAAATGTCTTATTTTGGAATAATTTTGGATTTAAGGAAAAATTGCGAATAGAGTCTGGAGTATTCCCATAAACCTTCATCTGGTCTCCTCTAGGGTTGACATCTCACACAAACCATAGTCCTTTTACCAAAACTAGGAAATTAACATTGGTGCCACTAAACACTAGACTTTATATGGATTTTACCACGTTTTCCACCCCTTTTTCTGTCCCAGGATCCGATCTGGGATATCACACTACATTAAGTATAGCCATGCTGTTTTATGTCTTTGAAAAGTCGAAGAAATGATGGCAAAATATTACAGTTTGGTTAAATTTTCTGGTAAGAGTAGAAAGTCCATTCTAATACTTCCTGGCCATCAGAGGAGAGAAAGTCCTGTATAGGGTGGCGCTGACAAGCGAGGCTCTGGAGACAGGCAGCCCAGGTTCAAGGTCTGCCTCACCCACTCTCCAGGTGTGTTAATGTCTTTGAGCCTAAATATCCTCATCCCAAAAATAGGGATAATAACAGTGCCTACCTCTTGGGATCACTCTGAGTTTTAAGTAGATTGTTTTGTAAAGCAACTGGAATAGTGCTCCATCAATGTTAGATATTATTATTCACTACATATACGTATAATATTTCACAATACAAACTTTCTGAAAATAGTTCCCTTGATTTCTCTGGATCCCACTTTCAGGAGAAATCACGATCTTCTTCGTATATTCATTACCCATATGGCAACACCTGCCACACCGTATCGTAACTATTTGTTCCTGTATTTGTTCCTGTACCTGTCTCCAACAATGGACTCCACCTAGCACAGCATGGCACATACAGGATCAAAGTGTTTTCACTAGGAACAAAGAAACGAAAACAAGCTGAGTGGGTAGGCAGTTTCCCCAGCAGCTCAAATGAGGGGCTCGGGGCCAGAGTCAGGGCTCAGGGTTTGCAGGGATCAAGGGAGCTTCATTTTTCAGGGCAAGGATTTAGCAGGGATGTGAAGATGGAGTAACAAGGTGGATGGAGCCATGCACGGAGTGCAGGGCAGGAATGTGTGGGTCGGGGTGCAAAGAGAGAGCTCTCTGTCCAGCGCTCTCTGAGCACGTGTGCATTCTCGGGGCCAGGGAGGACTCTGCATCCCAGGGCTGAGATGAAAATTCCAGGACAGTTACTAATTGGAACACGACAGGGACAATGGCTGCAAGTCAGCTTTCATCCTGGGACATGAGCAACAAGCAACCCTCCCCTACCCCACCTTTTAAAATTTACCATTTTGAGCATACAGTACCAGGGCATTAAGTAAGTTCACATTGTGGTAAAACCATCACCTGTATCCACCTCCAGAACTTTCTCATGTTCCTTTTTTTTTTTTTTTGACAGCTGGCCAGTATAGGGATCTGAACCCTTGACCTAGTGTTCCAAGGCCACACTCTAACCAACTGAGCTAACCAGTCAGGCTTTGTCTTCCTAAACAGAAACTCTGTTGCCATTAAATAGTAACTCCCTGTCCCCCACCACCAGCCCCTGGCTGTCTATGAATTTGACCACTCCAGGGACCTCACATAGGTGGAATCATACAGTATTTGTCCTTCTGTGACTGGCTTTTTTCATTTCGTAAAACGTCCTCTAGATTCATCCACATGGTAGCATGTGTCAGAATTTCCTTCCTGTCTAAGCTGCGTAATACTCCATCGTGTACGTGGACTGCATTTCGCTTATCCATTCATGCACTGATGGACACTAGGGTTGCTTCTACCTTCTGATTGCTGTGGATAATGCTGCTATGAACATGGGTGTACAAATATCTGTCCAAGTTCCTGCTTTCAATTCTTTTCAGTCTATACCCAGAAATGGCCAGATCATATGGTAATTCTATGTTTAACTTTTTGAGGGCCCACCAAACAGGTCCCCGTTTTTATAGGAAGAAAGGATTCTGGGGTTTGGGGGTGGATGGGCAGGAGGGATGGAAGTTCCAAGAATCAAAAGTCCTTTGAAAGACGTTTGTTAGAACCTCAAGGTTGACAGGAGGGTGGGATCTGGAAGTTAATCTAGCACAACTACCGTCTGACACCTCCAGGCCCCACTCTGTGTTAGCGACATGTGGCATTCCTTCCAGCGCTGAGACACCCCCGGGAAAGTCCACCTGTGTTGGATCTACCTCTTGTGGCCACACAGGTCACCTGAATCCTGCTTGCTATGTGACAACACCTGCTACACTGTATGGTAACTTTTTTTTTTTTTAGAGAAAGCTTTGAGCTCTTTTTAAACTGTTCCTCCTGTGACACAGTTTTAAGACTCCTTATCCTGGGCCCTCAAAGAATAAGTTGATTTCTGTATGATACTTGAAGAGTGGTGTCCTGAGCTGAATGACATACCCTGGGAAAGCCCAAACAGCATGGTCCAGAGAGAGTCAATCAGCTTCTTTTTTCTACCTCGGGGCGCCCCATGACTGCCTGGGCAAGACAGGGGACAAGCAGGTCTGCCTCAGGCCCCTGTGAGATAGGTGGGATTGGTAAAGCCCACGAGGTGAAAAGTGTGTGCCGGGCAGAGGTATTTCACACTGACTGCTGCTGTTATTACAGCAGCAGCCCCAAGCACAGCAAAGGACTTGCCCAGAGGACAGACCAGCCCATGCACTGTTTCTTTTATGCTTTGGCAGGTCGGAGAAGGGTGGGTAAGGAGCGTAGCAACCACGGTGCGACCTCGTTTGAGCTTGCTTTGACTACAGCCCTGAACGGTTTTTGTCACAGGTGCTGCAAAATCTCCCTCACCTATTCTTTACCCAAACTATGGACGGTTCAGACACAACTGCAGGGCCTAACATTTTTCTCTACTAAATGTCCTGCTATTAGAATCAGCCCATCCCTGCAGCTTTTCAGGCTTTTTCTGGGCCCTTATTCTGTTCATTGAGGGTACTTGGTCTTTCTCCTGACTACACATCTCAGCTTGCCAATGTTCTTTAGTGACTGAGGAATTTTAGGTTGAGTTTTTCAATCCTTTCTGTAAATTAATGCAATACAAACCATGTCAGCTGGGCAGTAACTCTTACATCTGTTGTGTTCAGCTAATCTCTCAACAGCATGGACACATACTGAAGTCTTGTGAAAGATAACAGCTTGAAGTTTTATGTATACTTCAGCCCTCCCTGTAGCCTCTGACATGTTTTTAATATGCCATGGTCTGTTCTGTAATAAGAATAGCAGACAACCTATAAATAGACTATACTCTTTAATGAGTTATTACGTTTTCCTATTGATATTTTTAAAAGAATACAGTAACTAGGAGATAAATGATTTATTCCTCCTTGAATTTAATGCCAAGTAAAATTTAAATACATTTATAATTGTTTCTTTATTAGGTAAAAGATAAAACATTTTGGGGGGGTGGTTTCCAACCTAAACTATCCATCCTATTTCTCTTTTTGCTTTGGTTACCAATGATCTAGGTCAAGTTCAGTGCCCAACTATGATTAATTAATCAGTTCATCTCAGATAACTGGTTATATTCATCCCACTTACAAACTCCCTATTGTATTTTTAATGTTAAATCATCATGTTTGGAATCTGCATCAACTTTTTCAAGCCACTAGATATCATTCTGTGCATGAGAAGATTGTTTAACTACATGGTAGTGCTGGGCTGGAAGGATATGGTCCCTTTCCTCACCCATCATGAAGGTCACGGTCAACACTCCTGTAACAAAGGACCGGTTAACAAGAGAAAAGCATAGCAAAATTATTTAATTGAAGTTTTGCATGACACGGGGGTCTTCGGAAACGAAGACCCAAAGACCCAGGGAAAACTATCTGTTTTTATGCTTAGGTTTGATGAAGAATGGACAGCCGGTGTAAAAATGTGATTGGACAAAAGGGGTATGACCTAATGGTAACAGAGAAAGCGGGGGAACCCAGCAGGGCCTATCTAGATTCTTCTTGGCCTCTCTGAACAGCGTTCCTTCCTCCCAGGTATGGGGCAGATGCTCTGGAACAAGCATCTTATGACCTACAATCAGACAAGGCAGGTCAGAAAATTGCTTCATGGCCAGCTCCTCCACAGAAAGATGGGGAAAGTTAGACTAACATTTCTAGGTTTTATGGCCAGCTTTGGGAAAGAGGTGTGTAGTTTCTATGAGCCACCTTGGGGAAGAGGAATTCTGGATTCTAGGACTCACTTCGGGGGAGAAAAAGGGGCAGGAGACAGGAGGGCAGGAGAAGGTCAGAGTCTTTGCTTCTGAGGCTGCTTCTAGGCCTTTCCATCTCTTTTAGTTCAAAGTACTCAGCATGTCAGAGCGCCGTACTTCGGGGTATCATTTTCTGTGCCCCTACAATAGCAACACATAAAGGTACTCTATCTTCCAAATGAGTCATTTGCAGCCTATTCATTAACAAGGGTCTCTAAATTCATTAATAAGGCCAAGTTATATTTTTCCCAAAAAGCCTTCAGGAGGAAAATATTAATTCAGTACATCAGGTTGTGATAGGTGATCTGACAGCCCAGAGTAAAACGGAGTCAGGAGAGACACAGGTAACACTTAAAGAGGTGAAGTCTTCACAGGTGTTCAAAACACTTCAGGAGCTTTTTGTGTGTTACAACTTGAAACAGAGATAACAAACATTTCAAAGAAAAGGAGGCTCTTTTTTTACCCTAAAGGTGTATATTGACAGTGACTTTATTGCTTACAGTATGCGGCCAGTTTTCATGTTGGATAAAGAGCTTTCTCTCGGTCCCTTTGACCCTTACACCTCTGGTGGATGTGTGTCACTGAGTTAAACCAGAGTAGTCAAACCCACTGAGAGCAGCTGGGGGAATTCAAAGGTATGGCCCAACAGTGACAGGCAGGAATTTATGGAGGGTCTATTACCTATAAGGCACACAATACACTAGAATACATTTACAAATGTTTGTCAAGGAATTATTTATAAAGCCCATGACAGGTGCTTTAGGGTTCAGCCAGGCATGGAAATTGAGAATCGTAATGTGGTAATGTCTGTTACAAGAATCCCCTTTAACAGTCAGTGTTCTAGGCTCCACTGAGATGTTACAATATGAATCTTTTTAGCTATCATCTGCATCTGCAATATAACACGATCAGCATCAATTTCTAAGCACAGTAATAACCCTGCAAATTCTCAGCAAATACAAACAATACGTAACAGTCATTCAACAGGTATTTACTGCGCATCTGTTTTGTATTCTTTATGTAATAGATGTAACACACACCCCCACAAACAGCAGTCTGGTTAGTAGTTAAGAGCATGTATTTAGAAGGTGAACGGGCCTGGGTTCAAGCACTGGAGCCACCATTTAAAAACACTGAGTCATAAGACAAGTCTGAGATTCCTTATCTGTAAAAGAGGAATAAAAATACCTATCTGGCAGAATTGTTGTGAGGATTAAATACTACAATGTTCATAAAGTGCTAGCCCAGGACCTGGCACAATTGTTCCATAAAATGTAGCAATTTATTGTTTTTAGACTTATGTGTATATGTACAAGAATTTTTTAATAAAAATATTAATTCAGAAATCCATAATAGGCCTGGGATTCAGAAGTGACAGTAGTTTTTAATAAAAAAAACTTTAAAAGGAAGCAGTAGCAGAAAAAAGAAGGGAAGAGGCAGACTTCAGCACAAAGAAAAGGCAAAAAAATGATACTACGAGTTTAGTGAAAGTTTGCAAACCAGATGGCTAATGGCAGTGGCTAGGCGCTGGACTCAAATTCTGGCGTTTAGTTCAGTTCTATGTCCTCCCAGGACTGCAAAACTCTCAGACCAAGAGTAATGATTATCCTCACAGGGACAAACAGGCCTGCCCCTCTGCAGAAGGGTCAGAGAGCTATGACTCATAGGAGCCACCACAAAATCACTAACTGGAAATCTTTGCTGCAGCGACACTCTAAAGGAATTGGACTTGGTTTGCCAAATTCCCCATGTGATACCAGCATGGCCACCTGCCAAAGAGCCAGAGGGAGAGAGGGTCATTTGCCTTCCTGGCGACAAGGAGGTTTCCTAGCCCCATCACTGAATGAAAAAGCAGGAGAAGGGCTTTCCAGAAGCCATTTTCAATGACGATTTGGCTTTGAGAGGACCAGCTGTAGTGCCAGAATTTCTGGTGCGGTGGCCTCTTTCAGCAGCTTATCCATTTTACATGGGGAAGTCATCGTTCTGAGGTTCTTGTGGCGCATGAAGCTATTCCCTTCGCCATCTGCTCCTGTGTCTTCCTCGGGTGACATCAGAGAGTGCACGGGAACTGCCCTTGTCATCTAATGGGGTTTCAGGCTGTTTGACTCAACTGTGCATGTTCCTATAATGCCAGGAGAATGATTGAACCCTACTGAAGCCAGCTGCACAGAAGCCAGAATATAACTGCAAACAAGAGACCCAGCTTGCTTAACAGCATGGAAGAGACAAGTTTCATTGCAGCTAAGTGGGTAGATGGTTGCTAAACAGCCTGCAGCGAAGATTCCTGCAGAGTGACTGCCAAAGAGAAGAGCTCCTTGCTTACCTGGAGAAGGTAATCACCTTTCAGGTAGGTTAAAGTGTTTTGAGCGCCAGCAGAGAGCACGGGCAGCCTAGGTGGGCAGGCCCGTGCAGGCTGAGAGCTTTCGCAACACTGAGAAAGGTGATGGGTGGGTGGATTCCTGGCAGCTCTGGTGTCCTCGGGAGCTGGCTCCTGCAGACTGCTTGCTCACAGAGCAGCCCTGTACTGTGGAGATGCCTGAGGGGAGGATATTGAGAAAGGAGAATAAAGTTGCTCCTCTGGAGTGGGTGAGCCAGAGACCTTCGTTGGAGAGATGCCAGCTCTGGTTCTTAGATGCCGGTAAACTGAGATGGTTTGGGGCATGACGTAGTTATAAGGACTCACTCAGTAAATGGGTGAGATGGGTCACATGGGATGTTGTCAGACAAGGCATATCCCAAATGCATTCATTCTCTCTCCCTCTCAGCCCCCTCTGCTAGCCCTCCCTGACCCTTCAGCCTCTGTTATAGTCCCGATCTATGCTAAGGATACCAACTCCATCCACTCGGAAGCCAAACCAGCAGCCTGGGAGCTCTCTGCAGCTCCCCACCTCTCCCGGGTTCCTGCATTCTCCCCAACACCCCCTCCATTCCCACGTCCTTTTGCAGGGGTCTCCCCAGCATTGTCCCTGCCTCTTAGGGCCTTCCCCTCCAATCCATTCTTCGCTCAATGGCCAACATTATCTTTCTCAAATGCAAGCCTGGTCATGTCTCCAGCTTAAAGGACTCCAGTGGCTGCCCAGTGCCTGCAGAATAAAGCCCAGCCTTCCTGCATGGCACACAGCAGCTCTGAAGATCTGCCCCTCTGCCATGCAGCTGCAGCTCCTGTAACATGCCTGCAAGTATCCAGTGCTATAGTCACTGGATTATTTGCTGTTTCTTAGTATGATGGTGTCATGGCCTTCTCACTTCCTTGTGCTAGTCTCTCAGCCCAGAATATCTTTTTCTCTTGTCCTGCCTGCCAAAACCTTCCTCATCTTAGACAAAGCCACTTCCTCTGGGAAGCCTTCCCCATCCTCATCCCTCCAGAGCAGGGTTAATCGTTCTGCCTCCTATTCATGTGTGCATGCGTGTGCGTGCGTGCATGTGTGCACGTGTGTGGTTAAAAATACATAAAATAACATAAAGTTTACCATTTTGGCCATTTTTTAAGTGCACAGTTCAGTGGTATTAAGTGCATTCACACTGTCGTGCAACCATCACCACTGTCCATGTCCAGAACTTTTTCATCTTTCCAAACAGAAACTCTGTCCCACTCCCCTCCCTCAGCCCCTGGCAACTACCATTTTACTTTCTGTCTCTATGAATTTGATTACCTTAGACACCACATATAAGTGGAATCATATGGTATTTGTCCTCTCGCGACTGGCTTATTTCATTTAGCATAATGTCCTCAAGGTTCATCCAGGTCTTAACATGTGTTTGAATCTGCTTCTTTTTAAAGGCTGTTATTTATTTATTTTTTTTTTCCGTGACCGGCGCTCAGCCAGGGAGTGCACTGGTCATTCTTATATAGGATCCGAACCCGCGGCGGGAGCGTCGCCGCGCTGCTAGCGCAGCACGCTACCGAGTGCGCCACGGGCTCAGCCCTAAAGGCTGTTATTTCATTGTGTGCGTAGACCACATTTTTCTTATCCATTCATCCATTGATGGAGGCTTGGGTCGCTTCTACCATTGGCTATCGTAAATAATGCTGCTGTGAACATGGATGTACAAATACCTCTTTCAGACCCTGCTTTTGTTTTGTTGGTATGTATCCAGAAGTGGAATTGCTGGATGCTATGGTAATTCTAACTCCAATTCTTTTTCCTCGAAAGAATTATGCATGTTAAATATCCATCTTCCATGTGGTAACATAGCCATACACAAATTCCCTTGGAATAATTTTAGATAATTAAAGCACAACAAAAACCCTGCAAAGGACATTTGATGCTTCTTTGCAGTAAAAGATGATTTTCCCACACAGAAATTGCCAACCGGTTAAAATGTGACAGTGTGAATAACACTCGAAATCTATAATTAGACTCTGGCAAAATGCTTCTAAGAAGCAAATCCTTTCGAGAAATCCAGTTAGCAAGTTTTGCAGTTATCACTTTGTTATGATCTGTTGGGGAATTCGGAGTGAGAAAACCTGGGGAATTTGAAGTGAGAAAACCCCAGTTCCAGCCCTGCCCTGCCCATTACTTACAGTAAGTTCCTTAATTCTCTAGGTTAATTTTATCACCAGTAAAGTAAGAATCACCCCTTTACATTCGTGATAATAAAGCAATCTAAATGAAAGCATTCTGGTGACCTCAGAAAAAAAAAAAAAAAAGACAGTAATCATCTGAATTATCATAATGACCAGCAACCCATGCAATGATGGAGATGTTTTTAGCAGCCCTGAACAGCAATACAATGGGTTCCTGGTCTTCTCTCAAAGGAAGCTAAGTGCAATTCTTTAAAGGGTGATCTTTCCCATTTGGGTAAGAAAAATTTTTGAGAAAGAAGTAGAATTCCAGGGACATTTAAGGGTGATAAGAACAGGGCTGGTGGAAGTTAAAAACATGGCAGTGTAGGAGACGGTGTTCCATACATAAGGAACAGGCGCTGAGAAAGAAAGCCCCAAGCCAGGAGCAGAAATGATACTTTTGGTAAAACTAGAGTGTCCTATAGGGTGTGTGCATTCCATCCAGGCAGTATCAGTTAGAGCATTAGAACACATACTCTAACCTATTCCCCATGGTTGCTTCTGGCTTGCTGTACATATTAGGTGTGGCAAGGATGTGTTTACAGTCACTGTTATACTATTGGTGCCAAATTATGACACTTTTACTGAGCAATAAATCAGCACAGTTTCCTTGCCTCAGAAGAATGGACCAGCTAACTTACTTTTAGATCTCACAACCTATATTCTTCTCAGAATGTTTTCCAGAATTTCTGTGTTATTGTATGGATTCTCTGCAAGGGAAAGCAGTGTACCCACTAATTTTTTTTCCCATAGACTGATAAATTAACATTGAATGGGATATATTTTTCCACCTTCAGTCCTCTCTCTTTACTACCTGAAATTGAGGGAGTGGTCAGTAAAAACAAAACATCTTTGGAACAATTACAGAATTCAAATATATAACCCATCACTTGTCCATATGAGACACGGAAAGCACAGTAGGACACATATAGTAGCAGTTGGGTCTAAGAAAAAAAGAGACAGCAGTTTCTTCTGAAAAATTCAGAACGATTTTCGGGGCTATCAGTTTATGGATCTATATTTTTCTATTCTAGAGAGCTCACACCTTGGAAAATAGAAAGGGATTTAGTGTGTAATAAAGGCGGCATTTCTAATTACAGGGAAAAACAGAAATGCAATAGAGGATGGTGTTTCTACTTCCGTTTAGATGGTGTCTTGCACACGTATTCTCGGGCATCTGGGTAAGGAGCCAGTAAACACAGGTGGCACCTGGGTCACACTGAAAGGAGCTTGAGGTAAATATTGTTGGTACTCAACCATTACTGCCACGTGCTCCCCCTTTTGCAAAACCAGTTCCCAGCAGCCAAGGATTTACCTTATTTTCAGACATCTATTATATGTCTGCCTTGATTGGATCAGATTTCAGGAAACACCCACACACCTGCAAATGCATCCTCCCCAGTGACGAATGTTCTGAGACCATCTCTCTGTATTAAGAATCAGCTCCCCTAATAGCTGCCTTCGGCACATGAAGAACTCACTTCACTGGCCTGCTTGAGTCTGATGTGATAAACGGCAGGCACAGGATTAACAGCCAGGTTTGCAACCATGAGCAGAGGCCCAGCAGCCTGTAAATATGGTGTTGTCTTCATCCCAGCAGGAAACCCTTGCTCTCCTGTTAGACTTAATTATCAATCAGTAGCTGTAGATTCTGCAGGAAACCAGTCAGGAGAGGTTATCCTACTGGTGAGAGGTCTTATGACTATGCTTTACAAACATTTCCTGGTCGTTTATGCCTTTGATTTGGTGGCCTCAAATTCTCGGCTGATGCTTTTAATGTTCAGAGAAGGAATTTGTGCAGTATGAGCAGCAATCGCAGGAGCAGGGCTATTATTGTTATTTTCATTTCCTGTTGCTAGTATCTGATTATTAGGGAGAGTGTGTCTGATGGCGGTGGGAGGGGAGTCAGGGAGGGTGGGATAGAAGGGGGTGTATCTCCCAGAAATCACATAGAAGTCAGGAGAAGCTGAGTCAAATGCAGCTTGAACGCCAGCCACAAAGTCCACCCTCAGGGCCAGAGTCCCTCTGCCGCAGCCTCTCTCTCCTAGCTGGGGAGCAGATACATTTTGCCAAGACTTCCTCCTGGCCTGGAACCCTCGTCCAGCTGGAGGCTGAGTGCACCTGTTCCTCGGACATTGCCTTGGGGCTCTGTGACACAATGATTTTTTTTTTAAATATGGATAAAAATCCAGAAGATTACATAATTCAGTTGGTCCTGACATTTAAAAATGCCTCACTTATTAAAGGCCCTTTACAATTCACGAAGCTGCTTTAATATGCCTTATCTGAATCGATTGTTTTTCTTAGTTAGATTTTTAGAATCTAGCAACACTCTGTGACCCTGTCTTCTCTGTTTTATAATTCAGTGGCTGGTTTTCCAACCTAATGTCTGTATTTGTTTGAATATCACTGTGTGTTTCAGACCTTTTCCTCGTGTTGAATGTTGTTACATGAGTACTTCCAAACAGATTACACATCTTGTTTTCAATCAGATGGCATGCCTGGGTTGCATCTACACTGCTAAGACAGATAACTGTCTCAGGATTGTACTTGTGGAGTAGTTGCATTAAAAAAAAAAAAAAAACTAAAAGTTGGCCATAAGTCAACTGCTTACAAAGTGAATGTTATGTTTCTGTGGATCCTTACATTTCAAGCATTGCTCTAATGTCAGCACCAGCTGGGCAGAGAGAAGGGTTTTTGTTTCCATTCAAGGCACCTGGCAAGCACCTGACACAGTGAGTGTGCTATGGGCCCCTCCATAGAGGGCTCCCAGCCATTGTCTTTCCTCTGGTGCAACCACTTGGTTATAGGAATACCAAGACAGTGCTACCTGGTACCAGGGATCCCACAGACATTTTAGTGAAAACAGGCAGTTTTAAATCTCAGATGCTGTTGTCCAGGACAGAACTTAGAAATATCTAAGAAGCAGGCCGGGCACAGATTTGGATGTCAGACTCCCTGCTGCACATAAAATCACCCCTCCCCTTCTGCAACCCAAGTTTTGTTATTAGAGGAGCTTGTGTGTCAGGGAAGGTCTCAATGAGAGCTTCCCAAGAATCCTCTTCAGTCACTTAACGTGAACCTGTTCCTGGAGAGGCTGTCCCACCAGGACCCCTACAGCTCTCAACATCTGAATTCCAGATATAAGCATAGCTTAGGCTTAAGGTGGGAGCACAATACATAAATATTCAGTTCTGATACCAAATATATGACAGTCCTATGCCTCTCAAATAAGCTGAGGAAGTAAGTATGTAATTTTCACGAGTTTGATTTCTCTTTGCATGAAACAGCACTTTACTAACAAACAGGATGCCATATCATAATGCCCACAGATGTTAACTATTCTGATCTGCTAGGCACAAAGATCAGAATTTAAAGAAATCCTCCCAAAGTGTGAGAAGACACATAACCTCTGACAAGCATTGGCCATGTGACTACAGGTCGTGGAGAATTCATTCGGCTATTTGTATTAGTCTGTATTGTCTTCCTCATTTATTCAAGAAGTTTATTGAGCAGCTACTATCTTGGGAACACAAAAACCCAAAATACAGTCCCTACAACTTAATAACTCAAAAGACAAACCAATTATTAAAAAATAATAGTAATACTATAGGAAGCAAGAGAGGTGGGGAGACTACATCAGATTGTGTTCTGGCTTCTCTGCCACAGTTACTTGGGAAAGAGAAAATGCACATTTTCATCTAAATTCTAACTTATGAATACCAGAAGGACAAGACTATGCATTTTGTCTATTCGGTGCAGTTATTATGCAGGTAGGATAAAGACTAATGCAGCTGTGTGGACAGGGCTCCTTCCGTCAGCATGACTTACCAGCACCCTGGCTTAGGGTAAACCTTGACCTTTCTGTGTTTGGTCCTTATTGAAACAGACTCTCTGCCAGCTACTCCAGAGAGTCAGTATAACCTGTTATTATCATTATGAAATGCTTAGCATCTCACTTACTCCTACACAAGAAGTCTTTTCTGATCCCAGGATGTGGGATGGAACTCCCTCTAGGCTATTCCAGAGAATCCTCCATGTGATGCTGCCCCCTCCCCTATCACCCTCCACTATAATTGCTCATTTACCTGTCTGGAGTCCTAGCACACCTGGAATGTCTTTCAACTACCTGTGGGTTCCAAAGCCTGGAACATCACAAGTACACAGAAAATATCCAATAATTGCATGGAGGCCTGATATAATGGACCAATCTTAACTAGTGGATTCTGTGTGTGGTATTAGGTAGAGTTATAGACATTTTTTGAAATGGTCCAAAATTGAGGTGCATATAATATCATAGAGAAAGTGTACATATTAAGAATCCTTTTATGTAACATAGTTTTTTGAATAGGCAGTGTAACACATACACAGGTACCTCAGAAAGTTCATGGAAAATGAAATTAAAAGACAATACAAATCTTTCCATGGGGCTGAGCCCGTGGTGCACTCGGTAGCGTGCTGCGCTAGCAGCGCGGCGACGCTCCCGCCGCCGCGGGTTCAGATCCTATATAAGGATGAGCGGTGCACTCCCTGGCTGAGCGCCGGTCACGGAAAAAAAAAAAAAAAAAAAAAAAAAAAAAAAAAAAAAATCTTTCCATGAATTTTTTGAAGACCCCTTGCATATATCTTTACCTGTTCTTTACCTTGAACCTGACTGGCCCTTTCCAACTGTTGCTTTGATCTCGTCAAGGGATATCCTGCTCTGTGAACTTACTGATAAATCGAACTATCTCTGTGTTTTCCTAGTTTCCTTCCGAATGAGCTACCGTGATCTCTGGAGATACCTTGTAATTTTTAATCTGCTCCGATCACCTGGGCTCTTGGCTTCATAAACAGAAATGGATAGGAAAGCTGCCTTTCTAATGATAATGTTTCTTAATTTCCTTACACTTCTTAGCCTGTCTATTGTGTAGGACAGACTTGGTTTGCTATTCCAAAATAAACAGCTCATGCAGATTATAGCTGAAAGTGAATCAGAAACTTATTGGCCACAGAAATATATCAGGAATTAAGACAAATATTAGCTATTAAAATAAGAAATGCCAACTAAATCACTTGGCTAAGAATTATGCTCAATAATGTACCCACCCAAATCTCTTTTCAATGACAGTGATGGTCAACTTTGTGTGTGTGTACTAAAACATCCGTGGACATGTATATCAATTACTAGTAATTATCTCTGGGATGAGATCCCAGAATACTTTCATTTTCTATATTGTACATTTGTCTAATGTTTGAATTTATTAGTTTAGCATCGATTTTGTGTTGTAAGCAGAAAAACAGGTGTGAAAAAACTTTTATGAGAACTAGTGACACTGTTACCCACACGTAGTCTTTCCTACATATGAAAGCAGGATGCGAAGGCACACACAGCGTGAAGTTTCCACAGCAAAGAAGGGAAATTTGGGTTGTTTTAACACTTTTAGCTGGTTGAAAAAAGGTCATCTCATAAAATACTTTTTGATGTTTACAAATCTTCTTTTAACACAATGACAGAGTTTTTGAGTAAAGTATAGATACTTTGGGGGATTTAACGTTCTATCAGAGATTGAGTAGAGAAAATTACCTAAAAGAATCTTGTAAAATAAAGCACTCCAAACCAAATTTGTACGTCTATAATTTTTTAATGTAGCAACTACTTGGTCTTTAGTCTGCTAAAGAAAAAAAATATTCAATGATGGAAGGATTGTAAGGGAGACTTTATTCAAGACCATTGCGGTAGATATAGGGACCACTGCAAATGGTCTTGCAGTGGGGCAGAGAGATTGGGCTCAACTCTGATTACAGGAGGGGCCAGTGGGAATTGTTAGCCAAGGAGCAGGGTGGGATGAGTGGATGGCAAATTACTAAGAGGAAACACCAGGGGGAAGGGGATTCTGGCTAAACCGACCTAACAGGATTCTTGCTGAAGATAGGCCAGGGTGATCAGACATCACCAGGGAGATGGTGTGGAGACTGTCCGGTTGCTCAGTTGGTTAGAGCTTGGTGTTGTAACAATGTCAAGGGTTCAGATTCCCACCCCAGCTGCCAAAAAAAAAAAAAAAAAGTTTTCCAGTGTATGATAAATAGGGCTTCCTTCTATATGCCTATTACTTTTTCTTTATTTTTCCTTCTTTTGCGTGTTCTCGATTACACTTTTTTTGGTGTTCATTTGAAATCTTTTAACTGTTTTATCTATTATGAAGGCCAATTGTGTACCACCATCTTATAAAGTCTGTCTCATTCTCTTTTGCTTTAATGAAACCATGATCATCTATTGTCTTCCATTCAGGGGAAACAGAAACTGGCTTCTTACTTAACATTTCCGTGACTTCTTTCGTCCATTAAAAAAACTGTGTGCGCGGGGGGGGGGGGGGGGGGGGGGTGTTTAAGATGAGTGAGTGAAAGTTGATACATAAATAAGAGTAGGTTCACCTTCAGGTAAGATTGTGAAACAGGTCAAGTTTGGTTTTCTCTTCCTCTTTGAGTTCAGGGACATGCACCAAAGTACCTTCCAGCACCTCGCACAGTACCCAGCACATAGTAGGTGCTCATTATATACAGTATTTGTGAAATGAGTGAGATTTCTCTGAGGCCTCTCTTTCATTAACTTGTTAGGGACTTCATCTGTTGTCCATCTCTGCAGTATTTGCATTTTAAAAGACTGCCTGCCAGAGGAAGTGGGCAACCTCTGCCTAGAGATATGAACTGCTAACGGCTAAACATCAGACGTCAGTGGGGAGATATTTTCAAGTTTTCCTCTGAGAGCCTCTGTAAACCACATCAGTGGGCAACCATTCACTTTGCTCGCCACTGAGTCAGATGGGACTTTGAGGAATCAAGAGTTGCATTTGGTATATAGCCTTGACAGACATACTATCCGGAATTATCTCGAAGTCTCGATTCCCGTGCAAAAAAAATTACGACAGTTGATTCTATAGCAAAATTCCTGTCCATTTGTAGACGATTTGCTTATACCTTGTACTGTTCGGTAGGCCTTGAAAACTACAGAACGACACAACCTATATCTGCCCAGCTCAGGCGTTTCCCCAGTTCCTCTGACATCTCTCAAGGCATGTCACAGTGACCGGGAGGTGAGGAGGGGTGGCCCTGAAATGCCGAACTGCCGACAGCAGCAGCGTGTCGCCGTGTGCTGGGCCCTGCAGCCTGCGATGCGAGGCCCGTACGTGTGACAAATGCATGCGAGCAGGGCTGAGCTGGACAACACACCTCTGCATGAATTAACACTACCGTGGCTTTGCAAACCTCTCCACGTTTCTTGAAAGACGCCTACTGTAAACCTCACGATACGGCCTTTTCCAAGCCTCAGCAGAAGGCTAGGGGTTCCTCGTGTGTACCCCTCCTCCGTCCCCTCATCCCCTCCCATATCTCTTCTGTCCTCATCCTCTGGACCCACGCGGCGGGACGGGACGACATTCCGTGCTTGACGGAGGAAGCAGGCGCTGCGCATGTGCTTGATGCTTTTCAGACGCCCCAGGGCTCACGCAGCCCGCCACGCGGGGAACAGGGCGGTGGAGGCACTGTCGGGGAAAGGCCTGCCCACCGCCGGCCGCCAGGGCACCCCGCCCCGCCCCGCCCCGCCCCGCCCCCCTCTTTCCCATTGGCTGGACGGCTCACGCATCACTCTGCGACGGCGGCGCGGCCCTCCGGCGGGCGGGAGGGCGGGCGGGGCTATGCGCGCACGCGCAGCCGAGCGGATCTGGGGCTGTCGGGAGCGGGGAGGGAGGGGGTGGTGTTCCCCGTTTCCTGGGTTACCCGAGGGGGCGGAGGCGGGGAGTCGGCAGCGGCCGCGGCGGCTGAGAGGACTCGGATTCTCCGGCTGAAGAGGAGCGCGCGACGGCCTCACAGCAGGTAAAGGCGGCCGCCGGGCGCCGACGGTCCGAGCCGAGGGCTCGGGGTGGCGGACCCTGTGCGCCGCCTGGAGGGAAGGCGGTGCGGGGGTCGCGGCTGAGGGTTCCGGAGGACCCGGGATCCCTGCGCGCCTTCGGGCCTCCGCCTCGGAGCGCGCGGCGCCGCGGCGGGAGCCCGACCCGGGCCCCTCGGAGCGCGCGGCGGCCGCCGGGCAGCAACTTGGTCTCCCGGCGCGCGGGGGCCGAGGCGCGGCCGCCCCGGCCGTGTCCGTGACCCGCTGCCGCGGCGCTTCTCGTCCCCACCCGCGGGCGCACGGCGACGGCGGCGACAGCTTCCGCGCCCCAGCCCTGCCGCTCTTTCCCGGCGCCCTCGCCCCACGCGGCGCGCCCACCCGTCGTCTCCCCCGTGCGCCCCGGCCCGCTGTTTTTGTCCCGCCCGGGACTCCCTTGGTGCCAGGGCGTCCCCGGAGACATCTGCCGTCGGTCCCCGGCATCCTGGGAGCCTTGGCTGAGATGTCCCTTCGCCTGTGATGGGTTAAACTGTGTGGGAAATGACCCGGATAGACCCTGGTACCACGGTGGGGAGCTCGGGGGGCGGGGTGTTCGGTGCTGGAGGATTTAAGCTGCGAGGCTTTGAGAAACGCTTCCTTAGCCCTGCTCTTGTCGGGTTCAACAAAACACGTCAGAAAACGTCCCCTATATGCTCAGCGGACCGTGCACACCCAGTGACAGCACTCGGTCGTCGAGGGGGTGCGTTGCAAGCAGAAAGAACATTTTAAGGGAGTTGAATTCGGGCCAGGGTTTCCTTGCAGGTCGAATTCAGCTGGCATTTGATTGATACGACAGACTGAACTGGCCTTTTCTTCCTGATGATTCTTGGCTCTTCTGCTCTATGACTTTACACTTCCACACCCAGAGACCTTATGCTAATAAAGATGTTGACTCTAAGGTTTTATTTGATAGGTGTGCAGTGCTTAATTAATATGGGGTATCTGTTTTCAAGAGCTTTGCAAGTCGTCAGCAACTTTTTTTCTGATAGCTCCTAGCTGTCATCCATATTGTTACTGCAAAGATCGGAGAATTTGGAGAAAAGAGGACATAAGGAGAAAGTGAGTTACTATAATGTTCATGAATATAATTTGTAAACTAAAAAATTATATATACTATATATAAATATACTCTCATATGTTTAGTAAATACTTATTGAGCAGCTATTGTGTGCCAGACACTTTCTAAACAGATAAATATCCCCTCCATCATGGAGCTTACGTTTTAGGTGAGGATCTCAGATAATAAATTAATCAAATATGTGCTATGTCAGATAGTGTTAAGGGTTATAGAGAAAAAGCAGGGAAGGAGAAGGGACCAGAGACGGTTGCACTTTTAATTAGAGGTACAGGGAAGGCTTCCAGGAGAAGAGGACATCTGAGCCAAGACCAGAAGGAAGTGAGGGGTAATTTGTGCACCTCTTTTGAGGAAGAGTATGCAAACAGAGGGAAATGCGCTAGCAAAAGCCTAGAGGCAGGAGTGTCCTGGGCTTGTTGGAGGGCAGCAGAGAGGCTAATTTGGCTGTGGTGGAGTAAGCAAAATGAGAGCAGTAGAAGTAAAGTCAGAGAGGTTAGTGGGCTGGGAGATCAGATTGTATAAGGCCTTGTAGGTCTCTTTGGAAGTAAGGATTTGTGATTCTGCTCTGAGAGAGAGGGGAGTCATTCCTTTGAGTAAAGAGAGGATATAATCAGACTTACCTTTTAACAGGGTCATTCTGGTGGCTGGATGGAGAATAGACTTTGTTGTAGGGGAGGGGTTGGGCAGGAGTAGAAGCAGGGAGACCGATTTGGGGACTGTTGCCATCATCCAGGCCAGAGATGATGTAGCTTGGACCAGAGTAGAACTGGTGGAGGTGTTTCGAGGTCATTGATTTCTGGGTAAATTGAGGGTAGAGATGTAATGGATGCCAAAATTTTTATCCTGAGCAAGTAGAAAGATAGGGGAGATTATGTACTGAGATGAGGTTTATGAGAAGAGTAGGCATGGTGGAGAGAAGGTTAGGAGTTGGTTAGGAGATAGGAGACAATAAAAGTAGACATTCAAGTGGAGATTATTAGTAGTAAACTCTAGTGACTTTGTTGAAGAAACATTTTATGTTACCTTGACTATTCCAGGCTTAATATTTTCACCCATAAGCCATCAACTTTTATTTCGTGCTCATTTTATTTTTAGCTGGTTTGAACCAACCTAGTCATTCTTTCCCCAAATGTAGTTTTCTTTTTGTTTACTTGCACTCAGAGCATGTGTTTGTTTCAGTTGTGGAGAGAGCCATATAATCTGGAATTTCAGAGTACCTCTTAGTCTGTTGCTATATTTAACTTGAACACCTTCATCTGATTAATCTTTTACTGAATTATCTTTAGATGCCCAGCTTAAGTTCAAAAAAAATTTTAAGCACTGGAAATGTTATTGAATGTGACTTCATTTGGCCATTTGTGAAATTACAATGGAAATGACCTGTATTTTTAATACTTTACTAATAAATCGGTAATATACAGGGATAATCCTAATTCCTTTGTTTCATTAAAGATGGCTTGGAATAAATGGACCATCACATTTTAAATGGAGATCTTTTAAATTAAATTATATAGTATTTGGAGCAACAGAATTTGACCTATAAAATTTGGATTAAAAATATATCAGACACTGAAATTTAAGGTCTGTCCCTTACATTAAGAACTAGGAAATAAGCTAATATTTTAAAATGGATTTTCAACCTAAATATATCCTGAAAATATATATAAACTGTGCAATTAATAACTAACTATGAGCTGATCTTGGAGTTGATGGGGACACTGTATTCTTTTTGATACTGCTTTCTTTTGCTGCTGTTTCTCACCACTGTTTGTCCTTGTACCTCTTAACTCCCCTAGCCTTATTTATAGTAATTGAGAGAGGTCTGATACATTTGGAAATTTTGAGTGCTTTCCAGGTCTAACTAATGGAAAAATAAATAAATAAACAAAACAAAGAAATAATAACATGAAAGAGTAACACTTAAAAGTAATCATATTACTTAATCAAGAAAGGAATCAAATAATTTTCCAAAAGGCTAGTCATTATTTCATTCAAATATGATTCTTTGAAATTGAAACCCAAAATGGACCAAGAAATAAGAGAGCTTCTAGCTATTTTAAATAGATGAATGATCGGGAGGGTACTACACGTACTTACAAATGTTTATAAAACTATTGCCACTTGTCTTTAAAAAGTAAAGAGATGTTCATGCAATGAATTACGACTCAGCAATTAAATAGAAATGAATTATAGATCACAAAATAATTACGCTATGTGGAAAAAGCCAAACAAAAAAGAAAAAAAAAGAATACATACTATATGGTTCCATCTATAAAATTCTAGAAAATACATACTAATCTATAGTGGCAGAAATCAGATCAGTAGTAGCCAGTAGTGGGAGGGATAGCATTAGTGTACCAGGAAACTTCAGGGAGTGATAGATGGGTTCATTATCTTGATGGTGATGATGGGTTTGTGGATATACTCATATGCTGAAACTTATCAAATTATACAGTTTAAATATGTGTAGTTTGTTATATATCAATTATATCTTAATAAAGTGGTATTTAAAAGTAGCTTGACCATGAAAAGACATGGAGGAATTTTAAATGCGTACTACTAAGTGAAAGGAGCCACTCTGAAAAGGCTCTATACTGTACGATTCTAACTATATGACATCTGAAAAAGGCAAAACTGTGGAGACAGTAAAAAGATCAGTGGTTGCCAGGGACTGGAGAGAGGGAGCGATGAATAGGCAGAGAGAGCACAGAGGATTTTTATTACGGTGGAACTATTCTGTAAGATACTACAATGGTGGCTATGTGTAATTATACATTTGTTAAAACTCATGGAATGTCCAACACCAAGAGTGAACCCTAATGAAAACTGTGGATTTGGGGTGAGAACGACCTGTCAATATAGGTTCGTCGATTGTAACAAATGTGCCACTGTGGTGTGGGATGTCCACAGTGGGGGAGGCTTTTGGTGTGTGAGGGCAGGGGGTATATGGGCACTCTGTACTTAATGCTCAATTTTTCTGTGAATCAAAAACTGCTCTACAAAAGTCTATTTTAAAATTTTATTTATAGTTTTTTTGGTGGCTGGCCAGTACGGGAATCCAAACCCTTAGTAAAGTCTTTTTTTTTTTTTTTTTTTTTAAGAAAATAGAAGATTTTGCCAGAAACCTGAAGAATTGCATATTTTATATTTAAAAATGGAGGGGGGGGGAGGAGAAGCCCAGAATCTATACATTGAAAATCTCAACACTGACCGATTCCTAGGAAAGTTGTAGACCAGAATGCCAAATGCTTTGTGATTTGTGATTAGAATGGAAAGCACTAGTAATTAAGACCCAGAATTTGTTTTTTTTTAAGGACAAGACATTTTAAGCTGACCTCATGCTCACTTTGCCAAAGATACAAGAATATTTGTGTGGTAGTCTTTGTATAGCACTTTACAACTTATGGTGTACATTCCCATTTATTATTTCCTTTCACCCTCACAACACCCCTGTGAATTAGTGTGAGAAGAGGAAGGCCTTGAGAAGTAACAGCCCAAGGAAGACACAAAGGGGACAAAGGACAGGGAGGAATCAAAATTCATCGGTTTTCTTCAGTTTGGTGGAATTCGTTATTTTATTTCCTTTATTGGAACAGAGTTGGATATAATTAAATAAAAAATTTTAAAAGACATGGAGCTCAGGAGAGAAGGCTCAGCCTAATAAAATCATTTTCATTCATTCCAGTAAATATATTCTTTCAAATACTTTTGGTAATGAAGAGGGGACAGTGGTGGAAGCTGGAGCAGGGAAATGTGATCAGTGGAAGGCTTGTTTTTATTTGAGGATGGCAAAGTCAAGGACAGTTTAGTGGATTGAGGGAAAGGGGCCATTGAAGGAAGAAAATTGAAGTCACAGGAAAAAGAAGATAATTAATAAATGCAATCCCAGAGGAAGCTGGAAGGGTTGGACCAGGAGCACAGGTGAGAGGGTTACCCTGAAGAAGAGCAGTGCTGCATCTTCCTATTTAAGAAAGAAAATGAAGTAGGGAGTAGATGTAGGTCAGCATCCAGGATGTCGTCTCTTTTCTCTGTGAAGCAAGGTTATCTGCTGAGATTGGGAAGGATGAACATGGGTTGGGGTAAGCTTGGGGGAAGAGAAAAGTTACCATTGTGTTTGGAAAAGGAATTAACCAGGAACAAGTGACCTAATTGCTCAATAGTGATGAACACCCTCCCGAGGCTTGAAATCACAAATGTACAAAGAAGCCAATCAGAATGGGTAAGCAGTTTTCTCCAGCAGTGCCCCTGGAACAGCGCAGAAAGCAAGTAGTCAGATTGGAAGGGAGGGTGTGATGGAGAGCTTGAGTAGGGGGCAGTATGAAGTCAAGGAATTGAGGGTGGTAATGAGGTTGCTAATTGAAGGGCTGAACCTTAGGGATCCTGCTTGATTAAGGAAGAAAGCCAAGCCACGATAGGGCTGGTAAATGTGGAGAACGAAGATGGCGAAGAGTCTCGATGAGCAAGGGGCAGGATTGAGGGAAGTAAAGGAGTATTAGGGATGGAAAACTAGGCATATGTGGTGTGAGAATCCTAAGCTTAAGATTCTGGAGTTGGAGCAGTTTCAGGTGATAAGAGCCAAAGTATGACCAATGATGGTGGGTAGCCAAGATTAGTAGTGCTAATTGCAGTAACAGTAATATTAATAAAAGTTACTATTTATTGAGTGCTGCGTGGTAGTCACTATACTAAATGCTTTTCATAGTTCATCACAACAATCCTGAGAAACACATACTAGTGTGAACATTTGACAGATGAGAAAACTGGGGCTCAGTGAAGTTAAGAAACTTTTGCCAAGGCACACAGCTGGGAAGTACCTGAAGTCTTCCTAGCTCCAAAGCCCTTATGTCTGATTTACTGAACCATGGTGGCCTTCTGCAAAGTAGGGGTCATTGCAGAAGAGGAAGGCAAAGAGCTTTAAGTCTGGTGTGTTGGGATTAAATGTTCGTATGGATAACGAAGGCCCCAGAATATCAGCTCTTGTGTGGAGAGGAAGATAGTCACATGACAGAGTTCTCAGTAAATGGAGATGACTGACTTAAAGGTCAGTAGGTGACAGCTATAAATATAGGTATAACGTAACCTGAAAAGTGTATAAAATGGGATAATGGTGATTCACAAGTCATCTTGGGAAACAGGAGAATACTGACTTGTCTTCCTGGCCTGGGATCTGGGTATGTATAGTGATTAATGAAGACAAGGAGGTGACATGATCCTACTGTGTGAAGGTAGAGGAAATAGGGAAGTTTCTGAGCAAGAGAGATAGGGTTTCTAAAGGTAACGAGTAAAAAATCCAGGGAGGAAGGCAGACTCACCTAGTTGTGCCTGAAAAATGAGTAAGGATGGGTGGGTAGGCAGGGTGATCATGTAATTTATTGACCAAACAGGTGCTATTTTGAGAATGAAAAAAGTTTCATTAATAGTCTGGGACAACAAGCATAAATCAGAACTGTCCTGGGCAAATTGAGATGTTTGGTCATACCAGTGATAAGTAACTAGAGCTGTCACCTGGGAAAGGGTTTGTGGATGTTGAGAATGAATGAATTGAGCCCTAAACTAGAGGGGCAGAATGGAGCTTATTAGTTTAGGATTATTTTTTGTAGCCCTATGATATGGCCCTGAAATGTTCTGGGTAGATCTTACATAAGGGTCTGGGGATTTGGAGAAAGTTCTGGCTTTATCTCTAGATGAAGATTTGGAAGTCATTAATGTATAAGTGGTATTTGAAACCTTAGAAGTGGATGAGATCACCAAAGGAGAGTGCAAAGAAAGAGAAGTGAGGAGGAGGAGAGAATCCAAAGGCTCCCCAACAAGAAGGAGCAGGCAGAGAAGAATCCAGCCACGGAAACTCAGAAGGAGTGGTCAGAGGAGAAGGAAGAAAACAAAAAAAAAGAGATATATTCATCTAACAAGTCAAGAAAGAAGAGGTTTAAGAAATGAATGCTGGGCCGAGCCCGTGGCGCACTTGGTAGAGTGCTGCGCTGGGAGCGCGGCGACTCTCCCGCCGCGGGTTCGGATCCCATATAGGAATGACCAGTGCGCTCACTGGCTGAGTGCTGGTCATGAAAAAGACAAAAAAAAAAAAAAGAAATGAATGCTTAGTCGTCTCATAGGCTTCATGTTCCTCAGAGAGGTCGAATAAGATAATTTCTGGAATGTGTCCATTGGAATGGATTGGCAAATAGAAAGTTATTCGTGATCTTGGCCCGAGTAGTTTCAGTAGAGTGGTTTGAGCAAAAGCCAGACTGTACTGCATGGAGAGGTGAGGTGAATGGTAAGACTGCTTCCACATAGACTACCCTGGAGTAGTCTTGAAAGAGGAGGTGTCAACAGGATTTTTTTCTCTTTTTAAATGTAGTCAGTGAAGAAGCCAAAAGAGATGAGGGGTTAAAAACTAGGAGGGAACTGGAATTAGAACCAATGCCTCCTAGTAATGTCTAGTTAGTAATTGTCATCATCTAAAAGATCAAAGTAAGAGAAGATATATTTTAAATCAAGCAAAACAAACTTACTAACTAAAATTTATCAAAACCTGAAATGGGTAGGACGTATTTATTGAAGAGATAGAATTCCTAATTTGGGTGAAATACTGGAAAATTTACATCTAGTGTGTGGACTAACTCTGGGATTCTATTTTTTCTCTACCTTTATGACTGTTTTTCGAAATGGTCTAACCGTGTCCCACCCCCAAGATTGTTGTTGAGATGGATTTGCTATTTTCTAGGAATTTATGCTTGTGCTTATCTCTTTTTAAAAGTTAACTGTGTCTTTGTACATTGGAAGTATTTTCTGGTTAAGTATATTTAAATTTTCTGTCTTAGTAACATTTGATTTTTGGCTGAATTCAGTGTTTAGTAATTTACATTTAGTTAGCATAAATAAAATCAAATCTAGGGGTGGCTAGTTCAGTTGATTGGAACATGGTGTTAGAACGCCAGTCAAAGGTTGGTATCCCCACACCAGCTAGCCACCAAAAACAAACTAATTAGATAAAATCTGTATGTTCTTTTCAGTATTATGAACTTTTAAAGAGCAATAATGGTATATTAATTCTTTTCCTTTCTCTCTCTCTTTAAAATTGATCTGATCAAAATGTGATTTGCTGCAGTTGTTATTAGTTCTGTAGATCATTTATCTCGGTACCTTAGAAGACTAATAGTCATAACTGCGTAAATATTATTTCAACAGCATAATTACTACACTGAGTTTGGGTGAGTGTGAAATTAAAACAGTGGTAAGAATGATTTCCTCTTCATAATAATGTGGCTTATTTGAAAGGGCAACGAACCATATTTATCAGTTCATAAAATATAGTCGTTGTTATTGCTTCTGGTTACTCGTTCATTGAAGTGCAAAATTCATTGTATCCTGGCCAATGGCAAAAGGAGGTTTTCCTGGTGTAACTTGTAGGACAGCTGCTTATATTCATCAGCTTGCTCTTATTCTACTTTTTATACTTGCTTGTTTAGACTTTGTTGGGCCTTTACCACATTATGTATTAGAGTTTGTAAAAGATTAAAATCCTTTTGCCATTTTCTGAATTTCTTCTTAGTGATGCTCCCAAAGACAGTAAGGCTAATAATTATTCTTGAGGTTTTTTCTGGTACTCTTATTAACATTTTGGAGAATACTTCTAAAGTCATTCATCCCACATCACTGAAATATATTTATTTTCTATATACCTTATTTTTTAAAAATAGAATCCCTGTGAAAGAACCTGATGAGTGTTTAAGGAAACATTTAAAATGTGTAATTTTAGTCTTAAATTAATCTTGATATATACTACATTTTCTGTATGTTGTGCTGTCATAAAAGTTCACAACTCAAAGAGACATTTAGAGATCATTTAGTTTTTTGTTTTTTAAAAATATATATATTATAATAGTGGGGGTCAAAATGATTAAGCACCTTGCCTGAGATCCAATAGAAACCTATAGTTTCTGGTTCCCAGTATGTAATTAACCCTTTTTCTTTACACCTGCCTACGTTTAGACCACAGTGATAGAAACTAATGGTTATGATACCCGATATGGTAGGGAAAAAAACTAAGTGTGGGTTGAGTTTGAAATGCCTTTGCTCAGACAATGTTTACGTATATTCCTTTCTTATTTCTGTTCTCCCTGTTCCTATGCCCTTCCCCCCTAATGCTCCATCTTCCTAGATGGTTAGCAGCACCAGATTTAGCAACCCACATCTCAATTTGATCTCATTGTTATCTTTCTTGGTGTGAAATGTTTTGTAACAGAAACATATTTTTCTATAATTGACTGCATCAACTAATTTTTTTATTTCTTTCAAAGAGGAGCTAATTTTATTGTGTCCGTAAGAATTATGAAAGAATAAGGGGAAACTAGTGCTGTTTACACTTGCAAGGTGTCTTTAAGGCTTGTAAATATCTGTCTTCAGTATTTCTAAAACTTATTTTGCTGAATCTTTCACCTTATGCAAAATATATATTAAAAACCATTCATCATTATAGTGTTGCTGTAAAAATTATTTTTATTTTCATTTCACATTAGGGTGAGACTCCAAGCTGTGTTTTTAGTGTTTCTTTAGGAGGTATGAAAAGCTGTAATGCCTATAATTGATTTTAAAGAACTTTTAAACTTTATACTCTGAATTATAATCTTTAAGACAGTATGAAATAAATATACAAAATTTTATTGCTGAAGTTTTTTGGTTTTAATATAAAATAATTTGGATAATGTTTTTAGGTATTTCTGTAGCACTTTCTTTAGTGCCTTAAATGCTTGTTGTGGAATGGAAAAAGCCTTTTGTAAATGTGCCTGTTTATTTTTCAGAGCCTTAGCTATAGGAAGATTTCTTAAAGGTATTTGAACATTAAAATGTTTTCTGTCAAAGTTAGTATTAAATGAAGTGATTTTTTTTTATTGAGCTTTTACCATTTGTGGCACTGTGTTAGGTGGGCACTAATGATTTTTTGAACAAAGGAAACCTGGTTTCCCTTCTTAAGGAAGGTATAGTCCAGTTTGGAAAGAAACAGTACCCTATAATACAGTGTGGTGAGTGCTAAGATAGAGGCATGTAGAAAAGTAATTAATTGGGAATTAATGAGAATTTCTGTAGCAAGAACAACATGATAAAAAAAATTAGTGAAATAGTGTTGAGAAAGCGTATACCTTTAGAAGGAATTGTGGGGTAGTACAGTTCGTTATGAGATGTATTTGGAGACGGGAAAGGCTAAATTGTGGCAGATCTTACATACTCTGAAAATAAGGAGTTGGAATCTTATTCCCTATGAATTGGAGTCATTTGTGATTCCAGTGAATCTGAATGACACTTTTAGCAGTTATAGGATTTGGATTGGATGGAAAATAGACCAGAGACAGGGTGACCAATTAGGAGGTTGTTGGTATTGCAAGTGAGAGAGGAGATGAGGCCTAAGAACACTTAGGCATATAGCCAGATGGGGAAGGACCAAGTTCAAGGTGATGATGATGATGACAGCTGATAACAGGTCAATTATTTATTGACCTTCCTTCAGTCTGCCAAGCACTGTGCTGTGTGATTTACATGAGTTTTTTCTTTTAATTTTAACATTCACAACAACTGTAGGTACTGCTATGAACTCAGTTGTGATACTGGAGGAGAGGGTCTGTGGGGGCCCAGTGGCCGGCTTCAACCCACCCTGTCCTCTTACCAGGTTCTTGGCTCTACCACAGGAAAGAATTCAAGAGCAGAGTCAAAGTGGGAAGTGAGAACAGGTTTAATGTAGTGAGTAAGACATACAGATTTCACAGAGAAAGTACAGTTTAGCTCCAGAAACTGAGGAAGGCCCACACCAAGTATAATACAAAAGTAAGAAATATACACTTAAGTTTAGTACAGAATGCAGGCTAGCTGAAGAGAGTGAGCTGCCACTTGCTGAAAATTAAAAAAAAAAAAAAAAACATACGCACCTCAGCTGGCAAAGTGTGGGTTGGCCCCAGGACAGTGAGCAACAACCTGCCTCCTACTGGGATTCCACTTTTATAGTTTTGCTATCTAATACATTTTCATACTATCTCATGAGTATTCAAAATATCTAATGAATATTCAACTAGGGGTGGTTCCCTGTTATGTGAAATAGTCTTGACATGCTCAGTTGGTCTCCTTTTAGGGCATGTTTATTGGTAAAATTCTATCACATAGCGCCAGCCCGTAGCTCACTTGGGAGAATGTGGTGCTGATAACAACAAGGCCACGGGTTCAGATCCCTGTATAGGGGTGGCCTGTTAGCTCACTTGGGAGAGTGAGGTGCTGACAACACCAAGTCAAGGGTTAAGATCCCCTTACCAGTCATCTTAAAAAAAAAAAAAAAAAATTCTATGGCATGCACCAAACCTATTCAAGAATATTCTGTGCTCTTTAGCACCTCTAGTGGAAGATCATTCAAAGGATAAATTTCACTTTACTGAGCATGCTTAGCTATTAGGGTTATAGATCTCCTTTCTACTGAGCATGCCCAGCCACTAGATTTGCATAAGTCAACCCCCTGAGGTCTCAATCTCCATGTGTTGGTGCTGAAAATAGGTACAATAAACAACAGTAACTCCTCTAGTGGAGGGCCTGGGGGAGGAGGGGCTTGAGACCTTGGGGAGTAGCTTGAAACCCAGAGGTGTGTCTTATAACTTGAACCCATGGAAACTGAGCACCTCCTGTCTCAGTTGTATAGACAAGAAACTGGGGCTTAGAAAGAGAAGGTCGAGTACTCAAACCCATAGGGCTAGTGAGTAGCAGATACAGACATGAACTAGCAAGCCCTCAAGAGGGAGAATTGACTAGGCTCCAGATGAAGCACTGTTCTGGTTTCTTGCCTGCCTGACTGGGTAAAAAGGCCATTAGCTAAAATAGGAATGAGGAAGGAAGAGCTGTTTTGTTGCAGGGAGGAATCAGTGTTTGCTTTGGAGAGTAGAAATTTGTATACAGAATACAGAGAGATTGACTGAGTCTGAATCCTGGCACCGTCACTTAGTAGCCCTGACCTTGAGCAATTGCCTAACTGTATTGTGCTTCAGTTGCCAATACTACGTAACAAATAGGGATAACAGCAGTACTTATGACATTGTTATGAGGATTAAACCAGCTACTACATGTATGTAAAATGCTTATGGTAAGTAGTGCCTGATGTGTAGTGATCAGTCACTGTGTTAGCTAGATAATCAACATTATCATTATTCTATAAAAATCCAAAGGTCTGTTTTGAGGATGGATGAGATAGTCAGTATAAAACTTCCAGCACATTCCTTCCAGCAGGGATGTAAAACCAGGCGAGAGGATTTTCCTGGATGGGCCTTCATGGTTTCTTTTAGTGCATTCTTGCTGTAGCCATAGTGTCTCAGAATTTCCATCTTTTTATGGAGCCCAGGGTCAAACACAGGTTCTTCCTGAGATATGTGGTTGCCCAAGTTGTTTGTTTTAGGGAAAATGAACTACTAGTTGACGGTTTTAAGTTTGGTATATTTTGGTGTGACTTCCTCTGAATTGGTGTTAAAATTCTGCCTTGTTACGCTGTGTCTGGGTTTCCTTTATTTCCTGGCCACCTTTGTCATGCAAGGAGCCAGAATGACATCTCTTCCCTGGGCAAGTTTCAAGGCAGCAGGAATGAAGTGTGTTAACCAAGACTTCGTGGACTGGGGGAAGGAAATAGGTGGTGGTGATTATTGACTCCCTAAAATATGGGGGGAAAAAATAGTAGAACACTTTTCTGGGCTACTGCTTTCTTAGATTTCCACCCTCACCCCAGAACCAATGCTCTTACACATTTTTTTTTTTTTTTTGAGTTTTCTTTATCTGAGTAGCCCACACAATTCTACGGAAATTGAAAATATTAAACACATTTTTCTACTTTGACTTAGCATAACTGCATAATACAGAATATGAGTAAATGTCAACACAGTATAACTATTTATTCCCATATTCACTGGTTAAGGATTATCACAGTCCCACATTTTTAATATGGAACATCTCTGATGCTGAAATTCCAGTTAGAGCTGAAGGTATTACTGCTTGTTAAACTGTAAATACTTTCTAGGAGGAGCAGCAGCATTGTTTTTCCAGGCCACTAACTTCTTTGTATAAATAATAAATGTGGAAACATTTGGAAAAAGATAACATGAAGCTATAGAACACCTTGAGAAATTTGGGGCAGCAGGAAGTTTGTGGTGCTTGCAGGAGTGAAAACAACATAAGACAGAAAGGCATGATTTGCTGCCTAATTACAGTTTTACCAAGAGCCAGACCTTATGACTGAAATGCTCTAACAGGTAGTATTCTCAGAGTAATAGTTTGGCTGTGAGAAGTCTCTCACAACTGTCATGCAATACAAGGGGTCTTCAAAAAGTTCATGGAAAGAATTGTATTATCTTTTAATTCTATTTTTTCATGAACTTTTTGAAGTACCCTCATATTAGGAAAAACATTGATTAAGGGTCTGCAGACCTTGCTGTTAAGCCCTATTACTTTTGGGAAATATCTTAACTTCCATCTTGTGTTCTTATCTGTAAAATTTTGAGGGATGTAATAAGGTCATTAATTCAGAGGTCATTTAACTCTCTGAGTGTTGATTATAGAATAGATTCTCATTCTAATATAATTTATTAAATGAAAACTCTGGCAGTTTTTCTTTACTGGCAGTCAATTTATGTCAGTGTTAGTTGAAAAAATTTGTTTTGAGTATGGCAGTTACTTCTCATGAATGATTGTGTTCCAAAGATTCATATCTAAGATGGTTGTTTAGAATGCAAAAGATTCACCCTAACAGACTATGTGATATGTATCTGTGTGTGTGTGCGTGTCTGTGTGCGTATGGTGTTTACATCATAGGACTCCTCTTCTCCAGGCCACTTTAACTGCAGTAGTCCTGAATGTGGCATAGTGAGAGGACCCTGGGAAGAAGGTTTGGGGTAGTGCTGAGATTATCTCATCAAGTTCAACTGGCCTACTGTTTGCCTCACATGCTGCTACCCTACTTTTGGAGCTCTTTCCCCTGATCATCGAAGCTACCATAAATAGCTTGGAGATGCAGGAATCTCCTCTCCTCCTGCCTGACAGGCCAGGTACTGGGGGTGAGTGGAGTAAAATTTGTCGCTAGTGACAAAGATTCTTTGCTTGGCCAAACTTTCATCAGACTTCTGAATCTTCTGCAAGGCCCATCTCTACACTTCCTATAAGATCCAGTTTTAGCAAAGAACCCTGCTAAGTCAGTTTAGCAAGAACTCCCCACCCTCAATATCTGGTCATCCTTGATATCTGATTGGGTTCTTCATCCTCCAGCATCCCCCTGGTGATGTCTGATCACCCTGGCTTGTCTTCAGGAAAAGTCCTGTTAGGTCGGTTTAGCCAGAATTCCCTTACCCCTGGTGTTTCCTCTTAGTAATTTTCAGTCCACTGACCCCCCCCCCACCCTAATCCTTGGCTATAGTTCCTATTTCCCCATGCTATATTCAGAGTTGAGCACGATCTTTCTCCCCACTGTAAGGCCCCATTGCAGTGGTGCCTATATCTACCACGCTGGTCCTGAATAAAGTCTTCCTTAGCATGCTTTAATAGGTTTCATTGAATATTTTTTTTTCTTTAACACTAGCAGTTCAAGCTGGAACTCTGAATTTTTCTTTCCACAGAGGCATGGGTTGTTACTCAGACTCTGTAGGGTCTGTAGTTCAAAGCCTTAACAGCATTTCCTTCCTGAAGCTGTACCATGTTAGTATCTAAGGAGCTGAAGACCACAGTCCTAACTTCATGAGAATGTATGACATCCTGACTTCCAATCAGATGCTCCTTAATGCACAATTTAGAGAATCAAGTTCACTATTTATTTGTCAAGAAGAGCCTTAGCTCTAAACAATTGCCTTCATTTCTTTTGAAGTTAATTGGTTCAATGCAACTTGAACATGCCCCCAAGTATGGTGAATTGTCAGTAATTATGGGATTGTGATTTGTCTTATGGAATATTTCAGCTTGTGAAATCATTTATCTTATTTTTAAAGTGGTTTTTATGGATTATTTTGTTCAATTATTTAATTTAGAATTTTGTTAAGGTGTTAAATCTTCATTTTAAATTCCAACAGGACTTTAATAAAACAAAGCCTATTAAAATATATTTTAATTTTTTATATTCAGTGAATAACAAATTTTGCTTCAATTTTCTCAGAGCGTATTTATTATCTACTATAAAATAGATTACAAAGGTACTCATTTTTTTCCCTAAAATATTTATTTATTTTGATTATACATATTTATGGGGTACAGAGTTGACTATCAGTATTTGTGTATAGTATGTGATAATCAAATCAATATTATTAGTATGTTCATCATTACGAATTATAATTACTCTTTGTGTCCCTTACCCAATTACTTCCTAACCCTTCTACCCCTTTCCCATAAAGTTGCTTATATTTATAAAATAATACATGGTATATAAGTAATATTTCTAATGAACTTTTTAAGTCTTTAGTTGGGAATCATTCTGATGGTTATTGTTTGACACATCTAGTATTGACCAAAAAGTTTCATGGTAAAGCTTAGATTAACAGACATTCTCTTGCTTAAATAATGTATAATTTAATTTCACTGATATGCTTTAACTAGCTTATTTTTAAAAGGTAATTCTATTAATCTGTTAATCTGAAGGTCAGTTCATAGTCTCCACCGCCCCCGGCCCCCTAAGATTCCTGCATTTTAAACATGTAGCTCTATGCAGTCATTATAAAAGTTTGTAGAGAGAGATTTTAAAATCTTGTTTCCAAGTGTACAGGTTACAATCTAGTGGATTCAAGTAAAGGCTCTGGATAACATTTAGAGATAGTGTTTAGTATTACGGAAACTTCTTCGCCCATTGTCTAATTTGATTGACCTGACAGAAGAAGAAAAGCTGTGTCTTCTAAACTTGGTTAGTTTTAATTCTAGTTAATTAGCTCCAAAAAAAAATCATATAACTCCAAGACAACTGGCATGGGAGTCCAGGGACCTAACCAGTTCTATGACCTTGGACCTGTGAGCCTCAGCTTTTGTCACCTGTAGAATGTAGGAATAGACAATACGATGTCTAAAGTTTCTACCATTGTGAAAATGTATGATTCTAAATTATTCGTGTTTGTTCTCTTATTCATGTCATTTATGAAATGGTATAAATGGTATTATCTTTTTTTTTTTTTACTCCTAAGTTTTTTTTTATCTTTACTGATGTGTTGAAAAGAATATATGAGATCTTTGGGAAAGTTGCTAATCAATTTATTGTCAATATATATTGAACTCTGGAGAGGGGATTTAGCATACTTAAGTCCATATCAGTGAACCCTTATTTTCAAGAAGGCTACTTCAAATCATGGCAGATTCTGATTCAACAGAATTTATTAAGCACTCTGTACATTATTTTGCTTAATTCTCACAATAACCTTGTGACTTATAGCAGCGTCCTCCTTTCTGGCACATAATAATGTTTCTGAAAAATATTCTTTCCAATGAAACTCTAATACTGTTTTAGTCTGTTTTGTGTTGCTATAACAGAAACACCCGCGACTGGGTAATTTATGAAGGAAAGAGGTTTATTTGGCTCACGATTCTGGGACAGCTGCATCTGGCACGGGCCTCAGGCTGCTTCTACTCATGGTGGAAAGTGGCAGGGAGCCGGCAGGTACAAGCAGCTCACGTGGCGAGAGGAAGCAAGAGAGAGAAGCAAGAGAGAGAAGGTGCCAGGGTCCAATAAACAACAAGCTCTCGCATCTACTAATAGAGCGAGAACTCACTCATTACTCCCTCCACCCCCAGGGAGAGCATTAATCCATTCATGAGGGATCCACCCCCATGACTCAATCAGTTTCCAACAGGGACTCATTGGAGATCAGATTTCCACATGAGTTTTGGAGGGGACAACACATCCAAACTCCATCATATACTATTGTAGTTAAGAAACTTAGGAAAGCACATAATATTATTTTTAAAGGGAATTTACAAGGATTTTTGGCATTTGACAAAAGATCAGGAATTGCATCTTTTGGGTGTTTGATGAGGAAAAATTATGCTGTCTAATCAGACTATAAGAATAAAGTTCATTATTATAAACTTTTTTCTTGTCTTTTCCTCTTCTTTTTTTCTGTGGAAGCCACAAAGCAGGGGGAAAGCAGAAAGTGCAGGTACTCCCTGCTTTTATTTTCAGTGTTTCCTTGGACTCCATCAAACAGCAGAACAGTGAGACTTTCTTGCAATGATCTCTTTCTTCCTCCAGATGGCTCTCTCTGTCTTAACGTGTTCAGCTAGTGCTGAGCATTGCAATAGAAGTATGAAATTTGACAAGTGTTTACTGATGTTATATAATCTCCTAGGATTCACAAAGCAACTCTGTAAGGTAGACATTTCATGGAAGAGGAAGCCAGTCTTCATGTAGCGCTGTATGACTGGCTAGTAATTGCTGGAGTCCCCATCTGCTGCCTCAGGGTCCTTTGTTGTCACCACTGTCCTGATGCTTCCTGTATGTATATTCAACTACTCAGAACAGGTCCAGAAACTTGCAAAACTAGAATGAGTAAGCAGATTAGTGAATAATTAATTGAAATATTTAATAAACATTGGCTGAATTAGTGAATTTGTCAAAAAGGGAACTGTAGCACATTGGACCCCTTTTTCTTCTTGTCTCTGTGGCCACTGGCTATTTGATATTTCTTGAGGAGGGAACTCAGCAACCTAGGGACTATTCTCGTCCTATTGTTGAGCTTGAGATTTTATTTTCAATGGTAAATGTAATGTCCTTGGTAGCACCGACTCGAACACAGAAGTGACAAGGCATTAAAAAATATCACTGTGTGAGGGACATTTCTGAAAGTGAAGAATATGTGTAGTCATGACTTGGTGTGGGGGGCAGGTGTAGTAGCTGTATATGCTAAGAAGAGGGTGATAGCTTAATTCTGTGATCTTTTAGGTGGATAATAGATTGTGGAAATTAATCACAGAACCAGAACAGAGATGAGATATCAAAGTCAGCTGTCCACATTTCTGCAGAAGTCTCACTCAGTAAAAGTAGAGACACTTGTTGACTTACTTTATTGACCATTTCATTTCCAGAAGACAAAGGAAATATCAGGAGAGTTGATATCAGAGGCTAATTTCGACCCACTGTGAGAGCTTAATGAGACAAGCAAACATAATGGGAATCCCAAGAGAAAAGCCAGGTCATTCGTTCTACAGATGAGTTGAATTGAATGTCTTCTCTGTGCCAGCTACACCTCTAGATGCTGGAGATTTAGCAGTAAACACAACAGACAAAATTCCTGCCATTAAAACACTTTCATGTTAAAGCCTTTCAATGATCTGTTGTTCAAAAAACTAGCTAATGATTACTTAACTTCAGTAACCTTAACTTTCACTTCACTTTAGACACCTACTTGCAGGTATCATCATCTAGAACTGCTTGTTTCAGAAATCTGCTAATGCCAACCTTCTTCATTCCCACATTGACTATTTTTCAGTCTCATAGAGATCCACACTTCCTTGATCACCGGTATTTTCTCCTTGTCTATCAACATTTGCCTGGTGTCTTTCTCTCCCCTACCCAGTCTGTATCCCATTTTTAACTACATGGGCCATTCCCTCACTCACACATACCCTTGGTTCCCTTTCACTTATGCTCTGCTGCCTCCACCCACCAAAAATCCCATTTCTATATCTCAGCGATAAAATCTGCACTGTCTACTATTAGACCCAGGCAGCTGAATACTGCTGGAGAATCTCAAATATCTGACAAAATTGACAGAGCCAGAAATTCATGGTTTTCAGCCTCTGTTGAGCTCTCAACCCACTGGCAAATCCTTTTATTTGTCTTTCATTATTACTCTCTCCCATTTAACTATTCTCCCAATGGTTATTCTTAGCCCACAGTCCCTAACCCCTCACCCCCTCTGTCAGAAGACAACTTGCCTGTTACTTGAGTGAGAAAATTGAGGCTGCCTTTCTTGAGCTCACTCAGTTTCTGGCCTCCTGTTGTAAATTTTCTGTATCGCAATTCTCCTTCCCCCCCTTTCCTTCAGCCTCAGAGAATGATGTATCCCCTCCTGCTTTTTCCCCCAGTTTAACCTCTTTACCTATGTCCTGGATCCAGCCCTCACTTATTTCCTCTGTGACCTTTGTTCTTCACGCAGACATTCTTGCCCCCATCTTCAGTGTCTTCCCTGTGCTGTCTGCAGTGGTGTGCTGCTAAATTGGCTCTCTTGGGGAAAGAGAAAAAAAGATCCCAATGTGTAGCATTTGCCCATTTTCACGATGTAAATGCTCCCACTGTGACTGATTTCAAGCTACCAACATGATGCCACTAACGCTGGGAAGAAGTGCACGCAATCAGAGCCACACCACCAGCCAGCTCTTTCCTTAGAGTGGAAAGATATGCCCAGGTTCTCCCAATTCTAAAACAAACCAATCAAAAACAAATATTTTTTAAAAAAAATCCTTCCTTGACCTATGGCCTCTTTCTTCTTTAGCTGCTCTCTGTTTTCTCTTTTTCTTTTCTAATCCTACTGTCTCAGAAGAGTAGTCTGTACTTGCACTATTTCCTTATTCTGTCTGGCATTGGAAACCATGGAGGGTGAAGTTGAGGATGGTTATTGAGACGGTATTCATTTTCAGCGTTGCTGAAATTGGAATGAAGGGCATGTGGATTTATTCTCAATGATCACTGCAAAGAAGTTGGTCACTGGCCTGATGGACAGAGGACTCAGCTCATGTGGCTTGGAGTGGTTTTGCTCCAACAGCATTATGCACACATACCTCAGCTCTTTTTCTGATATGTACTTCCCAGGTGGCTATGCCATCTGTCCAGTTAAGCTAATATTCAGAGAGTTGTCCTGATCCCCCCTGCACCCACCCCCCGCCACCGCCTTCCCCTCACTTTCCAATCCAATCCATTCCATTGCCAAACTTGTGCTCATTAACTCTTGGATATTTATTTACTAAAATTGTATTCTAGGTCGGCCAGTTATCTCACTTGGTTACAGCTCAACCTAATAACACCAAGGTCATAGGCTCAGATCCCCGTATTGGCCAGCTGCCAAAAAACCAAACAAAAAACCCGAGAAACAACAAACAAACCAAAAATTGTATGCTTTTGCTATCGCTCTAGAAAAAGGTGTCTGCACCTCTTGCTTGAAATATTTCAGCAGTCTTCAAAGTGGTTTTCATGTCACTAGAATTTTTCCCCTAAGATCTGTCTTGCATATTGCCACTAGAACGGTCTGTCTGATAAAGATTGACCATGCCACTAACATGTCTAAAATAATCCATGGGCTTCCTGTCACTTGTAGCAGTGGTTCTCAGCCTGGTTGTTTATCAGAATCACCTATGAAGCTGATGTTTCAGTCCCAGTACAGGTTTAGTGGATTAGGGTCTCTGATGGAGGGGCCCAGACAAACTCCATAGGTGATTCTGATGAGATCCACTATCCAACAGACTAAAGCCCAAGGTTCTGGTCTTTGCCTGCCACTACTTCATTTTCATTTTTACTGTTTCTCATTTTGCAGTTGTGATACCAAACTTGTAATTTCCTCAGTGACTTAACTTGAACGCTCTTTCCATCCGTAATGCCTTTCTTTCTTCTTTTTCTCCATTTACAATTTCTACTTATGTTTTAGCTCAAAGATTACCTCCCTCAGGAAACTTCCCTGACCACTCAAATTGGGTTAAGTGCCCCTTAGCACTGCATAGTACCCTGTGTGTTGGTTTGCCTTGGCCATCATAATGAGATCTTCTTGAAGGCAGGACTGAAATTACTTTTGCATTTTGTATTCTTAGTGTCTGGCACAAAGTGGGTGTTTCATACATGATGGCTAAATGAATAAATAATAAACAGGGTGAGGAATATGGAGGAAAGCCAGAATATGGACAATTGGAATAGAGTTCCTGAAGTTTAAAGAAGAGGTAGGTAAGTTGCCATGGATACAGTCTCTAGAAGGGACAGTGATTGTAAGGAGATCATAGACCGAGTCTTTGCTGAACACTTGGAAATAATATATAAAGAAAAGGAGATGCAAAGTAGCTAAATGTGCCTATTTTAAAATAATATGTGCAGAAGAAGGAAAGGAGGATATAAAACCAATATATACTCGTATATACATATAAAACTTATAAAAGAGGAACACAATCCTAGTGGAGTAATTTGCTGAGATTTTGAAAAAGGTTAAGGCTGACCTTTCACGTTTTATATGTAGAGAAATAAATAATAGATTCTTATCAACTGACCCTATCGTCAGATACAAAGAATGAATGAAATGTCTCAGCTTCTGTTTTGTTTCTGTCTTCCCTGACATGGAGAGTAATCTACACACAGACTAATCGGGTAGAAGTAAGAAAAATAATAGGAGAAAATTGAAGCCCAAGATTGGGGAGGAGATTGTATCAGAACCTGTGGCTGCTCTAAATGAGTTCAGATCTCAGGGTCAGATTCTGAGAAGATTGTTAATGTTGTTGCTGAATTGGTAATTTTTGAATAATTATGGTGAATGTGAAAACTTGTAGAAGAGTTTGGAAAAATAAAGTTCCAAAATTTAAAAGATTGAAGATTCCGTAGGTAGTAGTGAACTTGATGTTTGTGACGTCTACAAAAGACGTAAAAAAGTTTTGCAGATACTTACAGAAGGAAAAGATGAACAATAAAACTTATGTGGGATCTCTAAGAAAAATTCACTCCAAATAACATCGATTCCACTTTTGACAGGGACGGTACACATACAGATTAAGAGAATGCCATAGCTGTAATATACCTAGATTTCCGTAGGGTATCTGACAGTCTATCGTTCTATCCTTGGGGACACGAAGGAGAACTGGATTATATAGTATGGACACAGTTATTGAAGAGCAGAACTCAATCTTAGCTTAATTACTCATTGGCAGCCTGGTGGGAAGTCTCGTAACAGCTTTTGTTTTTGACCCTATTACACTCATCAGCTTAACACCTCCTCTCCCTTCTCACACTCAGCTGGTAACCTTGCTGTTTATTTCATGAGAAAATAGAAGCATTCGAAAAGAGCTTCTCAGTCCTCCTGCTGCCAAACACACTGACCGTCCTAACTCTGTGCTCACGCACTCTGATATCCTCCTTATTCCATCCAGTGAACTGTCGCTGTTCCCTCCACTTGTGCCTTGGGTCCTCTTCATTTTTCTTCCTGGAATTATCTCCTCTCATTCTAGTTTTCATCTAATTTCCTTCCTCCATTGGAGAAACATGCTGTATCTCAGCTTACAAACATGCTATAATATCAATGTTTTTTTCTTAAACCCCCTGCCTCAAGCTGCCACCCATTTCCTTGCATGCTTTATGTCAGAACTTCCAGGAAGAGCTGTGTAAGCTCCTTGCCTTCATTTCTTCTCCTCTCTTTCCCACTCCAAGACCATTTGACAAAGTTCTCACTAACTTCTGTGTTGCTAATTCCAGTGCTCAGTTCCCAGTCATCGTCTTACTCAGCTTCAGCAATATTTTATCCCGTTGATCACTCTTTCCTGTTTCAAGGTTCCCTCACCTGGTTTCTGGGAGACAACACTCTCTGGATTTTTCACCCATCTCTCTTGCTGTTCCTACTCAGTCTCCGGTGCTGGATGCTCCTCCTCTCCCGACTCCCATCATGCTGAGCCCAGGGCTCAGTCCTAGAACCTCTTCTCTGCTCCCTTTACACTCATTCTCTAGGCCCCCACTGTTAATTACAGTAGCCGCTAGCTGTGTGTGGCTTTCGTTTGCTGTGTTGGACGGCAGAGATTACAGAACAGTCCCATCAACTCAGAAAGTTCTATGGGACAGCACTGCTGCTGTGGGTTATTTCATCCATCTAGTCCGGTGGCTTTAAAAATACGTTGGCATTGATTCACCAGTTCTGGCCTCCACACCTGACTCCAGTTGTGCATCTCCAGCTGCCTACTTGACGCTGTCCTTTACTCGGTTTCTGAGAGACCTGTCAAACTTCACATGGCTACAACTGAACTCTTGTTTTTCCTTCCAACCTGCCTTCTGTCCATCTTCCCTATCAGTAAGTGGTACTATTCTTCACATAGGCTATAAACTCTGTAGGCTTTTTGATGGTGGGAGGGGGGTGGAGGGAGGGATTTATATTAAGAGGGAGAAACAGTTCCACAGCAGCACTTCTGTTTCCTCTTTCACACCTTAGTTCAGTTCCTGGGAAGCAGGAGTAAGTGACTTTCTCATTCTTTCTTTTTTTAAAATCGAAACATTCTCTGTAGTCATTTTTGACTTCCCTTTTTCTCTAGCACAGTAGCCACGCATCATGCATTTATCTCAGAGCTCTGGAATACTTTTCCCAGATATCCACATGGCCCATTTCCTTACTCCTTTCAAGTTTTTGCTCAAATATCACCTCTTCAGACCTGTCTCGTCCACCTTATAGACAAGTAGCATTTCTGTCACTCTGTACCCTTATTCTGGTTTGCTTTTCTTCATAGCACTTAGCACTACCTGACATTATGATTTTCCTTTTTTTTAAATTTGTCTCTACCCCACTGGAATCCATGAGGTAGGGATTTTGTTGTTGCTTTATACGCAGTGCCTAAAATAAAATAGTAAGTGGCACATGGTAAATGTTCAGTAAACATTTGCTGAATTAAATGGCATATTTATGAAATTTCTGATGATGTAAAACTAGTAGGTACAGCTAATATGTTAAATGGGAGGGGGTGTGCACACACGCTTGTTTTAGCTTTGCCTATTTCACATTTTACCAGTACCTGTGTAAAAGTGAAATGTTATTTTTCTGACAAGGTAATTTATATGATTATAGGCATTTGATACTATGCTTTTCATTGTTAAGAATAGAAAAATTCTAGGAATATTGTTGGGGTGTGTTTTATTTATTATAATAATAGTTGTATTAGAAATTGAAAATTATGTTAATGTTGAATTTAAAATTTGGCATTATAGCTATAAAAGGTAATACAGTTATACAGATAAGTAACTATGGGGTGTGTATGTAGTTTGGAAACAAAAGAAATATATACAATGCTCTAAGGACATCTTTAATTAATTAAAAATAGATCTGTATTTTCAGACTTTATGGACACCTAGTATAATATAGGGTGATAAAAATTAGAATACAGCTGTGTATTAAGAGTGATGACAGAATCAAGGAGAGCACAAATAACTGTGCCGGCAGTTAGAATTATGATCTTGGATGAAATGTAATTCTAGGATATCTAAGCTGGACTTTGAAAAATACAGAGATTCTAGGATATCTAAGCTGGACTTTGAAAAATACAGAGATAAAGGAGGCCGTGCCAGTTTAAGAGCATTAGAGAAATCCCTCGCCTTGGCCTAGTAAGTGTCCCTCGATAAGAGAGAGGAACAGATGGATCTAGTTGGCTGTCAGCTTTCACTTCTGGTGGCCACTTTGAGTTAGCTGGAGTCATTTTGCTTTGCAAGACAAATGGCTCTACCTTGTAGAAGTCCAAGCTGGAAGGTGCTAGTAGTCAGAACAGGTAATGTAATTCCATCTTTAGACTCATACTTTAACTGATAATTTTCCTTCCATAATTTTAGATCTAAAGGTATAAGGATGATTTTGATTAGCTCAGGAGACAGCAGGGCAGGAGCAGGTATGGAAGCACCATTGAGACTCCACTCTGGGGATGTTTCGTGTGGCTGAGTAGTTGATGCACCCACCGGCTACTGGTGCTTAGCCAGTGGAGTGAGTGAAAGGGACTGAAATCTAGCCTGTGCTTTGACAGCTGTGTGCCCTGATGTGCAGCTGCACCCACCAGGAAAGGTGATTTTTCCTAATTGCAGTCTAACATAGCTCTGTCTCATTTCCTGCCTGCTTTATCCTCACGCCTGGAATAATGTGTGGTGCAGGAACCGTTTGCCAAGTGGAAAGGCACTCACAGAATTCTCCAGATTTGAGCATTTTGAAGCAGTTAAAGGTCACACTGATTTAAAAATTTGTGATTCAGATAAAGCTTTATGTTTTCCTTACAGCTATAATGAGGAAACATTTTTCATGCTTCTTCCTGTTTAAAAAATAAAAAAACCAAAAACGATAGAGAACAGGAGAACAGGTAACTAAAGAGAAGTGTCTTGTTGCTATCCCAGAAGTAGGAATTTATCCTTGAGTATTCTAGAAATAGCCATCGTTGTGTTGTACACAAAAGATTAATTCATTTAAAAAACTCAATGAGGATAGGAAATTTGTGGTGATTAATAAATTATTTTTTGGTTTTGCTATTTTCTGAGTTCTTATATATCCTCAGATATCTTTCACCTTGCCAGGGGAGTAATAATTTGGCTGTCCATAAGAACTTTGAGTTGAAGACCTTTTTTTCTTGATATTTTATAGATGATCGTCCACTGCCTTGTAGATTCCAATGTTAAGAAGACTGATATTGGTCTGATTCTCCTTTGTAGTTAACCCATGGTTTACCTGGAGGTTGTAAGTTAGGAGTTGGGAGAGGAAGGGTAGAAAGCTATGATTAAATTGTCTTGTTTAGATTACTGTGTTCCAAGACTCCCTCTCTCAAGACTAGTTCTTGAAGCTAGGCATTTTTTTAGTGTGTTCTCAAGATTTAAAAAATTGGTTGGCTGTTTCATATATCACATATGAAGATTGGCCACAAATTTTTATGTCAGAACTTTATATGTTAAAATTTTTTGTGGTTTAATATTGCCATTAATATTTTTGTCTTCTTTTTTATAGGTGAAGCTTTATTTGAAGAATATTTGTTTAGTCTAGTTTATGAGCCCAAATTTATTTAGACTCCAAATGTTACAGAACTGTTGAAAGACTGGTAAGTATCTAATGCAATAAATATTGGTGGCCAAAATACTTTATTCAATCTAAGGCTTTGAAAATACACAGTTATGTGACGTTAATTAAACCCCCAAGTAAAGACAGCTGAACTTTCCCTTAGAGATAAATTGTGGTTTATTCTTACAATGGCATATATTGCACGATGATTTAAAGGAATGAACATAACATTGAGAGGGAAAAGCAAAGTTATAAAAATTATAAAAGGATACATGTAGTATACTATGTATATAAATTTCGAACAGTTAAAACAATACTGAATATTTTTACAGCTATAAGCATGTAAAAAAACAAAAACATGCATGGAAATGATAAACACCAACTAGGGAGGGGGAAGAGGTGTGGATGCAACTTTTCTGTACTGTAAGATTTGATTTTTTTACACACACACAAACACACATACACATGAACTGACCTGAGCATAAGGTGATATTAATACTTACTAGATCTGGGTGTTAGCTATAACCTCATGTTATATATTCCTTGTAATTTTCTGGGTATTTGAAATACTAGAAAACATTTAAAGAAAATATGCAATCATCTTTTCAGAATGGCTGAAAGACATTCAATTAAATTCAACATTTCTGTTAGGAAAAAATAAATACTTCTCAATGTACAAAAGCAAAAGGGCCCCCATCACCCCTACTAATGTTATTCTGTTGGTGCTAAATAATGCAATTAGATAGAAGAATGAAAATTGTATGAATATTGGATAGGAGGATTCAGAATTTTTATTATTTGTATAGATAAGGCTTTATATCTGGAAAAGCCAAAAAAATCAATAAGAAATTTCAATAAGAAATTTGGCTATATGATTACTATATCAGAAAATATCTACTTCCTATTATATGCCTACTGTGTACCAGTTTGATATGCTAATTAGAGTATACAATGGAAAACAAAATCCCATTCAGAACAGTGGTGAAAGGTATAAAACACCTGGGAATGAACCTAACAGGAAACGTGTAAAGCCTGCTCTATGAAGAAACACGAATTTCTACTTCAGGGAAATAATAGGATAAATGTGCATGTAGTGTAAAGGTGTTCATTGCAGCTTCATTTATGATAACAAAAGACTAGAAGTAACCTAAATATTCAACAAGAAGAGATTGGCTGCATAGTTATAGCACATCTGTGATATAATGAGTATATAAAATATACATTCAGTGGAACGCCATATGGCTGTTAAAAAATGTAAGAGAGAGCTTGTGAAAAGTTTTTCACAATATCTGAGTGAAACAAAGCAGGTAATAGATGATTTATATATAATATTCTATCTATGTAAACCTCTATATATTTTATGTACATTTTTAAGTCAGGGAAAACATACATATCTGCAAAAAAGTATAATGCTTTTTACTGATTTGGCATATTGTGATTTTAGGAAGTGGGACTGAAATATTTCCTCATTAATTGTCATATCTAAAACTTTATGTTCATTTCCATTACCTTAATTTCTACAAGTTAGCCCCTAATTATTACCATAACTTTTTAGTTTTTCACATTTTTATATTTATAAAGTTGCAATGTGTCTTGCAATAGATGGTGTCTAATAAGCACTGTCAGGAGGCTGCCCTTGTAAAGTAGTTGACCTTGCCTGCTCATGAGTGAACTTGGTCATAACCGTTCACATTGTCAGAGCTTCAGTTGAATTCTTTGCATTGCTTGTACTATACCTGTTGAGTTTCATACGTTTTCCTTGTTGTTTTCTGAAACTTTCTGTGGATTCCCTCTGGTAAGATGAAGAAAGCATCAACGTCAAAATTTACAGCATGATGTTAGCACCTGTCTAGGTCAGAGCAATGCCTGAAAATATTATAGGGTTAGGTACCGATATTCAGTAATTTTAAGTCAATCTTCAGTTAAAAACAAACAACAAAAAACACATAGTTTTAAAAGTAAATTTTTATTTGTTTTTTCTAATCATCTTTTTTGTAACACTTATTTTACAGTTTGGTCATGAGCACTGACAGTAACTCATTAGCACGTGAATTTCTGACTGATGTCAACCGTCTTTGCAATGCAGTGGTCCAGAGGGCAGAGGCCAAAGAGGAAGAAGAGGAGGAGACGCACATGGCGACCCTTGGACAGTACCTTGTCCATGGTCGAGGATTTCTGTTACTTAGCGAGCTAAATTCTATCATTGATAAGGTAACATTATCATATCAGATTTTTCACCAGTTTGTTATAGTTAATTTTAGACACTTAATTTCTGAGTTACATAGTTTCTGAGAGTGTCTTTGAGATAAAGTCCTATCTCTCACATCACTCCAACAAAAAGCAGCAGCCCCACTTATGAACATACTGTTTATTTGGATACTTTTCAAAATATCTGAAATATCTTAGAATTATAAATGGTCTTTTTGCTAAAATAGTTTAATATGTACTATATTTTTTATCCTAGTATCAGTGAGATAACCATAATTTTAGTAGAGATGTAAGATTATAATTCAGAAATATGAATTTGCACTTTCAATAGACATCAACTACAAGTGTTCTTTAAAAAGTTCATGGTAAAATTGAATTAAAAGATAATATGAATGCTTCTATGAACATTTTGAAGACCTCTTGTATGTTTTTAAAAGTGTAGTTTAAATTATATTTAGGGAGCTTGCTAATTCTGGGGTGAAAGCAGAGAATCCTTTCATATAAACTAATATTGAGTCCTTTAGCTTGTATGCATCTAATTTTTCATACATTATTGTTTTTGCTTAAAATATGGTATGACCGTGTGGTTTTGCTGTTTCCTTATTATAGAATTCACAGTTTTAAAGCCAGTTGGGACTAGAGAGATGTTTCCATCTAACCTTCTTTTGTAAATGAGAAAACTGAGATCCATAAATATTAAGTAACTCACACAAGGTTACCTTGAAGCCCAAATGTAATTTATATCTTTATTTTATTTTAGTAGAAAACAATTATTTTATGAAAGAAAAATGTCACAATCTGCTTTCAGGGGTCTAATTAGTGTAGTTAGAAAATAATATTTTGGATGCTATGAATTGAAAAGATGATAAAGTCTCTGTAGCACCAATATAATAGATATTTTTTAACATGCTGGATGTTACTGGCTTTAGATATAAACTTAGCCATCTTCAAATAAAATTTCTTTGCTATGAAAGCATTTTGCTAATAAATACATACATTGAGTAAATATAGTGACTGAAATTAAATAATGCCTTTGTTTTCACTAAACTAAGGAACCTAACAAATATAAATCAGGAAGAATTTGTTCACTGTGGTAGCCACCTGTCATGGAATTTTCCAGACATTTGCAGGTTTATGTATTTTTATTCTTTATCATGAATGTGATTTGTTAATTTTCATTTATTTGTGTAACTTTTCTATAAATTAAATTTAAAATCAGAAAAATTAAGTAGTTAGACCGTGCATAGTGATTTTCTACTTTGAAATTTTGATTATTTAATATACGTACCATGCTCACTTCATCTTACCCCACATTAAAAAATTCAGTGCTTTTGGGCCGGCCTTGTGGCTGGTAGTGCCGAGGCCACGGGTTTGGATCCTATATAGGGATGGCCAGCGCACTTACTGGCTGAGCGTGGTGCAGACAACACCATGCCGAGGGTTGCGATCCTCTTACGAGTCAAAAAAAAAAAAAAATTCAGGGCTTTCTCTCTTTTTTTTCTAAGTGAATTTAAAGTAGTATATCACTGTAGTTTTAATTTGCATTTCTCTGGCAACTAATGATGTTGAACACCTTTTCATGCACTTAGAGGCTTTTTCTATATCTTTTGTGAAAATCTGTCAAGTTTTGTGCCATTTTTAAGGCCAGGTTATTTGTTTATTATCTAGTCGTAGTAGTTTTTTATGTATTCTGGATATTTTCTTTGTAAATATGAAAAAGAATACTCTCTTTTAAGTCATGAGATTTTTTTTTTTTTTTTGTCTTTTTGTGACCGGCCGCACCACACTCAGCCAGTGAGTGCACCGGACATCCTTATATAGGATCCGAATCCGCGGCGGGAGCGCTGCTGCACTCCCAGCGCCGCACTCTCCCGAGTGCGCCACGGTGTCGGCCCCGAAATATTTTTTAATGTATTATTAAATGACTAAAATTATTCAGGTCATAACTACAATAATCTTTTTCCTATGGTAATATTTTTTAGTCCCTTCTTTCCACCTTTTGAAATATCTGTAGCAATATTAGGAACAGCAGAAGTTTTCTTTGGAGTGACAATAAATAACCATTTAAAAAGTAGGGCTGGAACCTAGGACTTCTGGAACTGGTGGAAGAGAAGAGACCCACAGAGTTCGTGGAGATGCAATAGGCCATGGCAAGAGGAAGGATGGTTGGCTTCGATCATTCAACCCCCCACTGCTCTGAACCCCTACCACTTTTGAGCTAGCCTGGTACAAGGCAGGGAGTGACTGCATCACACAGATTGGCTTGGCGAAAGTCACAGCAGCACCCTTTGTGGTAACTTGCTTGGAGTCTGTAGTGGGGAGGAGGGCTTAGGAGTGCACCATACTAGCCCAGAGGCCGGAAAGACCACTGGCTGGGTTCCTTCAGGCCCACATAGGAGCGAGTGGCTGCAGCCAAGGGGAAAAAGAAACCGCCCAGAGGCCAGTGAGTCATAGCAAGGGATGCATATACGGCTTACCCCACAGGAAGTGGTTGGAGTGCAGGGGAAAGGCTGGCCCTCTAGGGGAATATTGGGGTGTGGCATGGACAGCTGTTATCAGTAGAAATTGGTCAGGCAGATAGAACTGCAGGGGGTGCAATCTTCAGGAAAGACCCCGTCCTGGGCTGGAATTTCCACACAGCCCAGCCCCAGAAGTGACTAAAACACCAACAATTAAAATTCAATCTGCACGAAGAGCCTTCCCGAGACAGTCATCAGCAAAGCAGCAATTTAGCTCAATCATGGAGCTCAAGTTCTAGTCCCCACAGGAAGTTCCCCTCATCTGGGAATTAACAACAGGACAGCACAGTAGTTTCAGTGCAGAGTCTAAGTGGTAGTGGTAGCTATTAATCCACCACAGAATGGAAAAAAACCACAGACCAGAGACGAAGCTCTGATATTTAATGGTAAAGATCTAACACCACCAAAGATTACCTATAAAGCCTAGAAGCGATAGCAGTTTCCTCAAATGCCCAGTCATCAATGTAAAGACACAAAGATCAAGAAAGAACAGAAATATGACACCACCAAAGGGAACTAACAAAGCTCAAGCAGTCGATCAAGAGGAACAGCGTATCTATGAAATGTCTGACAGAGAATTCAGAAAAACTTTCTTAAGGATGTTGAGAGAGTCAAGAAAATACAGATAGAAAATTAAATAATATCTGGAAAACAATTCAGGAGCAGAATGAAAAATTTGATGAAGTAATAGAACCAATTAAAAATATATAAATTCTAGAAATAAAGAATGCATAATCTGAATTGAAAAACTTGATAGAAAGCTCCAACAGCAGACTTAATCAAACAGAGGAACGAATCAGTTGGCTTGAAGATAGAACATATGAAATCATCCAGTCAGAAAAGAAAAAAGAAAAAAATAAGAAAAGAGACAGAAATACAGCAAATATGGGACTGCCTTAAGCAAAATAACCTCCATATAATTGGCATACCCAAGTGAGAGGAAAAAGGAAGAGACCTAGAAAGCGTGTTCAAGAAAATAATGACTGAAAATTTCTCAAGTATGGAGAAAGTTAACAGTGTCCAGGTACAGGAAGCTCAGAGGTCACCAGTCAATTCAATCCAAAGAGGAACACCCCAACAGACACCATAATCACATTATTAAAATCCAAAGACAAAGAGAAAATATTGCAAGTAACAAGAGAAAAGAAATACATAACATTCAATGGAGCCCCAGTGTCTCTCAGCAGATTTCTCAGTAGAAACCCTACTGGCTAGAAGAGAATGGGATTATATTTTCATAGTGCTGAAGGAAAAAGACCATCAGCCAGGAATTCTCCGCCAGCAAAACTAACCCTCAAATATGAAGATAAATAAAGCCTTTCCCAGGCAATCAAAAGCTAAGGGAACTCATCAACAGTAGACCTGCCTTGTAGGAAATGCTAGAAGGACTTGAAGGGAGTTCTTCCATCTGAAAGAAGATGATGCTGAAGAACAGCAAGAAAACATTTAAAGGTACATAACTCCTTAGTAAAATAAGGAAATGAACAACCTCAGAATACTCCAGTGCTGTAAGGGTGGTGAATAAACCACCTACCTCCTTAGTATAAAGATTAAAGGACAAACCTAACCAGACAATAACATATACAACAACCGTATAAGAGACAGGCAGTATTCAAAGATGTAACTGGAACAACAGAAAGTCAAAAAGTTAGTGGGTGAGGGAATGACACCAAAGCATAGAGTTGGCTTTGTTTTCTTTTTTCTTTTATCTTAGATATCAAAGTTCAGTTGTTAGTCTACAATAACTTATTAACTATAACATGTTTTTTATAAGCCTGATAACATAAAACCATATATGAGACAAGGTAACCATAACACAAAAACTTGTAAGAGACATACTGAAAATAAATAGCCAGAAATAAAATGTACTGCCAGAGAAAACCACTCAACTACAAAGGAAGACAGTAAGACCAGAAAAAAGCCTCTACAAAACAACCGGGGGGGGGGGGAGATCTCTATTATATATTGTTAAAAACCTAAATGTAAATAGACTAAATGCCCCAACTAAAACACACATAGAGTAGCTGAATGGATTATAAAATGAAAACAGCAGTGTGCTGCCTACAAGAAACTCAACCTATAAAGACACACACCAACTGAAAGTGAAGGTATGGAAAAAGGTATTTCATGCAAATGGAAACCAAAAAAGCAGGAGTAGCTATACTTATATCAGATAAAACAGACTTCAAGACAAGGAAAGTAAAAAGCAATGAGGGATGGCATTATATAACAATAAAGGGATCAGTTCAACAAGAGGGTATAACAATTCTAAATATATACACACCCAACTCTGGAGCACCCAGTTATATAAAGCAATTACTATTGGACCTAATGGGAGAGACCCAAACACAACCATAGTTTTGGGGACTTTAATACTCTAACTTCAGCAAAGACAGATCAGAAAGAAAATTATCCAGGAAACGTCAGAAGTAATCTCTACTATAGGCTGACTAGACCTAACAGACGTTTATACGTTTCATCCACTAGCTGTAGAATACACACTCTTTTCAGTGGCACGTGGAACAATCAATAGGCCATATGTTCAGATGGAAGACAAGTCTCAACAAATTGTTAAGGACTGAAATCATTCCAGCTACCTGGTCTGGCCACAATGGAATAAAATTAGAAATCAACAACAAAAGATACTGGAAACCATACACATGGAAATTAAAAATATATACTCAAACAGTGAATGGGCCAAAGAAGAAATTAAAAAGGAAGTTAAAAAATTCCTGGAGACATATGAAAATGAGAGCACAACATACCAGAACCTGGAAAGTTTATAGCAATGAATGCCTACATCAAGAAAGAAGATTTCAAATAAACAACCTAACATTATGCCACAAAGAGCTAGAAAAACAAGAACAAACCAAACCCCAAATCAGAAAAAGAGAGAAATAACAAAGATCAGAGCAGAAATAAATGAATTAGAGATTTGAAAAGAAAATAAAAACTATTGATGAAACAAAGAGTTGGTTATTTTAAAAGAAAAATAAAAATGATAAACCTTTAGCTAGACTAATGATGAAAAAAAGAGTGGACTCAGATAAATAAAATCAGAAATGAAAAAGACATTACAGCTTATTCCACAGAAATACAAAGGATCATGAGAGAGTACCACAAACAACTATATGCATACAAACTGGAAAACCTAGAAAAAAGGGATAAATTCCTGGACACATACAACTTACCAAAGTTGAATCATGAAGATCTAGAAAATCTAAGCAAACCAATAACAAGTAATGAGATTGAAGCAATAATAAAGTCTCCCAACAAAGAAAACCCCAAGGCCATCTTTTTATTTATTTTATTTTTATTATTATTGTTATTAATGACTAATTCTACCAAACATTTAAGGAAGATTCTCAAACTCTTCCAAAAAATTAAAGAGGAGGGAATACTTCCAAACTCATTCTACAAGGACAGCATTACCCTCATACACAAACCAGAAAAAGACACAACAAAAAAGGAAAACTACAGACCAGTAGCCCTAATGCACACAGATGCAAAGATCTTGAACAGAATAGCAAACAGAATCCAACAACACGTTAAAAAGATCATTCACCACGATCAAGTGGGATTCATCCCAAGGACACAAGGATGGCTCAACATATGCAAATCAATAAACGTGATACATCACATCAACAGAATGAAGGGAAAAAAACATATAATCATTTCAATAGATGTAGAAAAAGCATTTGATAAAATCCAGCACCCCTTCATAATAAAAACACTGAAATTAAGTATAGAAAGAATCTGCCTCAACACAAAAAAGGCCATATATGACAAACCCACAGCTAATATCATACTGAATGGACAAAAATTGGTGGTTTTTCCTCTAAGATCTGGAACAAGTCAAGGATGGCCACTTTCCCCATTCCTATTCAACTTAGTAATGGAAGTTCTAGCCAGCTTAGCAAGGCAAGAGAAAGCTATAAAGGACATCCAAATCAGAAAAGAGGAAGTCAGACTATCCCTATTTGCAGATGACATGATCATATACATACAAAAACCTGAAGACTCCATGAAAAAATTCCTAGAACTAATAAATGAATTCAGTATAGTGGCAGGATACAAAATCAACACACAAAAAATCAGTATCCTTCCTATATGCTAATAATGAAATAGCTGAAGAAGAAATCAAGAAAGTAATCCAATCACAATAGTTACCCCCAAAATGAAATACCTAGGAGTAAATTTAACCAAGGAGGTGAAAGACCTCTATAATGAAAACTATAAAACATTGGCGAAAAAAACTGAAGAGGACACAAATAAATGGAAAGATATCTCATGATCATGGTTTGGAAGATTTAACATCATCAATATATCTATATTACCCAAAGCAATCTACACATGCAGTGCAATCCCTATCAAAATACCAAAAGACATTCTCCACAGAAATAGAAAAAAAATCTTAAAAGTTGTATGGAAACACAATAGGCCCCATATAGCTAAAGCGATCTTGAACAAAAAGAGCAAAGTTGGAGGCATCACACTTCTGACTTCAAAATATACGATAAAGCTTAGTAACCAAAACAGAATGGTACTGGCATAAAAAACAGACAAATTGACCAATGGAACAGAATAGAGAGACAAGAAATAAACCCACAAACTGACAGCCAACTGATTTTTAACAAAGATTCCAAGAATATACACTGGGGAAAGGACAGCCTCTTAAATAAATGGTGCTGGAAAAACTGGATATACACATGCAGAAGGTTGAAACTAGGCACCTGTCACTCACCATACACAAAAATCAACTCAAAGTGGATTAAAGACCTAAATTTAAGACCCGAAACTATGAAACTACTAGAAGAACACTACACAAAATGGGAGTGGGCAGCATTTTGTTGAGTGAGACTGCAAAGGCACAGGCAACTATAGCAAAAATACACAAATGGGACTACATCAAACTGAAAAGCTTTTGCACAGCAATGGATACTATCAACAAAGAGAAGAAACAACCTACAGAATGGGATAAAGTGCTTGCAAATTACACATCAGACAAAGGGTTAATATCCAAAATATGTAAGGAACTCAAATAACTCAACAGCAAAAAACCAAATAACCCAATTAAAAAATGGGCAAAGGACCTGAACAGATATTTCTCAAAAGAAGACACACAAATGTCCAACAGGCACGTGAAAAAATGCTCAAAATCACTAATTACCAGGGAATTGCAAAGTAAAACCAGAATGAGATAACATCTCCACACAGTTAGAACAGCTATTATCAACAAGACAAAAAGTAACAAACGCTGGCGAGGATGCAGAGAAAAGGGAGCTCTCCTACATTGCTGGTGGGAATGTAAACTGGTATAGCCACTGTGGAAAACAGTATGGAGTTTCCTCATAGAACTAAAAATGGGTCTACCTTAGGACCCAGCCCTCCCACCCCTGGTATATAGCCAAAGGAAATGAAATCAATGTTATCAAAAAGACACCTGCACTTCCATGTTCATTGCAACACTATTCACAGTAGCCAAGAGATGGAATCAATCTAAATGCCTATTAACAGATGAATGGACAAGAAAGCTGTGGTATATATACACAATGGAATACTACTCAGCTATATAAAAAAAATGATGCCCTACCTTTTGCAGCAATATAGATGGAACTGAAAACCATCATTTAAGTGAAGTAAGTCAGGCACAGAAAGACAAATACCACATGATCTTGCTTACATGTGGACTTGAAAAAAAAGTGGTTCTCATGAAGTAGAGAGTATAATATGGTTACCAGAGGCAAGAGGGGAGAGAATGTGGGGGGTGGGGGGGAAATTGTAGAATAAAGGGTACAAAACCATGCCATCTACTCTTAAGTGATTCAATGTGCAATATGTATCAAAGTGACACCCTGTAACCACCAAATATGTACAAGTAAATGTTAAAAAAAATAAGTAGGGCTGAGCTGACTGGTTAGCTCACTTGGTTAGAGCATGGTGCCGATAACACCAAGGTCAAGGGTTTGGATCCTTTTACCAGCTAGCCACCAAAAAAAATAATAATAATAATAAAAATAATTAAATGTTGATTATATGGCAATCAATATTTAATTCTTTCAATTAGGAATAGAGAATGGTCATTTGAGTCTTTAAGGGGAATTAATTAAACAAGATTTAATCATTTAACAAGGAATCATTACACTAGACATGAAGCCATACATTTCGGGAGGAACTTTTGCTTTTAAATCTGTGCTTCTCATGAATAGGAACACTTCTTGGGTACGCTGGGGACGAGGTGATTTAAGCCCTTGCTCATCCACTGCAGTCCTTTTGCTTTATTAATAGATATTTAATATAAAATGTTAAACAGACCTTTTTACTGTAATTTACATACAGTAAATGCATAGAAGTTAAATGTATAGTTGGATGAGTTTTGACAAATATATACACCTACGTAACCACCACCTAGATCAACATTTAGATCATTTCCATCACCCTAGAAAGTTTTGTCATGCCCCCTTTCATTCAGCCCCTACCCTTTTCCCACTTCAAGACAACCACTGTTCTGATTTCCAGTATCTAAGTGTAGGTTTGCTTTTTCTAGAACTTTTACATCAGTGGAATCATTCAGTATGTATTCTCATGTCTGAGATTCATCCTGCTGTTGCATGAACCACTGTCCTTTGCATTTATTTCTGATTAGCATTTTGTTTTATGGCTGTACCACAATTTGTTTAACTATTCACCTGTTGTTTAGTCACACAGGTTGTATGCATTTGGCTGTTACAAATAAAGCTGCTGTGCACATTCTTATAAAAGTCTTTTATAAGTATGTTTTCATTTCTCCTGGGTAAATATCTAGGTGTACAATTGCTGGGTCAAAGGATAGGTGTTTGCTTAACTTTAAGAAACTGCCAAACTGTTTTTCAAAGTAGTTGCACCATTTTTCATTCTCACCAGCATTGTACAGGAAGTCCAGTTGTTCTACATCCTCTCTAATGTTCGATATTGCCAGTCTTTTTAGTATTAGCCATTCTAAGTGACTGGCTGGTATGCAATAATACCTATTAAAATACCTTCAGTAGTAGCTTTCCATCACATTCTAGGTATAGTCCCAGTTCCTTGGCATGTCATCCAGAGGTCCTTGGACCCCACTGACTTAGTGCCCACCTGCTTTTGCAGTTCCCTAGACATCAGTTTGGTTTGGAATCTCAACCCTTTCCTCTGACTCACTTGCCCTTTCTCTCCCATCCTGCTACTACTACTTCTGTATGGCTAGGATGGGCATTAATTTAAAATCCAATCTAAGCAATGTAGTTATGAGTAATAGTAGATTCTTGAAATATGTTTCTTGAATTGAAAAATTACTGCCTCAGTGAAAGTGATTTTAATGGTTATTGTTGCTATGGGGAAATCACAAAGGTGTGATAGTCATTTTCCCTGCAGAAGGGAAGACATGAAAATGTAAGTATAAAATAGGAATGGTATGATATTGACTGATTTCTGTAGGCTGGAAAATCTAGAAATAGCCAGGGAATGGATCTTTTTATGGCATATATTGCCTAATGTGGCATATTGGGAATTTTCCACTTGGATGGCATGAGGGAACCCCTCATTCCCCTGGATACTGTGAATATTGCATATATTTAGGACCTTGGGAGATATAACCAGAGCATGGTTTGAAATAGAGGGCTGCAAGTTCTGTTTTGTCAGTGTGCCCACAAATAAGAGAAAAAGATTTTATGACTTCCAAAGGACAGAATCACATATGTAGTTTCTTTGGGACTAGAAAGGATAAATAAATCTGGTAATGTTTGAAACCTAAAAAGTAATAAGTCCGGAGGGTTCAAGAGAGCCGCCCCGATGATGAATTGCATTAGAAATGATGGTCATTGAGTGTGAAGCTAAGGGTCGTTTCCCCGCTGTTGTGCTGGGCAGCAGGATGGCAAGAGTGTCCTCAGGACTGCAGTTCCAGTGACAACCAAAACGCTGCATTTGCTTCAATCTCGTTCTTGTGAAAGGCCTATGATTTGCAAGAACTAATCCATGTGGTGAGATGGGGCGGCAGCGTGACGTCCCAAGGAGGGAGAACAGGTGGCATGGGAGGAGAAGCTTCATGGAAGAGGTGTTGCCAGTGCTGGGCCTTGCAGGGGATGGGGGCGCCCTGGGCTGAGTGAGAAGGAGCAAAGCATGTTCCAGACCATGTGTCCTGCAGGAGTCAGGAGGCGGGAGGTCTGTTCATATAGCAATGACAACATGCCGGTGTTCTGTTGTGGGGCAAGGGCTGAATTATTAGGACAGCATGTCCGTGGCACTTCTTCATGGACTCTCGAGGTTTCTGTCAGCTCCATTAGAATGCTATTAGTTCATCTGCTAAAGATGGAGACTCAGATCCGAAGGACTCTACAGGAGCGAAGTGCCAAACCCTATTTATTGTTTTTTTGTTGAGACCGTGTACATTTTTACTGGCATCTTACAAAATCTTGAGGTATACTGAGTATGAGCTATACATGGAAATGTTATCCGGCTATCTTTAATCTTGTTAATTTTGAAGTAAAGCACATGAAAATGGGGCACTTTAGTGTAATTTTAACTTTGCCTACACAGCTTAAAGTCATTCATGCCGTGAGTGTTTATTGAACACCCAACTGTGTAGCAGGCATATGGTTGGCAGAAAAGGGGGTGATTGCTGAGGACTAGGGTCTGAGCCCTGGGGTCCATGCTCTGAGAGAATGGCCTGGAAGTATGTTTGGGAAAGTTTCCCATTGTATTTAGAGGTGAATCCAAACTCCTTTGTGTGGCCCACAAGGCACCATTTGATCTGGCACTGCCCACTTCTCCAGCCTAAGCCCTCCAGGCTTTTCTCCTAGCAACTTCCCACTTGCTATGCTCCAGCTACACTGGCCTTCTTGCTATTCTATGAAGAAGCCAAACCCATTCCCAACCCTTCAGATACTTGCTAGGAGCCCATTCTCTCCAAATCTTTGCACGGATGCCTTCTTCTCATCAGTTAAGTATCTGCTCGAATGGCGCATCCTGAATCGTCTATCTAAAATGTCCCGCTTTTCATCACTCTGTAATCCCTCCCTGATTAATTTCCTTCATAGGACAGCATTTTACATGAACTTTTTTTATTTGTATCCATTATTTTCTGTTTTCTCTGCTAGAATGTTGGCTTCATGAGGATATGGATATTGTCTTTCATGTTCACTGCATCCAAAGTGCCTGGCACAGAAGGGGTATTAGTAAATATCTGTTGAATGAATGAAAGAGAAAAGTGGGCATTCAGACATGGACAGTTCAGCAAGGTGGTTGCTAGAGTAGAAGTAGATCGGGAACATGAAACTTAAGTTTACCGAGGGGGGCAGTTGGGGTGTTAGAGGAGTCTCCCCACAGAGGAACCAAAACCTGGAGAATGAGTTGGAGTTTGGCAGGTGGGAGGTAGGATAGCAGAACTGCAGCAGCGGTGTGTGTGAGGAGGCCATAGTGGGGAGTACAGAGGTCAGTGGTGTTCATGGGAAGCCCTCACTAGCCGGACGTGTGCAAGCCAAAGGTGGACAGGAATCATACCGTGAAAGGTCTTCTAAGCCTGAAGAGGGCTTAAGATTTTGCTTTGGAAGAATTTTGAGCCTTTCCAAAACAAGAATGCTAGAAGGAATAGTGAGAATTCTCTTTCTCTGCTCTCTCACTTCCTTTGACTCTTCAGTTCATTGTAATTGCACTTGCCTCTTAATCACTCCATTAAAACTGCGTTTGTTAAGGTCTCCAAGTCCCCTCTTGTAGCTAAATGCTTTTCAGCCTCATCTTGCACAGTTAAAGAACAACAGCTTTGGCCCTGTTGATCTCCTTTCTTTCCTGAACCGCTCTCTTCCTTGGTTTCTCTAGTTCTACTTCTCTTTTGGGGGACTACTTCCCAGTCTCCTTTACAGGCTTCTCTTCAGTGCTGGCCATCCTTAATTCTTTAAATAGAACTCCATTCTCATCAGTCTCCTTTTGTCATTCTGCATACCCTCCCTGGGAAGTCTCATATATGTCCTTGACTTCTGCCCCAGTGTCTCCCAAATCTTTTTATTTACTTCACATCTTTTTTAAGTTCCAGATCTGTGTATTCACTGTCTACTCAAAAGTTCTCTCCGTTTGCATATCCCACAGGCATCTTAGAGTCAATATGTCTAAAAAGTGAATCCATTATCTTTTACCCCAACCTAATATCACTCCTAAGTTTCCTGTCTTGGTGAAAACATTATCAACCACCTAGTTAGCTAAACCAGAAACCTGGGAGTCCTTCTAGATCTTTATTTCCTCCCTTATGCCCCATAGATAATCAACTGTGTGTTGTTTCAATTCTACCCTACAGTTTCTCAAATATGTCTCCTTTCACTTCTGTTGCCAGAGTACTTGAGATAGTCATCATTTCTCTTATCTAGAAAGTACTGCCTTCTATTACCAGAACTTTTGCATTTCTCTCATCTGTGTTATTATTTCCCTGACTCTTATCACTGACTGCTCCCCTGCTCCCTAATTCTGTCCAGGAAATCCGATTGTATCAGCCTCACCCCCACCCCACTGATTGGTGTAAGGAATGAATTCAAACTCGATTTGTCATATCACCCTTAACCACCTGTGTCCCAGGTTCCCAGGTTTAGCTCTCGAGCTCCAATCCTACTTCCACACTTCTGAAAATGATTGTTCCTATTTATGAACCCCCTAACTGAATACCTGCACCACACCTGGGTACTTACTCATACTACATGCCTTCCCTTGTTCTTTAACTGTTTGTGTGTGTGTACTTTATGGACCAAATCAGGGGACCTTCTCCAGGGCTTGGACCGTATCTTCCAGAAGGGGTAAGACAGTAGTCCTGTGGAAATGGTGTGCAGACAATAAATATTTATTAGATTACCTTTGCTAATGAGTCTCTGTTTACATTATTTATGAATAATGACAATTTCTCTTTTAAAAATTGTTTTCTCTGAATTTTACATTTAACTGCATGAAGACTTTACATTTTTCTAGTAACTTTGTGTTATTAGTTTGCTAATTAATAGGGCTTAACTTTTCATTTTCACCTAGCAAATCATTTTTTCATAGGTGAGGAATTCTTGCAGTGTGCATGGTGGTAATAACAGCTATTCTGCGAAAGATAAGCAAGAATGTGCTAAATACCATCAAATACTTTTACATTCTTCTGTCATTGGAAAGGCTTATAAATTGAATGGTATTACAGCTTTAGTTGGATTTAAGATAGGTTAATCTAATTCTTAGCTTCTCAAATGCATCCTTTCAAGAAAAAGGGGGTTCTGGGGGGCCCAATGTAAGAAAAAAATATTAGGAACTAATGTATTTCATTCCCTTAGAACATGAAAGACTCTCTTGTTTCTGACTCAGGCATTGACATGCAGAGAAGAACTCCTGACTCTGCTTCTGTCGCTCCTTCCTCTGGTATGGAAGATACCTGTTCAAGAAGAAAAGGCAACAGGTATGTTTTTTCTGTATCGTATCACCGCGTTACCAAAATTTCACTGGAACAAAATCCCGCTGAAAAACTTCTTCTGTCTGAATGGTTTGTACAGCTTCACATTCCAAAAAGTAATATAATATTGTGATTTATTGTATACTTAATATGAGAAATTCTTTAGGCAAACACATTTTTTAATTTCTTTCAATAATACAAAAACCACAGTGCTTCTTAGGAGATTATGCAAATGTAATGGTGATTGGAAAACATATGAAGAAGCAGAACACTTACCAAAGGAGTAAACCTAGGTATACAACATTCCTTTCCCTGTTTTAAAGACTGCTTTCTATTACCAGTACTTTTGCAGTATTTGTTTTAGCTTAGTTTTTCTAATGTTGCTTTTGTTTGTTTATTTTTAAAATAGCCTTTATTTTTCAGAGAAGTTTTAGGTTCACAGCAAAATTGAATGGGAAGTACAGAGATATCCCATATACCCCCTGCTCCCACATGAGTACAACCTCCTCCACTATCAGCGTCCTGCACAGAGTGAACTTACATTGACATAACGTCACTCAAAGTCCACGGTTTATATTAGGTTTCATTCTTGGTGTTGTACATTCTGTAGGTTTTGACAATTGTATAATTACATGTATGGTTAAATTATGGTATAATTACCATGATAGTATCATAGAAAATAGTTTCACTGTCCTGAAAATTCTCTGTGCTCTGCCTATTCAACCCTCCCTTCCCCGGTAGCCCCTGACAACCACTGATCTTTTTATTGTTTCATAGGTTTACCTTTTCCAGAATGTTGTATAGTTGGAATCATACAGTATATGGCCTTCTCAGATTACCTTCTTTCACTTATGGAGTCAGTGGCTTTTTATTTTTTTTTAAACTTTAAAAAAATGTTTTTACTTGTACATATTTATGGGGTACGGTGTGTTGTTCCAATACATGCATATATTGTATAATGATCCGCTCAGGGTAGTTGCATATCTGTCACCTAAACATTTATCATTTCTTTAAAAGTAATATTAGATAAATTTACTTTTATTTAGATAAATTTGAAGTAATATTTTGTTTCAAGGCTAGGTAGTTATTACACCTAAGGTCAATAGATAATTTTAATATCTAATTTTTGAAAAATTATATATATCTACACATATTACATGAAACTTTAAATGTTTCAGTGGAGATGTTTCAGTTTTCTCCTTGACCATTTCTGGAATATGTGAATTATGAGATGTTTGAAGATTTCTCAGGTTAATAAAAAAAATCCTTCTATATTGTATTTTAATGTCATATGTGTATTTTTAGGAAATTTCTGATATGGGGCTGTTTAGGGAGTTATCTAAGCTAAGGTCTTGTAATATATAAGGTCTGGTAATATATATATGTTTTGCTTATTAGTTGATCACTAACTCTCTGCTCTTATTTCCATCTGAATGTGTATAATCACAAATTATTAATCACTTAAGAAATCTGATTAATGCTCTTTTGGGGAAGTTGTCTTCGTTACCTGCATCTTTTGCTTGAGTGGAATTTGTCAGACTCCTTTTAATTTCCCCTCTTTTCATCTGAGTTGTTTTCCTTCTCTTAATTAAAGCATACATCCTTAATTTACAGATTTTTATTTGTTCATTCTAAATTGCAACTATATTTTTTGTATAGATCTTATTACATATGCAAAGGAAAAGACTGATTTAACTATCTTTTTAGTTAGTAAGGCAGATTTAGTCATTTCCCCAAGAAACAGTTAATGACTGGTGTCCGCGTGCCAGGCCCTAGGCTCTAGGAACTAAGGGTGAAACAGTCATGTCTATACCTGGGTCCTGGCTCAGTGCGTGAGACACTTGAGAAATATTTAACCCCAGTCTTGGAGAACATTTGGTGTATAGTGTATGATTTTGAAATAATTTTGAAAAATCTTAAAGTTCTTAAGTTATATCAGGGCGATATAATATAATATACCCCTGGATCTTTTTTTTTTTTTTTTTTTTTGTCGTTTTTGTGACCGGCCGCACTGCGCTCAGCCAGTGAGCGCACCGGCCATCCCTATATAGGATCCGAACCCGCGGCGGGAGCGTTGCTGCGCTCCCAGCACTGCACTCTCCCGAGTGCCGCCACGGGGTTGGCCCTACCCCTGGATCTTAATTAGTGGCACTATTAGAAGGAATTTGTAAAATGACTTGAACAGCAGTCCTTAATACCAGATAATCTAGAGTCTCTTCTGTTGAAGTTAGAATGCAGTATATGGTTTTAAATAAGATTAACTTTCCTAATTCTGTTTTCCTTTGTTGTTTTCAAAATCAATTTGTATCCTTTGAAGTAATGCCACTTTGTGTTTAGAGTGAAAAGGGTTAATGTGGGAGGAAGTGACCCAGAGACAAACATAACTGAAGGAAATCAGCCCTGCAGCAAAAATATAGAGGATAAACTCCTAAAGTGGGTGATAAGTATGAAGGTCGTCACCTTCACAAATTGAGTTTAAAAACATCTTCTTTTTCCATTCCGTTAGATTTTAATCTGCCATTCTCAGCTGATATAATCCTGACCAAAGAAAAGAGCTCAATATCAGAAAGATCTACTCAGGAAAAATTATATTTAGAAGGAAATGCTGCATCCGGCCAGGTTTCTGCAAAAGTGAACGTTTTTCAAAAAAGCAGACGACAGCGTAAAACTGTGCATCGCTATTCTATAAGAGATGCAAGAAAGACACAGCTTTCCACCTCAGATCCCGAAGCCAATTCAGATGAAAAGAGCATGGCAATGAATAAGCGTAGAAGGCCTCATCTGCCAAGGCATTCTCTAGTACAGTCTCTTAAGGAAGACCTTGACCACTTGGGAACCAAAGAAGAACAGACTCCTCCTGATACCATGGCTTTGGTTAATTCCGGAGAGATTATTACAGGACAGGAGTCAAGCACTGATGTTTTAAGTGAGCCAGCTGCCTTGTCTGTTATCAGTAACATGAACAATTCTCCATTTGACTTATGTCATGTTTTGTTATCTTTATTGGAAAAAGTTTGTAAGTTTGACATTACCTTGAATCATAATTCTGCTCTAGCAGCCAGTGTAGTGCCCACACTGACTGAATTCCTAGCCGGCTTTGGAGACTGCTGTAATCTAAGTAACAACTTGGAGAGTCAAGTGGTTTCTGCAGGTTGGACTGAAGAACCCGTGGCTTTGATTCAACGGATGCTTTTTCGAACAGTGTTGCATCTTATGTCAGTAGATATTAGTACTGCAGAGATGATGCCAGAAAGTCTTAGAAAAAATTTAACTGAATTGCTTAGGGCAGCTTTAAAAATTAGAACTTGCCTAGAAAAGCAGCCTGACCCTTTTGCACCAAGACAAAAGAAAACACTACAGGAAGTTCAGGAAGGCTTTGTGTTTTCAAAGTATCATCATAGAGCCCTTCTTTTACCTGAGCTTCTGGAAGGAGTTTTACAGATCCTGATCTGTTGTCTTCAAAGTGCAGCTTCAAATCCCTTCTACCTCAGTCAAGCTATGGATTTGGTTCAAGAATTCATTCAGCATCATGGATTTAATTTATTTGAAACAGCAGTTCTTCAAATGGAATGGCTGGTTTTAAGAGATGGAGTTCCTCCTGAGGCCTCAGAACATTTGAAAGCCCTAATAAATAGTGTGATGAAAATAATGAGCACTGTCAAAAAAGTGAAATCAGAGCAACTTCATCATTCAGTGTGTACAAGAAAAAGGCACAGACGCTGTGAATATTCTCACTTTATGCACCATCACCGAGATCTCTCAGGGCTTCTGGTTTCAGCTTTTAAAAACCAAGTTTCCAAAAACCCATTTGAAGAGACTGCCGATGGAGATGTCTGTTATCCTGAGCGGTGCTGTTGTATCGCGGTGTGTGCGCATCAGTGCTTACGCTTGCTGCAGCAGGCTTCCTTGAGCAGCACTTGTGTCCAGATTCTGTCAGGTGTTCATAACGTCGGAATATGCTGTTGTATGGATCCCAGATCTGTAATCATTCCTTTGCTCCATGCTTTTAAGTTGCCAGCACTGAAAAATTTTCAGCAGCATATATTGAATATCCTTAATAAACTTATCCTGGATCAGTTAGGAGGGGCAGAGATATCACAAAAAATTAAAAAAGCAGCTTGCAATATTTGTACCGTTGACTCTGACCAACTAGCCAAATTAGAAGAGACACTGCAGGAAAACTCATGTGATGCTGCACCCTCCACAAGTTTACCCAGTCCTTCTTGTAGATTTCAAGGGATCCTGCCGAGCAGTGGATCTGAAGACTTGTTATGGAAATGGGATGCTTTAGAGGCTTATCAGAGCTTTGTTTTTGAAGAAGATAGATTATGTAGTATACAGATTGCAAATCACATTTGCAATTTAATCCAGAAAGGCAATGCAGTTGTTCAGTGGAAATTGTATAATTACATATTTAATCCTGTGCTCCAGAGAGGAGTTGAATTAGCATGTCATTGTCAACATCTACGCATTCCTTCAGCTCAAACTCATGCATGTAGCCATCATGACCAGTGTTTGTCCCAGGAAGTGCTTCAGATTTATTTAAAAACTCTGCCTGTCCTGCTTAAATCCAGGTTTGTATGTGTGAATATGTTTAGACATTTTTTTCTTATTGGAGGCTTTTGAATGTGATGAAGTGTATGCATTTGAACTTCTAAACCTAATATCTCCAGGGCCTTATCAGTAGTGTAACCATATTAACTCTTTACTCTTTCCTGGGTTTTAATTTTAGTTTATCAACAAAAAAGTTCCAATCCCATGTCATTTGTTTTAACCATTCATTCATTCATTCATTCATTCATTCATTCATTTTTACTGGGGGGTTTATAGAGGAGAGGATAGAGCCATTGATTTTAATTTCTCAGTGAAAAAGAAAAGCTTTAGATATGCTTCTAAGAAAAAAATGGATGCAACGCATATTCAAGAGCAGGGCAAGTTTAAATTAATTATTTTGTATTTGCTTGATAGAATATTATTAGCCATTAAAAATGTTTATAAAGATCATATTGGAACATGAGTAAGTGCTTATAATATTTTGAGTAAAATATACAAAATTTAAAATAACATTCACTTATTTACAACTATGTAAAATATGTACATACATAAAATGAGAATTATTTATTAAGGCAGTGGCATTAAGGGGATTAGGGGATTATTCTTTTTTTTAAATATCAAATTTACATTTATTCCCTAAGCAGGACATGTAGAAAAATTAGAATACAGATGAGTAAAAAGAAGAAAATTAAAATTGCCTATAATTCATCAGTGAATTTTCCAAATTTTGTGATTGTCAAGTCTGATACATTTAAAAAATAATTTTATAAATAAAGCTTGCTTCTGATAGGTAGACTGGCCTTTTGGATTAATGCATATACCATTTTAAAAACGTATAAAAAGTCTAACCTATCATTATTATCTTCATGTGTGGCATTTTTTGTCCATCTTAGTACACCTATTTTAAAACAAATATTGATGTTAAACCATTACCTTACAGTCTTTTTTTTTTTTTTTTTTAAATTTCTGACATTCTGACATTGTTTAAATGCAACTGACTTTGATTTAAAACTTTGTAACCCCTTGACCCATTGGGGACAACCTGGATCTTTGGAAAATAATGGCTGAGAATAACTGAGCTGCTTTATATTAGAGTTATTACTAGAATTCCAGTGATCAAGACACATGAGTCTCACCTGCGACAGAGCTAAAAACCTTCTTTAGTGTTTGTACCATTGACTCTGATCAGCCAAATCAGAAGAGACACTGCAGGGAAGCTCATGTGAGCTGAACCTTCTGAAGAAGAATCCCTGCAGCTTGGTTCTTTCCCTTTATGAGGTGCAGATTAAAAACAAGCAAAAAGTCCTAAGTGAACCATCAAATGAACAAACGTCTGCCTGCTGTCAGGGTGTCCGCTTCTAGTGCAGTGGAGGTTATAGCGTTTAGAATTTAGATAGAGTCTGCCATTTGGAGAAAAATATTCTGCCCTGAATAGCTTCACTTAATTTGGGATGCTTGTAATCTTTTCTTCTTAAGTACTGCTGGAGCCATATATACAATGTTTGAAGAAGGATGTAAGCGTAGTTAAAAGTAACTTAAGGTCCTGGTCATATCTAAGAACTTAAGCCAGATAATCAATAAATCAAACTGGGTAGTGTTAGTATATACCACATGCAGCAGTGACATATCATGTATTATATGTACCTATTTCTAAATGATATTTCTATATGTAGAATCTTCTATACTTTTTTTTTTCTTTCACAGGGTAATAAGAGACTTGTTTTTAAGTTGTAATGGAGTAAATCAAATAATCGAATTGAATTACTTAGATGGTATTCGAAGTCATTCCCTAAAAGCATTTGAAACTCTGATCATCAGCCTAGGGGAACAACAGAAAGATGCCTCAACTCCAGTTATTGATGGGATAGACACTGAGCAGAAGGAGTTGTCATCCGTAGATGTAGGTACTTCATTTCCTAACCAGCAAGCTTACTCCGATTCTCCTCAGAGTCTCAGCAAATTTTATGCAGGCCTCAGAGAAGCTTATCCAAAGAAACGGAAGATCATCAATCATGATATTCATATCAATACGATAAACCTATTCCTTTGTGTGGCATTTTTATGTGTCAGTAAAGAAGCAGAGTCTGATAGGGACTCGGCGAATGATTCAGAAGATACTTCTGGCTATGACAGTACAGCCAGTGAGCCTTTAAGTCATATGCTGCCATGTTTATCTCTTGAGAGCCTTGTCCTGCCTTCTGCTGAACATATGCACCAAGCAGCAGACATTTGGTCTATGTGTCATTGGATCTACATGTTGAGTTCGGTCTTCCAAAAACAGTTTTACAGGCTTGGTGGCTTCCGAGTGTGCCATAAATTAATATTTATGATAATACAGAGATTATTCAGAAGTCACAAAGAGAAGCAAGGAGAAAAGGAGGGAGATACAAATGTAAGTGAAAACCAAGATTCAAACAGAGTTTCTCAACCCGAAATAACTCTGAAGGAAGATTTATTATCTTTGACTGTAAAAAGTGACCCCACACCATCAGAACTGCGTAGTCTAAAACAGAGTGCTGACAGTTTAAGTAAGTTAGAGACACAGCACATTTCTTCTGTAAATGTGGAGCACATCTCAGCTACTGAAGCTAATCCTGAGGAAGCAAAAATATTTACGAGTCATGAAAGTGAGACTGCACTTCAGAGCATACGACTTCTAGAAGCCCTTCTGGCCATTTGTCTTCATAGTGCCAGAACTAGTCAACAAAAGGTGGAACTGGAGTTACCTAATCAGGTAATACCTCATCCTTAGTCCAGATCTTGTGTAATATACATATATTTAAAGTTCTAACTCAATACTATTGTCATTTGGTTTTTCCAAAGATTTTACCTTTTAAGAAGCTCCTATGTGCTTAGCACAGTACCAGATACTGTGGATGACACAAGGGAGCCCACGACCCACTTCTCACTGTACATTGAGTGTCAGATGAGTAATAACAGTTCACAGTCTCGGTGTGATGATGCTGGCACCCTGCCCAGATCCCTTTACCATCCAAGCTGGTGTACCCCTCTGCCATCTGCCATGTCTGCACCCTTCCTCCAAGGATTGCCCTTGGCCTAGATGTGCCTGAGAAGGGCGCTTGTATCATTGCCAGTGGCCGATGGATGTGGCTCTGGGGAGTTGGGACAATCTCTGTGGTGCAGTTCAGGCTCCAGAACTTCCCAGGGAATGAGGCTTGGGCTAGACTCCTCCTGAAACCATATCTGTGTCTGGATTCTTCCCCTGACCTCTTCTGCTTCCCTCATGCCCTTTCAAGTCTTCTCCTGATAGCACTTCTCAACACAAGAGGCATCTAGGGACTTTGGAATGTGGCCTTACTGACTCAGTCCTACCTGTTCAGTCAGCGAACAGGCTCTTCCTACTCCAGGTCCAGCCTCTTCCTACTCCAGGTCCAGCCTCTTCCTACTCCAGGTCCAGCCTCTTCCTACTCCAGGTCCAGCCTCTATTACCTCCACCTCCTGTCTGAACAGCACTGATGCTTCCACATTGCACACAACTCAGCCCCACACTCTCTAACACAGTGTGCAAAACCCTCCGCAGGCTTGCTTTTATTTCTTTGCTTAGCTTCATTTTCTGCCATCCCTCACCATGCTGCAATCAAAACAAAATATGATGAGTAAAATATTTGATAAATAAAAATGTGATTAATTTTAACATTAAGATGTTTGTATAGGAGCTCGATATTTATAGTCATTTTACTTTCATATCAACTGCAAGTAAATGGACTAGCTCTCTGCTTAAGTAAATATTAATCTATCATTTATCACCATTTAGTTTTTTTACAGCATGTTATTAATAATCTTAGTCTCTTTTATTTTACTTTAGAACTTGTCTGTGGAAAATATATTGTTTGAAATGAGGGACCATCTTTCCCAGTCAAAGGTTATTGAAACAGAATTAGCAAAGCCTTTATTTGATGCCCTGCTTCGAGTTGCCCTGGGGAATCATTCAGCAGATTTTGAGCATACTGATGCTGTGATGGAGAAGGTATGAATAACATACAGTTGTGTTATTTGGGTATGACCAGCAGAAACACGGGGTGGCGGGGGCCCTTGGACACTGATGAGTGTGCTTAGAACATGTGGACCAGGATCTGGTCAGGTGAGCTCAAGGGGTCACACCTCCATCATCTGGGATGGATAGTATTTCATCACTGCCTTACCACATAAAAAACATGAGAGCAGTATGATATGCTTTTCTTCCTCTAATCTAGAAGTTTACTGAGAATTACTCCCAGGTAAGACAAATGTATTTTTTGATTTGGTAAGTCTTACCTATAACTGATAGTTTATTAAATGATAATTCAGGGATATCTGGTCCTCTACTGCTGCAGCTAATATTTCCAGAACTCTCTACTCACTTTAATTTTAAATCATTCAACATAAAAATGGCTAGTACTCACGTAGAAAACAGCAATCACAGTGTTTCAGTTGTTTGTGTTAACGCGTTTTTCTAAAAGAACTATGACTTTGTAGTGCATATTTAATTCATTTCCCTCTCCTTTCGTGGTTCTTTTACCTTTAGTTAATTGTCACCTGTCCTTTATCTCTTTTATCTTTTAACTTCTTTGTCTAGCCATATATACGATGTTTTATAATCTTTTGCCATCAGGTTTTATGTTACTGTTTGCTATAATTGAAAAACTTACTGGAATAGCTATTAAGCAATTGGTTAACTGCAAAATGTTAAAGTACTTATTTATTCTATTCTTTATTGATGTTGCAGTGATTAAGTAGTCAGAGCTTCTTTAAGTGAAAATGGTTTTTAAAGTGAAGGTATTACTAGCATTTTTATAAGAAAAGGAAAATTTCTTGCCACAAAGTGTTACACAGGAAGTTAATGCTGGCATTCTTGATTTCTGAGATGTTTTTATGTTTTCAGTTGCATTCTGAAATGTCTCCTGTAGTTATCTAATTTATGAAACATTCTATCTATAAAAATCCTTATAAAAAACCTTTTCCCATTAATAAATATGTAGAAATAATATATATTTATTCATGTTATATGAAATATAATTACACCTCATTGTGGTTTCTAGTCATTTTCTATTGTGTAACTAGAATGAAATTTCTTAAATAGATTTCTTTTTCAGTAAAACTGAAATGAGCTATAGCTTACTCTGTTAGAAACCGCCTTTTTTTGAGGTGTTAAATTGTCTGAGTGTTTCTGGGAAATTTTGCTGAGTGAATTTCATAGTTTATAATGTTTAATACTGATTACTATGATTTTTTCCTTCAAGAAAATATTGAAACTGTCCTTAAAATGGCTTTTGAGTAATAACTATTCTATTACTGAAAATGAACAAATATTACTTTTGCCTTTAAATTACACTGATCTTACAGAGTCATCAATCTGAGGAGGAATTGTCATCCCAGCCTGGGGATTTTTCTGAAGAAACTGAGGATTCCCAGTGTTGTAGTTTTAAACTTTTGGTGGAAGAAGAAGGCTATGAAGCAGACGGTGAAAGCAGTCCTGAGGACAGCGAAACCCAGGATGACGGTAAAATACCACTGGAGCACCCGTGATCGGGTCTGCAAGTCAGGTTGTTAACTGGCAGCATGGTTCATAACGACGCCACTTCAGGATGTTGTGTGCCTTACAGTTCAAAAAGTACATTGTATTATCTCTTGACCTTCTCAACAAATTCTGGCATTCGTATGCGTGGTAATAAGATATATCTTGTTGTCACGAACATTGACCGAGTGCCTGAGAATACAGGATGAATGATAAAGTCCCTGCTTACATATGTGTTCTAGTGGGAAAGACAGACAATACATATCAGAAATAAATCATATGAAGAAAATAAAACTGGGTGATATAAATACAAGGATACCTCAAAACATTCACATAAAGATTCATATTATCTTTTAATTCTATTTTTCAGGGAATGTTTTGAAGTACCCTTGTAGTAATTGGGTGGAGGGAAGTCCTCTCTGAAGTGGTGATGTTTACATAGAGAGGCCTAAATAACAAAGAGCTAGCCAGACAAATACTGGCAGGAAGAGCATTTCAGGCAGTTTGTTATAAAGAATAATATAAGAAATGCCGACATCTTTTTATGACATACAAGGATGCTGTAGCATAGATTTCTTCCTAGTTCACCACAGCCCAACTTGTCCTCAGGACAGTTTTATCATAGCACAGGTATGATTTTATAACCTTAGGACAGGTTTTATCATAGTACAGGCCTGATTTTATAATGGTTGATTTCCTCCTTTTTTGTGTTTGCTGACTAGATCTCAATTTAAATAATTCTGATCTAGGTAAAAATTTATAAATTTCTTAACTGTATGAACATTTTTCTGAGAATTCAGCAGTCTCTTTTAAGATCATGTCAGTTAAATTTTTCAAAATGCAATATTCAATAAGACAGTGTCTTTTTCTCACTTAGGAAGAAGACAAAGTTTAGAATTTATTCAACCAATAACCAAGCCTACTATTTTCACAGAGAGATGGGCAGGCAAATTGAATTACCCTGCGATTTAGATATTTTGGGGTCAGAAAGTTTGGGTAGTTTTTTTGTTTTGTTTTGTTTTTTGTATCAGAGGGATGTGTTAAATCTGTACCACATGTCTATAGAAATTCTTGTTGCTACTATATGTAGTTCTATTGACGATTAAAGTTACTTTTAAGACTACTCATTAATCTTCAAAGTATCCATAAGACTTGATTATTCAGGATTCAGGATACACGTCATAATCAAAAGTCACGTTGTCTGAAGAGGTTTTGTGAGCATCTTCTAAACAGCACTTTTGCCACTAAATCTTCTAAATGATGAATAAGGTTTGAAATATTCAGTGTTTAGGAATAAAAATAATCTTTTCTCTTTCCCTTTTCAGGAGTCAACTTAAAGCCTGAAACAGAGGGTTTCAGTGCATCAAGTGGTCCAGGTGACTTACTTGAAAACCTCACCCAAGGGGAAATAATATATCCTGAAATTTGTATGCTGGAATTAAATTTGCTTTCTGCTAGTAAAGCCAAACTTGATGTGCTTGCCCACGTATTTGAGAGTTTTCTGAAAATTATCAGGCAGAATGAAAAGAATGTTTTTCTGCTCATTCAGCAGGTAAAAGATGCATTTAGTTAAACATGATCAATATTTATCAGACTCATGCCCCAATACCTGTCTCCTTATTTATAACCTGACCTATCTGAAAATTATTTGAAATGCTTACTTATCTTTTGAAATACCTTTGGTATGTTTTTTCCTACAAGTGGTATTGTAATCCCATAGTTCTCTAAAGTAGTGTAAAAAATTAATGTTGTCATTGGCTAGCCAGTAATGAATCCTCATATATTTCAGAGAATGTGTAATATTTTTTAGATTGTGTTTAATTTTAATATATGCTAATCATTTTGAAAAATCAGAAAATTTGAAAAACAGTATAAAAAGAAAATGAAAATTATGTATACTCTTACACATAGCGTTCTTTCCAGTCATTTTTAAATACATAAATACTGTGTGTGTAAAATATATAAGAATATGTGTGTGTGTGCGCGCACACACGCGTGCGCGCACACACACACACACACACACACACAACCCCATCAGGTAATTTATTGCAACGTCACAGTTGCTTCATGCTTCTGTGAAGTAAGAAATTTAATTTCTTGTCTTTTGTTTTTTAATCTTCAGGGAACTGTGAAAACTCTTTTAGGAGGGTTCTTGAGTATTTTAACACAGGCTGATTCTGAATTTCAAGGTGAGTTGAAACAGTTTTAAACAATAGCTTTGAAATTATTTTATGTGCTAAGTGAAGAGTTGATAATAATGGCCTTCACTGGCATAGTGCTCTGTGATTTCAAAAGTATCTTTGTATGCATCATCTCATTTGTTCCTCAGATCCACCCAGTGAAATAGACATAGTATAAGTATCTTTATAGAGGGGAAAATCTAGATTCCAACTGATGAGTTGTTCAGTCATCTACCTGCACATAGAAGTGGCATGTGGTAGACCGTAACCCTGTCTACACACTATGTTGCTGCTGTGTGTGATATTGACTGAGTGACTACTCGCTGTTTAGAACTTCCTCAGACATTTGAGAAATTCATAAGGAATGTATAATATGATTTTTAATTTCAAGAAACCTAAATTTTAGTTGGAGAATTAAAGCTACCATACACAAAATGCTATTTTGGGATTTGTTTGATGTTTCCTCGTGATTAAATTCAGGTTATACATTTTTGGCAGGAACACTCAGAAGTGATGTTGGGTCCTTCTGGGTGCATCATATCAAGGAATTCATGATATTCTAGATCTTATTACTGGTGATGTTAACTTTGATCACATGGTTAAGGTGTTGTATGCTAGGTTTCTTCATTGTAAAGTTATTACTTCTTTTAATTGGTAAGTATCTTATGGGGAGATAATTTCAGACTATGTAGATATCCTTTTTTGCAATGATAATAATGCTGCTATGAACATTCATGAACAGGTTTTTGTGTGAACATACGTTTTCATTTTTCATGGGTCATTTTTTTGGAGTCCTATGGTATCCTGTGTTTAACCATTTAAGGATTTGACAGACTGTTTTCCAAAATTGCTGCACCATTTTACGTTCCCACCATCGCTTTATGAGGTTCTAATTTCTTCACATTCTTGCCAACACTTTTATTAGATGTCTTTTTCATTATATCCCTCCTAGTTGATGTGAAGTGGTATCTGTTGTGGTTTTGATTTGTATTTCCCTGAAAGCTAATAATGTTAAGCATATTTTCCTACATCTTAGTCTGTTTTGTACTGCTACAACAGAATATTACAGACTGTATAATTTATAAGGAATAGAAATTTGTTTTTCCATAGTTCTGGACTCTAGAAGTCCAAGATCAAGGTGCCAGAATGTGTTGGGGGCCTTCATGCTATGTCATCCCATGGCAGAAGGCAGAAGGGCAAAGAGGCAAAAGCTGGCCAAATACGCCCTTTATGGTGGCATTAATCCCACCCAGGAGGGCTGAACCCTCATGCTAACCCAGTCGCTTCCCTAAGGTACCACCTCCTAACACCACAAAGCCAAAGAAATATCAACGTGAGTTTTGGAGGGGACAGACATTTAAACCGTAGCAATATGCTTATTGGTTATTTGTATATCTTCTTTGGATTTCTTTAGAGAAATAACTATCCAAATTCTTTACCCATTTTTAAATTGGATGATTTGTGTTTTTATTAGAGTAGTAAGTTTTTTATATATTCTAGATGCAAGTATCTTATCAGATACATGACTTGCAAATATTTTCTCCCATTCTTTGGGTTGTCTTTTCACTTTCTTAATGGTTTACATTAAAACACAAATTTTTTTATTTTGATGAAGTCTAATATACCTGTTTTTGCATTTGCTGCTTTGTTTTTAGTGTCATGTATAGGAAGACTTAATCCAAGGTCACAAAGATTTATTATTTTCTAAAATAATTTTCTCCTCTCTATACTCTTTGCTCTCTTTTCTCTTACATTCTGATTGTAATCTTGGGCCTTCTGGACTGATCTTGCATGTGTCTTAACTTTCCTCTCGTATTGTTTACTTCTCTTTCTGTGCTATATTCTGGGAGATTTCTTCAATTCTATTCCAATCTTTTATTCAATTTCTTATTTTGGTAATTATATTTTAATATCTAAGAGCTCTTTGCTGTCTGTCTTCTGCTTATTTCTTTTTCATATAAGGATATAATATCTTCTCGTACATATCTGGATATAGTAATGAACTTTTTCTTTTTTTAAGCTCAGCTGTAATGAATATTTTAGAAAGTTTCTTCTGTTCCCTAAATTATCTCTTATTCCTCTGGGGTCTATTTATCAATTTATTTGTTTTCTATATCTTTTATTTTATTTAGGTTGATGATTCTCAAATATTTTGTGAACCTTTTTGCCCATTTACATTTAATAAAGCTTTTGGAGATTTCTTCTAATATTGTAAAAGTAAATTTATTTTCCTTTTTGGTCTCTTCCCTGAATGGATATTCTGTTGAAGAGCTCTGCATGGATGTGCCAGTGGATGATTAGGGGGTCCCCAAATACCCTCATTAAAAGAACTTTCCTTTGGGGGACCATTAGAGCCACTGTTACCCCACATGGCACTTGGATACATTAGCAAAATGCATCTTCTACATGCAGAGCTTGGCTAGCAATTAGTGTCTTTGTGCTAAAGAAAAGGTATCCCTTTCTTCCTCTAGGCAACACAGTCCAGCACCAGGATACATGGCTTGATGACAGCATTCAGGCTCTCAGTCCTGACTTTTCCCTTTGGTTAGGCAACTTGACCAGTCTGCAGACTGGACACTTGTCCTTAGTAGTCCTGATGCTAACATTCCAGTACACATCTGAGCTTTTGCCTAGCCATCCACTCCATTTCAGGTTTTTGGCCTAACAGTGAAAGCTGAATTATCTGCTACCTATACTGAGAAACAGGGAGAGAGGTGGATGTTCACAGATAGACTTTTCATTAATTTCTATGTTTTCAGCCACATTCTTTCTTTCCAGACTTTAGAGTGACAGATTGGCTGCCCACTTCTCTGAACCTCTTTGTAATTCAAATAAATTTTAGGCTGCACCTTTCTCTTTTATTCTTTTATTTAGAGATATTTTTTAATTTCTCGTCTGATGTGCCTCAGTACCCATTGCCCCCACCCCCTTTTTGCTATAATGGGATTCTTCCTTTTCATAATTCCATACTTTAGTGAGTGACTTTTCAGTAGTATGCAGAAGGAAGTATATATATATATATATATATTCCCCCATTTTGAACTGGAACCCATCAGTTTTTTGAGGAAAAAAATCTAAGCACACATGCTTTACTTTGATCATATTACTTTCCTACTCAAAAACGTTTAATGGATTCATATTACTTACAGGATAAAGTTCATGCTATTTTATAGTCTCGTTAAAAGTCATCTTTCCAGATATACCTACTATTACACTACTGTATCAGCTCATTGCTTCTATGAAATATGTTGCATAAATATGGCTTCTGTTCTCTAACCTCCAGGTCTTCCAAAACTATGATTCTTTTAGGATACATCTCAGGTTTTACATCAGGATTATTTTTGTCATGTTTGAAATAGAGATAATACTTAATTTGTAAGGTTATTTCTGTGTGGGGAGGTGGGGATCAGCTGAGATAATGCATGTAACAATACTTTGAGTATTCTAATGTGCTCTACAAATATTAGTTATTATTTTACCATAAAGAATTTTATGAATCTGTGTACCACCATTTACGTCTTATGCTAAACCCCATGATGAATTGTTCAAACTAGTTTGTGATATTTAACTGTTTAAATCTTTAATGTTTTAATCTTTAATGTTTCCATTTTTATTTCTGTCATCTATCTAGTTTTCTACTTAGAAATTTATAATTTAAACATTTTCAAGATGAGAAGGTAGCAGACTATTTTATGATATGGGGGTAAATGTCACCTTATTTAACAAATACTGTTTTGATTTATGCTTCTTTGAAGAATTAAGAAAGCTAGTTTAATTGTAGCTAACGAATCTTTAAGAAAAGTAGTTTTGTTGTTTTTGTTGGTTGGTTGTTTTGCATTTAGTTATATTGGGTTTTTTTTTTTGTTTTTTTTTTTTGTCTTTTTCGTGACCGGCACTCAGCCAGTGAGTGCACCGGCCATTCCTATATAGGATCCGAACCCGCGGCGGGAGCATCGCCGCGCTCCCAGCGCCGCACTCTCCCGAGTGCGCCACGGGATCAGCCCTAGTTATATTGTTATTTCTTCAGCAAATTTTGTGCTTATTAGATTGTTTATAATCCATTAAAGATGTTACAATAGTATTTGATCTCTTTCAGTGAAATTACTCTTTCAGTTTAATTAAATGTGTACTGTCTTTAATTTTTCCCCTCTCTCCTTAATTTAGCATGCCAGAAAGTATTGGTGGATCTTTTGGTATCTTTGATGAGTTCAAGAACATGTTCAGAAGAGCTGACCCTTCTTTTGAGAATTTTTCTGGAGAAATCTCCTTGTACAGTAAATATGCTATGATTTTTCACTCATACCGTAATACAATATATTTTTTAAATTATTTGGACATGACTAAGCTCTTTCTTTTGTTGTGGCAATTGTTATACAGTCAATTCCATATTATTATGTGTGAAGTACTCAATTATTATTTGCACATATCTTAACCATTTTGACAAACCAGACATATCATTGGAATTATAGTTCCTTTAACCCATCCCACTGACAATCTTTGTGCTTAAGAAATGCCAAGTAATTTTAATTACTAATTAGAACTTAATTATGAGTAATTATAATCATCTTAAGGGATTATCCTTTTCTAAAAAATTATTATCCACTCTTCAGTTATTCTCTACACTTCTTTCCATTGGTGTAGTTTAGTGGCTTTTAGACATGTGTTTGCTGGGAAACACATTTTTATAATGACATTTTGGCTAAAAGCGTAAGCAAACAAAAAATAAAACTTTGGAGCTGCTTTGTTTGAAGCAGATTTGGTGGTTCTTGAGCGCTGCACACTTTACCACTTCTCCCCAGTCCCACGGACCCTGCGGGAGCTCTGTGGAATATGGTTTAACCACCACTAGCGTAGACCATTGAGAACTGACTGTGGATTCATAGAGTGCTTCTATTACTTCTTCTGAATACATTTCTCACTATCGTAATCAACATGGGATGGTATTTTGTGCATGAGTAGGGCATCGTATTAGGTTAATCTTTCTACTGTTTCCCTTATCTCTCCTTAGTCTTTGTTCTTCCCTTTAATTAAGTGCTCATTTCCTCTTTTCTTTTCTATATAGTCTACGTTTCAATTTAACCAAAAACTTGTACAGTCATCCCTCGGTATGTCAGAGGGATTGGTCAGGACCCCTTCTGTCCCTGTACCAAAATCCTCGGATGCTCTGATATAAAATGGCATAGTATTTGTGTATAACCTATGAACATTCTCCTATGTACTTTAAAGGATTATTTATAATACCTAATATAATGTAAATAGTTGTTAATCCTGTATTTTTGTATTTGCATTGTTTTTATTATTGTATTGTTGCCTTTTACTTATTTTTTAATATTTTTATCCGTGGTTTTTTGATGCAGAACCCATGGATACAGGGGGCCAATTGTAATTATGAATAAAACTTTGAAACCTTATTTCAGTTTTCCAGACACAAATGAAAGAAAATTTACTTGATTATTGAAAAAGCAGGTGAAATAAGTTGGAAAGTAATTGAGCATTCAATTTATTGAAGTTAATCATGCTATAATTATTAGAAATCAGGAGAATTTGTAAGGTCTCTGGTTATATCCCTGATTCAAAAATAATTGAAAGAAGAACCATAGGTTACTTGGAAATAAACATCTTTCTTTAGTAGAAATGATTCCTGATACAAGTATTGTACTTAATTTATAATACTTAAAACCAACTCATAAATATTAGATTTGTACCATAAAAAATTTAAATGTGAAACAAATTAACCACAAGAGATTACATATTTCAAGAATTGAATCTCTGTTTCACATTTTATCTTAACTATACAAAAATGAGAATTTTAAAGATGTGGTATAAGAAGGTATTTAAATAGGAATGCTGATGTGTATGTGTCTTTTCATTTGTAACCTGAATTTCAAGATTATTCTGTACCTTGTTACATGATTGTAAAGTTTCATTTGGGTTTTTTTCTCTAGGAAATTCTTCTTCTGGGTATTCTGAAAATTGTTGAAAGTGATATTACTATGAGTCCTTCACAGTACCTAACCTTCCCTTTACTGCACACCCCAAATTTAAGCAATGGTGTGTCATCTCAAAAGTGTCCTGGCATTCTAAACAGTAAGGCCGCAGGATTATTGAGAAGAGCACGGGTTTCACGGAACAAGAAAGAGGCTGACAGAGAAAGCTTTCCCCATCGACTGCTTTCCTCATGGCACATAGCCCCAATCCACCTGCCATTGCTGGGGCAAAACTGCTGGCCACACCTGTCAGAGGGTTTCAGTGTTTCCCTGTGGTTTAACGTGGCGTGTATGCACAAAGCTGAGAGTACCACAGAAAGAGGAAAGAAGATGAAGAAAAGAAAAGCATTAATTTTACGAGATAGCAGCTTTGATGGCAAAGGTATGATGACAGGGTTATCTGATTTGTACACTAAGACTTTCCAGACGGCAGTTTTGGTTGAGCAGTAAGAATACAGCAATGTTCTGACTTGTTCTTAACATGTGCTTCATCTTCAGTGCCTCAATGGTAGCAGCTCCTGACTTTCCATATCCCGAGTTGTCAGGTAGCTTTAATCTACCTTTCTTTCTATACTTTTGTCTTTTATGGGGGGTTAACAACACATATATGACTGCTGCTGGGGCCATCAGCCCCATTTCTTGCCTCTTTCCTGGTCCCTTGACTGGAGTCGGGTGGCTCCTAATGTTAGAAAAGGAAAGGATAAAACCCTGTGGCCACTCTTTTGTCTGCTACTCTATCAGTCAGCACCCATTCATTTTCCTTCTGACTCGTTTCAAGCTCTCCTTCTCATGCTGTGTCGTACGTCAGTGGCCCTTTCCTAGATTCTATCACAGAATGTTTAAATGCATCAGTCATTCTCCAGAGTTAGAGAAAATTTCATTCTAATCCTTACTGTAATTGAAGAACTGCTATTATGCTACTGTGAAACTGTGTTTTGTTCCTCTTCTGACTAGGGCAGAAAGAAACTGTTCAGTGAAAAACAGTTTATATGATCGGAAGTAGAGTAGGTTGTTAATTCTTAGAGTCCATGGAATGAATGAAATGACTGTTTTAGACAGATGTTTAGGGTTTTATATGTACATGGAAGTGCAGGCTTCAACACCCTTTATTCCTCAAATCTTCCCCACTCACCGGAGCCTCTGTTTCAGGACACTAGGCCTTCACCGCTGTCTGGTTTCCACTGACCTGTGGATGGAAAGGAAAATCTTTAGTGACACTGTAAAGATTGAAATGGTGGAAAATGTCACCTGATATCCCCAGATGGAGCTCCTACTCCATTTTTCTGCAGACACATTTCCATGTTATTAACATTGCATAACATAATACTTATGTAACTTATGGGTTAGCTTAGGAAGCCAAATGTTTTTTTAATCTCAGCACATAATTTGTAATGTTTCCAGTAGTTATAGAATTTGCTTTTGTGATTGAATTTTGCCACCAAAGAACTGATAGCTCTGATGTGACACTACATGTGATAATAGTTTTTAAATGGCAAACTGATATATATGCAATGTAATAACTTGGTGTTGTTCAACTTCTCTAAAAGTGTGGGGCTTTGGACATGCATTTTATTTTTTGGTACATCATAACATAACTTTCCATAAAATCACACACATTATAACATCATCGTACATCTTCATGTCGTGCTGGGTTTTAAATGGTAAGAAAGAGGAGTCAAGATGAGTAACCACATAGCCCAAACCCTATAAGTATTTACTTTAGCTTGCCTTAAAGAAACATTAGTGTAGAGTTTCAGAATCACTTAGCAGTTACACTCAAAGATCACTCAGCACGGAGTCTGCATAATGACTATATTCAAATACTGTAATTTTTCTCGGGATTTCTACTATGATCAGTTTATTAAAAATCATGCCATCATGATAATTATAAAGTGATTTTTGGTAGTGTGAGGCATTGACAATGGTGTGTGCTCCCTGGACCAGGGTCATGATGTCATAGTGGCCCAACCAATTGATAAAAGAAGCTGGGTCCAGACCGTAATAGGTCTTTGCAGTGACATCACAGCAGTCAGGCCATGCCCACAATTGACCTCAGTTATTATATGTTTTAAAACATTTAATAACTTTTAAAGCACTCAGTTCTTGTTTTTCACCCATTGTGCTTTTTTGGAGTTAACATCAATGCTTCAGAAATACTGTAGTTTGGAACAGTTCAGGTTCAGACATTGCAGGTAAGTAATCTACTGCAAATGACAACCATGCTTTGTACTCTTAACTTTTCCACTCAATTTTTATGAGCTGTTTTACTGATCATTCTAACATCTTTTTCTTGTAGAAAGCGACAGACCAGAAGGTGTAGAGTACATAAATCCCGGTGAAAGACTCATAGAAGAAGGCTGTATTCATATAATTTCACTGGGATCTAAAGCATTGATGATCCAAGTGTGGGCTGATCCCTGCAATGGCACTTTCATCTTTCGGTATTGATCATCCTCAACCCCCTATGAATAGGTCATGTATTTAAATAATTCATGGTGTGAAAATGCTAAGAAAGATCATTACAATGAAAAAGAAAAACCTTATTAAAAAATGAAGATACATTATAACAGTTATTAATACCACCTTTGTAACAGTATATATTCTATCCAAAAATCTATAATTAAACCCTAAATTTTCTATTAGATTTTAGAGAAGATTCTTATTAAAATCTTATCCTATGGCAATATTGTCAGATTGCAGTTAGTCTTAAGATGTTATTTATTTTTATTTTTTTATTTTTATTTTTGTCTTTTTGTGACCGGCCACACCGCGCTCAGCCAGTGAGCGCACCGGCCATCCTTATATAGGATCCGAACCCGCGGCAGGAGCGCTGCTGCTCTCCCAGTGCCGCACTCTCCCGAGTGCGCCACGGGTTGGCCCTTAAGATGTTATTAACAAACATGTTTTCCATGTAAATTATATATTTAATAGCCTTTGTCTAGTAAGGTTGAATCTCCTTACTGTCTTGTCCTTTTTTCCTATTTCCTATATTAAGTAGTATACATGAAAGTCTTGTATTTGTATTGACTATGAATAGTGTGATACAATTTGTATAAAGTTCAAATCTAAACAAACCAATATGTTATTTAGGAATATATGCTTTGTAAATGTTTTAAGCATTACGAGGGGCTTTGTATACATTATCTCCTTATTCTTTCAGTAATTCCTCAAAGTAGGTTAGATAGCCAAAACAGTCTGGCATTTCCACATTTACATACAATATGTATTAATTTTTCAATGAACCAAATATTACATTGTAATCTCTAAAAATGTAATGAATATATAAGTAGTAATAGTAAATTTTTTTTACAAACTGAATTCTGAAAATTATTGCCTAAATTATTAACACCAGCCAATGAGTCTAATCTATTTTAGTTCATTGATTGAGATAATAATGTAATAAAATAACTAGGGAGATTGTGGTGTAAAACAAAGTTATTTTAATTTTTTTTTTTTTTTCAATAAAGATGACTGGTAAGGGGATCTTAACCCTTGGCTTGGTGTTGTCAGCGTCATGCTCAGCCAGTGAGCGAACCGGCCATCCCTAGATGGGATCCAAACCTGTGGCCTTGGTGTTATCAGCACTGCACTCTCCCGAGTGAGCCACGGGCCAGCCCCAAAGTTAGTTTATTTTAAAATAGAACTGATTTTTAATCTCACTTAGAGTTGTATACATGTGTTAAATACTGAAGTCAGAATTTTCACGTTTTCAGCCTGTGCCTTTGTTTTCTCTTTTTTCATAGTGTGTGCATGGATTCAAATGATGATATGAAAGCGGTTTTACTAACACAGGGGGAATCACAGGAGAATATTTTTCTCCCAAGCAAATGGCAGCATTTAGTACTCACCTACTTACAGCAGCCCCACGGGAAAAAGAATATTCATGGGAAAATTTCCATATGGGTCTCTGGACAGAGGTATGAAGCATTTTTAGAAAATGCATATTAATCTCAGTTACGGTTTTAATTTTAGTCTGTTATAGCTTCTGAAACAGATTGCAGAAAGCGTAGATGAAATTAACTATATATTAACATAGGAATATATGTCAGAGTTGGATATTTTTCTCCTATTTATCACTTTCATGCGAAATAAATCTCCCATGGAAGTAACTGTTGAGAATTAATATTTGAGTTTGGGGAGCATGCAGGAACCTGGACATTTAGACATTTATGTACAATAGATTAGGTCAAGGAACAGAATCCCAAGCCCATATATTATAAATATGAATCCACAAGAAATTATTTAAATTAAATAGCTAATAAGGCTAATACCTGAACTAAATTAGGCTTTTGAAAGAACTTAGAATGACTAGAGAAAAATTTAAGCCAAAGTACCAGGTAATAGATTCAGGTAGGGTCTTAGAAATATGCTAGGTGGTAGATTCAGGTAGGGTCTTAGAAATATGCTAGGTGGTAGATTCAGGTAGGGTCTTAGAAATATGCTAGGTGGTAGATTCAGGTAGAGTCTTAGAAATATGCTAGGTGGTAGATTCAGGTAGGGTCTTAGAAATATGCTAGGTGGTAGATTCAGGCAGGGTCTTAGAAATACGCTAGGTGGTAGATTCAGGTAGAGTCTTAGAAATATGGTAGGCAATAGATTCAGGTAGAGCACTGTGTGATTTTCACCACACAGGAGGATAGTGGCCAGGTTAATAAGAAACATTTTGTAGAGTATCTTAATGTAAAATTTAACCCTGAATGAACTTAAAGGCATCTTGGATTTTTAACAGTTGGGAAGTATTTTATTGAATGAAATAGCATGAAAGAGGGTACAGAATTCAAAACTAGTAGCACGGGAGAGGGTCAAGCTGGCTGGAAGAGTCTAAGCAGAATAATGAGAAAGAAAAAATCAAGGGAAATGGTAAAACTACCTAGTAGGAGCTTTGAATGCCAAGCTGAGAAGTCTAGATTTAATCAAATGGGGTGTAATATATTGCATACTTCTTACAGTGTAAACCTTTTTCTAGGTGCTTTGTATACATTATCTTCTAATTCTTTCAAAAATCCCTTAAGGTAGATTAGACCATAGAAATAACATACATCCTTAGTACATAATAACTGATTTCATTCACTTGTGTTCATTCATCACATATTTATTAAGGAATTACTGTGTGCCTAGCATTTGCTGTATTAGTTCTGGGGGCCAGTGGTAAACAAGATAGACACATTCCCTGCCTTCTTGGAATTTACGGTCTAAAGAAGAAGTAGACAACAAGCAAACTCAGTTAAATGAATATTTACAAATTATCACAAATACCACAAAGGTAACACATCCTGAGACAGAAAATATCAGGTCTGATACTTAAGATGGGTGGATCAGCGAAGACCTTTCTAAGAACAGGGCATGAAGCTGAGACCTGAGGGAGGAGACAGAGCCTGCTTGCTCTGAGCAGGCGGGAGGAGGAATGCTCCGGGCAGAGGACAGGGCTTCTGGAAACTAACAGAAGACGGGTGTTGCTGAGGGAGGCTGCGATGCTGATTGCTTCCAGCTGTCCAGCCTGAGTTCTGGAGGTGGCAGGCAGAAGGGCTGTGCCTGGCTTTAGCGTCCCCAGCCCATGACTGCTATAGAAGAGAACAGGCTTTAGAAGTAAGATCAGGAGTTCAGCTTTGTTTTGTTCATTTAAAAAATGCATGAAAAGACATCATTGAAGCCTGATTTCCATTTTCCAAATAAAATGCTGTCTGGGAAGATCTCAGTTTTCTCACCTGTGTAAGCCTGCATGGCAGCTGTAGCCAACCAGTAAGCTTGTTTCCAGAACCTGGAGTTAACTTGGAATGCAGGGTGGGGCTGAGAGTAGAGAGCCTCCCCTTCTTCTTCTCCTGGACTCTTTCCTCTCAATTCTTGATCTCTCAATAGGTGCCAGGCACTGCTTTAAGCACTACTTTAAGCACTCAGATTACCCACCAACACTATGAAGTAGGGATATTATTATCTCTGTTTTACATCTGAGGCAACTGAGACCCAGAATGTGGTAAAGTAACTTGCCCAAAGTCATGCCGTAAGTAGGGGGTAGAGCTGAAACTTGAGCCCAGACTCTGACCCTGGATAGAGCCCACACTCTAGGCTGTACTGCCCCCACAGCCTTTTTCTGAATCAGGCCAACTGACAGGTGTGGAAGCCATAAACTAACTGCTCAGAATGAGAGATGAGACGTTCATCGTGGACAGTTCTACTGAGAGTGGGCCGTCAGTGATTCATACTTCCCTCTGTTTTTTCACTCACTCACTTATTCTGCATTCCTTTGAGGTAATTGTTTGCCTCAAATTAGAGATTTCAGAGCAATGAACATGTGACTGAGGACAAATATATTATCTGTCAATTTAAATTTGGTGCTATCTTTATCTCTTTCTGTGCTATAGAATAATTTCTACAAAGAATACCTTCTAAGAGGCCATTTTTAATAATACATAATGACACTAAAAATGACTTGATGCTTTCTGTTATTTGATGAACAGCACACAAACATGGCAGAAATATATGGCACAGAGTAGATACTTGTTGAACTCATTTTGCATGCATCCTGCAATAGGTTTTCTTTTGCCCTTTAAAAAAACTATTTTAAAAAATAAATTTTTTAAAAAATCTATTTTGTCATAATGTCACTAGATGGCAATCATGTAGTCACAGCAAAAAGGGAAGAAGTGTGCCATTGAAGGTATCTCACATCTTTATTAAAAATAATTACTATTAAAATAGGTAAATGTATATGTTAAAAATGAAACAGAGAGCCTTGGGGGGAAGTTTTAACATAAATATATACAAAGTTGCATTTCTCAGGAAGAGCTAGCCATGTTAGCTTATTCTAAGCTAACAATGGGAAATTCTTGAACAATTTTCAAGAATTTTGTTCAAGAAAATTGTTCAAGAATTTCCCATTGTTAATCATTTATACTTTAAACATCCTTAGTAATAGTAGCCCCTGAAGTCATTGATTTAACTTTGTTTTTAATGTAGGAAGACTGATGTTACTTTGGATTTTGTGCTTCCAAGAAAAACAAGTTTGTCATCTGATAGCAATAAAACATTTTGCATGATCGGCCATTGTTTATCATCCCAAGAAGAGTTTTTGCAATTGGCTGGAAAATGGGACCTGGGAAATTTGCTGCTCTTCAATGGTATATTTTTCCCTTTGAAGCATTTCCAAATTTTTCTTTCAGTTAACAAGTATTAAATAAGTAAATTAACCTAGTTAAAATATTGATCTCTGTTCCTTTACCTGTGTTTAATAAGTACTGTATTTCCAAGATTCTAAAATGTACTTTAAAAATATTTTAACATCTTTATAATCTAGATGTGTCCTGTAATTGATATATACATTTAATATAGAAATGCAACCCTCAACTCTTCCCCCACCCCCCAAAAAAGAGAAGCTTATATTAAATAAACATTATTTTGCAATCCTGGCAAACGCATATTGTGACTAATAGACTTGGAATGGTTGTTTCTTTTATTTATAATTTTATAATATCCTATGTAGATAGCAAATTTTAGGGGAAAAATGAAATATATGATTTCTTAAAATATACCATTAAACTTGGCACATAATAGCATTCAGACAGTATTGATGGAATAAATAGAAAGGAATAAAGATGATAATTCAAATTTCATTTAAAAATAGAATTTACCCATGTATAATTTTCATTTATAAAAACAAAGGAAAATAAAATTAAAAACATTTCTGGCTTAAGAAGCAAATAGAAATTTTATGATTTTATTTTATCAAGAGTTTCACAGTTAACTTTGTGTACATTAATTCATCTTCCATCATAGTTGGTATAGGTTATTTTCTCATTACACTAATTTGGAAATTGAGGCTTTATTAATTTTACAAGATATGGTGAACAAGTGAAAGTATCTGGCAAAAAAATTAACTCTTGGTTTCTTGCTTTTTATGAAAAATTCTGGTTGGAGTGTTTTAAATAACTAACTATATTTTTCTGCTATTCAGGAGCTAAGATCGGTTCACAAGAAGCCTTTTACCTGTATGCTTGTGGACCCAACTACACATCTCTAATGCCATGTAAATATGGCAAGCCCGTGAACGACTACTCCAAATATGTTAATAAAGAAATTTTGCAATGTGAACAAATCAAAGATCTTTTTATGACCAAAAAAGATGTGGACATTGGTCTATTAATTGTAAGTTTTAATTTTATGTTTCAACTTCATAGTAACTGTATGTAAGTGTATTTATTGAAATGTGTAATTAACTATGAATTGCATTTCTAAAGATTTTTATTTAATTACTTAACATTTTCTTGTCTTAGAATATGTTTTTTTTCCTGAAAATATTTGAAACACTTTGATCTCCTATTGAAATTTGTTTTAGGTTTTAATTTTATATTCTCTTTTCCTTAGAATTATATTTCTAAGTTTATCAGTTTAGTTCATTTTCTACCTACTAATTATTCAGAAAAATGTTTATGACACAGTCAAAATGTAACATTTGTTATCCTGACATACTCTTAAAAAATATTGCTCATTACATTTCCTTACAAATAAATACTAATATTCATTTATATTAGCTTTACTTGCCGGAGACCAGCTCCGCAGGATTTGTTGGACCTGAATAGGTGGTGTGGATTCGGTGAAAAGGAAGAGATGGACCACAGATGTCTAGTGCAAGTGTAGACAATAACCACAAGAATCTTGCTTTATTTATATTTTTACTTAACATTTTACATGATGATTTATCTTTTAATCAAAACATTTTTTATTTCATCTCTATTGAAAAAGAAAAATCAGAATGTTCCAAAGCACTCACGCTGTGATAAAAGCACCCACTCGTGCATCAATAGTTCACCCCAAAGCCTGTGGCCTATGGCCAGGAAACCATACAGTAGCAGCATGCTTGGCTTTAAAATGTCAGACTTTTGGTCTGAATCACAATTCTTAACCTTTTAAACTTACACATAAACTTATATTCTAAATTCCTATTAAATCTTACTTACATTTATATTTAGCAATTTAATGTTTATGTTTTATTTTAATTATTTTAATTCTTAACCAAAATCACAATATCTAAAACATGATTTTATATAATGAAACTTAATTATAATGTTCTATTATATTTTGTACTACTATTAAAAACAATTATACTTTAAACTAATCTAAACAAAATCTATTAATATCAAAACCATTTATATATCTCTACTATTGTACCTATTTATCATTATAGTAAAACTTTCTGTTTCCTTGCCAATTGACTCTGGGAACAGTACAAGGAACAATGTGAAAAATTAAATGATCCTACTCAAGCTAACAAAAACACACTATATTATTCTTATTATTACTAAGGAAAGAACATGTTCTTGGTAAATCAAGTGAAACTGTGGGAGTGGGGAGAAACAAAGAAATCTGTAACTGGTTGTGATCAATTAGTTATAAACATTACTGCACCCAGACCCACCGTCTCCCTGGGGGAATGTGGATAGAAATCCAACATAACTTCATTCCACACGTAAAAGAGTATGACCACAGCCACAATGGGTTAATGCACATATCACTAATAAGGAAGATTAATAACAAAATTAAATGGAGCCAACCCATACCGGGAACATGCATCAAAAACACCTTTAGTACTGACAATGCCTTTTAAATAAACCAATTAATTTTGATATATTATTAACATGTCCCTTAAGAAACCCCGGGGCCCTTGGAATCTTCTGAAGGACATGCTAGTATGGCTTTGAGAAACTCCGGGGCCCTTGGAATCCCCCAAAGCCACACTAAGTCAAAAGTTAGGCCTTTAATTCTGAAAAGCCTTGTCAAGTAAAGGTGAAACAAACAAATCTCCACGGAGCTGTGCCACACATACGAGACCCTCTTGCAGCCTGCTGAACAAAGGGCATCACTCTTCAGTCTCTCATGCTGTTCCTTATAGTAGGACGGCTCTCGATATTTACTTACATGTATTCAGGTTTTAGAAAACTTATTTTTTTAATATCAGTAACAATTAGAAATTTTGCTTTCAAAGTATTGCTAATTCTGCATATTTGAGACTATTGCTTTTTACACATTAATATTTTGTTCCACCAGTATACAGTTTATGAGCTAGTGATGGGAATTTTTCATTATAGCAACTAGAAAACTGAGCCTTTATAGTCTTAGAAGATCTGTTAAAAACTGGTAGATCTGAGGGCCAGCCTGTGTCTCACTTGGGAGAGTGTGGTGCTGATAACACCAAGGCCATGGGTTCGGATCCCTATGTAGGGATGGCTGATTAGCTCACTTGGGAGAGTGTGGTGCTGACAACACCAAGTCAAGGGTTAAGATCCCATTACCGGTCATCTTTTAAAAAAACAAAAAAAAATCTGGTAGATCTGGCCATAAAACTGTGTTCCTCTTTCTCTTGCTTTATGAGAAGTACAATTATAGGTCAGAGATACTTCTTACTTGAAGACTGCTGTTTTGGAATGTGTCTTTTGTTGTTGAAGTGTATATTTCAAATCAAAATAAATTATATTTTAAAGCTCTAGCATTTGACTAAAATAAAGGAGAAATTGTAGTACAGATGTTTCGTAAAACACGTAAGTCTTAAATGGTGTTAAATATAGGAGGGGTCTTTAAAAAGTTCGTGGAAGGATTCATACTATCCTTTATTTCCATTTTTCCATGAACTTTCTGAAGTGCCTGCATATATCTGTGGCAAAATATAGAGTAAAAAAATGGAATTTACCTAAAGCTCTGACATTGGACATACAATCCTTTTCTCCTTAAGGAGTACTCAAAAATGGTGGTGATAAGGGGGTGGGGATTTAGTTGTTAGCTTATGGAGTGGGGACCAGGGACGCTAAATGATCTATGGTGCATTAGCACTATTATAGAACAATGAATTATCCTACTCCAAATGCCCCATCACTGAGAAGACATGCTTTAGGGAAATGGTTCTCAAATCTGAGCATGCATCGGAATCACACAATCTCAGAGGGCTTGTTAAAACAAATTGCTGGGCCAGAGCTTCTGATTCAGTGATCTGAAGTGTAGCCCAAGAGGTAACATTTTGTTTGTTTGTTTCTTTGTTTTTGGTGGCTGGCCGGTGTGGGGATCCGAACCAGTGACCTTGGTGTTACAAGGCTGCACTCTAACCAACTGAGCTAACCAGCTAGCCAGAGTTGACGGTTTTGATAAGTTCCTGGTTGATGCTGATGCTGCTGGTTGGGGACCACACTTTGAGAAACTCTGCTTTAGGGAAACTGAGGATGTCACACAAGTATTTCTTTAATACTAGTTTTAACTCTCTAGTTTCTGATTAATCCATTTGTTTTCATAAAAATTTTTCCTTAATCTTTTTATTTTTCCTAAAAAGAATATAGGTCATATGAGTTATAAAATTCAACAGAAATTATCATTACTGAAAATTCTAAGGTTTTTTTTTTTTTTTTTTTATGTGAAAACTCTTTAGAAAGCAGATTCTTTAAGCCTGATTTAGTAATATGGGGGTTATGAAGAAATGAAAGAGTGGGTCAGGCAGAAGTGGTGCCCCCCTGTCAAGGTGCGGAGTCAGGTTTCTGATGAAAACTACTGCAGGTTTGAAACATTCTGCAGGTGTGGTTCCAGCACAACCGTATACAACGACTGTAGCTGGTTTAGGTGGTGCACAAATGTACTGGACAGGATGTCTGATGAAACTGTGCTTAAACTGCCATGAGTCATAAATCGCCAAAGCCCAAGGCCCCCACCGACTTCTGTGAGAAGACACTGCATGAACATGATTTCCCAGAGCCTGAGCTTGGCAACTGCTGCCACCAAGACCACCTCAGAGTACATTCTGTATTTAAAATTTACCCTAATTTTTAAAGTTGCTTAGAGAAGCTTCACAGGGAGCTAGAGGCTAATTGATACTACCCTCTGCATGGAAAAAATATGGAAATTTCTATTTAATTTTACTTTAGGTGTGCTGGCAGTCTGGAATTTTATTGTAGTAGAAAAAATGATCTACTTTAGAGTCACTTTTAAATAAGTAGCCAGCCTGTAAGCAAATCCAAAGCAAAAATTTCAGATAAATTGACTCAGAGTTCCCAATATTTATAAGTGGTTACTTAAGACAGTGCCTGGTAGATAATGAGTGTGGTGTAAGACATAGCTGTTTATTGGTAGTAATAGTCAACTTTAATTTCGTGTTTATCCTAAACTGATCAAAGCTGAATCCTTCTCAGTCTTGATGTGTTTACACTGTTGATCGCTGCTCAATGAAACTGATCATTTCCTTTGTGGAAAGCAGCCTTACTTCTCATGTTCATCTTGGTTTAGTGCAGTAGCTGTCTTTTAAAACAAAGAAAAAGATCAGTTGAGTGTCTTTTCACTTTGAAATATTTATTTGCTAGTTGATAACTTACTTTTAAAACTGTGTTTAGTTACTGAAGGAAAATATTTGTGTTTCAGGAAAGTCTTTCAATTGTTTATACAACTTACTGTCCTGCTCAGTATACCATCTATGAGCCAGTGATTCGACTTAAAGGTCAGATGAAAACTCAGCTCTCTCAAAGACCCTTCAGCTCAAAAGAAGCTCAGAGCATCTTATTAGAACCTCATCATCTAAAGAACCTCCAGCCTACCGAATGTAAAACTATTCAAGGCATTCTGCATGAGATTGGTGGAACTGGTATATTTGTTTTTCTCTTTGCTAGGGTAAGAATCACTGATTATAATTTTGTCTAAAGAGAAACTACTTCTTTATTGTTGATAAAGAGTTTCTTTTAGACTACCAAAAAAAAGAAAAGCTGCCCTCAACTGTATTAAATTTTTAGCATTAAAAAAATCGCATATTAAAGATGTCATCAAGCTTTCTGCCACAGATGATTACAGTTTCTTCTAATTTATGAAGATTTTTAGAAGTTTTCTATTATGCAGAAATGTTATTAGAACAATTAAAATGTTAAATATATGAAATTTTACATTGCCTTTGGAAAGAAAAATGCATGCTGTAGTAATGAAATGAAAGAAATGCATTTTTTAAAATAAGGTATATGTGAAAAAGAAACATTTATCTCTTAAAGCTTTCTAATGCATGGGGAAAAAAAACAAAGGTCAATAAAAAATTAAAAAATTAAAAAATTTTTTATTTATTTGAGTCTGGAGTTTGTTTAAAGAGGAGGAATATAAAGAGTTTGACTCAGGTACGTAATGATAAGTACCACTTTAGAGTAAATCATTTCATATCTGTTCTATTTAGTTATTGGAGGGCAAGGACAATGACTTATCTAATGTAGTATCTGATGCAGAGTAGGCAGCCAATAATTATATATTGACTTTTTCAGAGATTTCTAAAATCCATAATAGGGGGCACAAATGGTTTCACTTTGGCACAAATCATTTCTCTGTCTTCGGGGTCCTCCATCTTCCTTTGTCCTCAGAATGCCATCTTCTCTTTACCCCTAAGTATAGCTTCTGCGACCTAATCAAATTTTCACACTGTCTCCCTAACTGGCTTTCTTCCTTTTAATGGGACCACCTTGATTAATTTTGCAATAAGGGGCATATCAACATTTCTTGTTAGTGTTCTTATAAATATCTTGTTAGCACTTAACCTACCATACTCTGTAAGCTGCCGTCTTTTCCTCCTCTTCCTTTTGCATAATTTTTTTTGCATCTATTACTTAGAAGAATAAATTTTCCCCTAGTGTTTTAAAATTTAAAGCTCTTTAACTTCTCATAAACATTTTGTAGTCTCCTTTTATATCATTGTACAATTTCAAAATGTATATCCTTGGTTTTTCCTCTTTCATCAAGGTTTTGAATATAATTTTGTTATGATTACTGATACAGTGATTGGATCCTAAGAAAATGGTTAAATTTTTATCTTACATATATTAGGATGTTGCCAATACTTAAAGTATGTTTTCACGTTTAAAACTTAGAAACTTTATATCCTTCCCTCCCCTACAAAAATAAACTTCAGTCTCCTTGAAATCCTTACATGCATAGGCTGCCGTTTGAGCCTACTGTCCACCATCTGGCCGAACAGGCAATCTGCAGCCTCCTAGGTGTACCATGGACTGCTAGTGCAGGCCTTTATCCCTCTACTCTGCATCCCAGCCACCCCTTTATCTCTGCTTTCCAGAACTGGGCTCTCCTTCCAGACCATCTCCTCTCCTCATAGCCTTCCCTAAACCAAGCAGGTAGGGGTCAGAAGTGATTTCTGTGCTCTCATGGCAATTCTTTCTTCTCATTCTTCTTTACCTTTTATCATAATAATGGGTGTATGTTTCTTATGTACAGTAGTTGTCAGAAAGTGTTGGCTGAATTGAAGTATGAGCCACAACACGTGCTTTTTACATGTGGGTCTTATCTCTGACTAGACAGTAGGCCCCACGGGGGGCAAGCATCATGTCTTTTTCCGTTGAGTCTATTTGTTGATTGACTTTTCTACTGAAAACTTGAAACATTTTGCTGACAATTCAGATCACTAATTATAAAATGCTACTGACCTCTAAGGTTGTAATGTTATTTTAGTCCATTTATAATATACTACAGAGATTAAAGAGAATGGAATTTATGCCTTTCGCTCAGTTTTGTTTATCCACAATTCTTAAATGGTTAGTGTGAGTGTTAAAAAATAAACGTTCATAGAAACTGTTAGATTGATATTACATAGAGGTAATAATCACACATGTTAAATTTTTACTCTCAACAAATTAGGAGAAAAATATATCTACTTTTTTTAGGTTGTTGAACTCAGTAGCTGTGAAGAAACTCAAGCGTTAGCACTGCAAGTTATACTCTCATTAATTAAGTACAACCAACAGAGAGTTCATGAATTAGAAAATTGTCATGGACTTTCCATGATTCATCAGGTGTTGATCAAACGAAAATGCATCGTTGGCTATCACATTTTGAAGGTATGACCTCACAAAATTTATTCTCACAGTTTCATAAGCAGTGATACTCAAAGCCTTCCAGTGATAGTTTTGTGTTTTGCTCCTTTAGGGTATATTTACTCAAACTAACGTACCCTTCTGGTTCTTTTCATCATTAATTGATTACATTTTTCTTTTCTTTAAAGCATTTTAGAAAAGTAAGAAAAAAAAATAAACTCATAGAATTTTAGATTTGGATGGACCATAGACGCCTGCCAAGCTGGCCACTCATTCTGTAGATGGATGAAATTGCTTCAGCTCCCACAGTGGGCTAGAGACGTACCTAGAGACATACCATTCCATTAGGCAGTGCTGCTACAGAGTTAGTTTTAAAGTCACAGATGTCCATGTTTTTGTTATGATCCCGCTATCATATATTTAAACTTTTTTCTAGCCGTCAGCATTTGGTAACATTGCGGAAGTATTTCTCTCTGAGGATACTGATACTAAGGCAAAAGAAGGTTTCTCTACCCCTGCCCCCCGCACCTACCTCTTTAAACTCTCGAGACCCATACATGTGTGGCATGAATCCTTACTACTTTTTTGAAAAGGTTTTAAAGCCAAATAGCAGTTTAATTCAATTGAAAAAATAAAAATAGAAGGTATTTTGTTTTACACCATGTTTGAAACTGAGAAATCACAAATATTTGAAAGGTTGGGGTTTTCTATTTATTTGAGTTGTTTTACAAAACAGATTAAAGAGACTTTGTGAAATGTTGAATTATTTACCAGTTTTCCTTTGAATTTAATGTTACGACTGCTAAGATTGAAAGCGTAATGTTTCTGTTAAATTATTTGATTGATCATTGTTAATGCCTGTTGTATTAATGTTGATTTTCCATAGACCCTTCTTGAAGTTTGCTGCGGTGAAGATATTATTCATATCAGTGAGAATGAAGAGTTTAAGTTGGATATAGAGTCCAATGCTATAATCCAAGATGTGAAACTGTTAGAGGAGCTGTTGCTTGACTGGAAGATATGGAATAAAGCAGAGGCATGTAATATGTACTTTTCCCCCTTTTTCTTATTGTGGTAAAATACACATAAGATAAAATACACTATCATAACCATTTTCAAGTGGCATCAAGTACATTCACAGTGTTGTGCAACCATCACCCACCCATCTCCATAACACTTTTCATTTTGTAAAACCAAACCTCTGTACTCATTAAACAATTCCCCATTCCCCACTTTCCACAGCCCCTGGCAGCCACCGCTCTCCCTCTATGATTTTGACTACTCTAAGTTCCTCATATAAGTGGAATCATATAGGATGTGTCTTTTGTGATTAGCTTATTTCACTTAGCATTAATGTCCTCAAGGTTCATCCCTGTTGTAGCATATGTCAAAATTTTCTTCTTAAAGCTGAATAATATTCCTAATATGCTATTGTATGGATACACCACATTTTGCTTAGCCATTCATCCATCAAGGGACACTTAGGTAGCTTCCACATTTTACCTATAGTAAATAGAGACATGTACTTTTATTTTTATTTATTTATTTATTTTTCTGTTTACAGTTGGAAGACATTTTATTTTATTTTATTTTTATTTTTATTGAATCATAATTGATTATAATATTTTGGGGGCTCAACATTGACATGTGTTGATCAAATCAATATTACTTGCATATATATTGTTACAAATTGTCCTTACTCTTTATGCCCCTTGTCCAATCTCTCCCCATCCCTCTCTCTCTCTCCCCCCTCCCACCTCTGATAACCCTAGATCTCTTCTCTCCTTCTGAAAGAGTAATGGTTGATTACTCAGAGTTGTTGATTTGTTGCCTAGATGATCTGTGCGATGCTGAGAGGTGTGTTCATGTCCCCCAATATTATTGTAGAGCAGATGCTTCTTCGGTCTCTCTGGAATGTGCCTTGTGGAGAAAGATATCCTCTTCTTTTCTTTGGTCTCTGTTGGTGACTCTCCTTGTGTCAATGCACTCTAGTTGCTAGTGGACCATCTGCACGGTGGTTGTGGCTTCTAGCCGTTTTCATGGCAGCTGTGGTTATTGTGGTGGCTGTGGTAGGCCACCCACATGGAGGTGATGTTTCTGGCATGCTCCTTACCTAGTTGCTGGTGGCCCCCAGATCCATTCCTCAGGACCCCGGGTGGGCCCCATGGCACTGGGAGTGTGCCTGGTTGTGGGAGGGAGATACGTACTTTTAAACATTCATCTAATTCTTGTGAAGAAAAGAATGAATTTACTACTTCAATGTTATGTTAACTATAAATGAAAATCTGTGTTTCCTATTCAAAGTTTTGAACAGCCACTAGTAATACTGAGCTGGAAGGTCAAGATCAGAACTTGGGATGGCTGAGAACACTGTACTCAGCCAAGAGTATATGGGCTCATTTGGATCAGTTGGGAGCTTATATTTCCTATAAACTCTGAAAGGGTGGCCTCCTAAGAGTCTGGGGAGTCAGGTCCAGGAGAAGGGAAATGGACATATTTCTGAGTGGGCAAGCCATGCTGGACAGGAGGCAAAGCTGGGATTGTGGTGTGTGGGGCAAGGCCTCATCATAAGCATGAAGTAAGCAACATAGATAGATGTTAGGTCTGGGCACTGAATCTCAGCACCTGGAATGGAGAAACTGGTCTTCACAAGGACGCAGCCAGGCAATGAGCGCAGAGCTGTTTCCTCTCTGCCCTAGTTTTAAACATTCTTAGTGGTATAGGCTCACGCAGTCTTCTTAGTTATAGTGTAGACTGTCCCACCCCAAGTTTGGCAGGGTTCTAGTAGGTATTGGTGATTTTTGCAAAAAACTTGATTGTCTAGAAGTAGAATATAACAACATTATCATCAAACATAATTATTTAAAATGCAATTCAGAGTATATGCCTTTAGAATTTTTAAAAAATGTATTATTTGCAAATTTGGCAACAGTCTCTAAAAATTTAACATTATCATTAACAAGTTGTGAAGCTAAAAAACCAGTTTCATTAATAACAGTGAATTTAGTTCAAACATACCAGAGAAAAGAAAATTGTTTTTCTGTTATTCCCATAGAAAATTATATTACAAAATTATTGTTATGTGCAGAGACAATCAAAAAGTATGCAGCTAAAAGCATAAGAGAAAAGTATTAAAAAGCAGCTAAATAAACTATTGCTATTTTTCTGTGTTTTGTGGTATTTATGGTATTTGTCATTTTTTTAAATTTTGTAATTTATTGTGATTTCTAGTCTCATTTTGAATATTCACTTTTAAACCTAAAATAAGCATAGAGATGGATAGATAGGTAGATAGATAAAAAATGTGTGTAATATTGCAGGGAGAGAAAGCAAGTAAATACAGGGATATCATATATAAACAAATTAGAGCAAAGGCAGTATAAACATATAATAAAGAATATGCTCAGTTGCAGATTGGAAAATCTAACCTTAACTAAATGTCGGACAATTAGCTTATTTGATATTTTGAAGAACAAGCAAAACTTGGAGTTGTCTGATAAAAAAAAAAAATTCATTGAATTCAAATTAATAAAGCACTTTTGGATTTGAAATATTTTCTTTTAATTAATTGTTTTTGAGCTGAGTTTGATTTTTGTTGTTTTATTGTTGGTGGTGGTGATTTGTTTACACTGGCACTATTTTTCAAATCTGAATCAAGTTTTCATACTTAGGCTGCCTTGTCTCCCAGTTTTCGTGTGGCTTTTTCTTTTAGGGCATCTTAGCTCCATCTGTGAAGAGAGAGGCCTTGGTTAGAGTAGTGTGATTAAGTCCGTCATTTCTTAGTCTTTTCATTGTTCATTACTGTCCAATAATGGCAGAAGAAATAGTAAGACCTGCAACCCAAGCTTGTTAATTTTGCTTCTTGTTAACTGCGTTGTTGAAAGGTCAATTAGGGCAATAGGGTGAGGTGAAGATTACCTTTTAATATTATCTATGTAAGCTCTTTTTCTCTAGTATTGTGGATGATTTAAGGTTGATTCAATATGGGAGGAGCATTTTAAAGCACCTTTAAAGGATGCTAACTACTCTTTGAAGACACGGATTGTAATTGTGCAGAGAATTTTATTCTTTGGACTGAAAAGTAAAATTAATCCAAAAATGCAGAATTTTCACATTGTTTGTGACTTTTCAATTTAGTACAATTTGTTCTAAAATTATTTTGTTAAATGCTGCATATGCCAGTTAGCATTGAAATTTATACATTTTTGATAACACTGAACATAAATGATTTGAAAACGATTATATTGGTCATATGTAGGCTTCTCTAGTTTGAATAATTCTCTCAAGATCATTCACCTTTTGAAAATACATGTCATTTAACATCACAGAAAGGGTAATATACTAAAGCACTGAATACAGTATTGCATTCAACATAGGTACTTAGAAATGAAGTGTTGACAAAAAATAAAAGAAGATAAATCTTATGATTTCTTCTTTTCTGACAAATTTTAATCTTTCACACTAAATATATACGCAGTGTTAGGTTGTTCTATTGTGTATGTTCTAAAAAGCATGCAGCATGTTTTTCAGTAACTGTGTGCCAATTGGTTTGTGTGTTTTTTTTTTCTCAGCAAGGTGTTTGGGAAACCCTGCTCGCATCTTTGGAAGTCCTCATCAGAGCAGATCACCACCAGCAGATGTTTAACATTAAGCAGTTATTGAAAGCTCAAGTAGTTCATCACTTTCTGCTGACTTGTCAGGTTTTGCAGGTACTTTTCATGTTACTTTACCGTTGGAGGTATATTTTTTGTAGTCGTTTCTGTTTAATAACTCTGTACTATGGACATCAAATTTTTGTGGGACTTTCAGTGGGATTTTTTTCCTCCTTTTAATCCTCTCTGTTCTCCTGCTTCTATTCTTTCAAGAAATAGGAGTTTTTCAACTCCTGCCTCTTACATCTTAATCTTTACACTGTTGTCATTCCTAACTCAGTTGCAAAAGAATAACTACTACTAAATTTCTGAGATGTTTCTTTATGTTTGGGATATAGTAATAATTTTGTTGTCTCTTGAACATCAACAATAGTTGATGAATTTTAATTTGTTCCATATCCCTTAAATAACACCTTACAAATATGTATTATTTTAATAAACATGAATTTGCTGAAAGTCTATTTTATATGCTAGAATTAGCATCTTGAAAATACATCCAAAATAGTATGTTTAAAAATGGCACTAAATTTACCAGTTACATTGTGGTGTCTGTGCTGTGGCCTGGCTTCTAGTTAAACTTTTTTCCTCTGCCTTTATAGATGTCCTTTTATCTGCTTGGTTGGTATATTGGACTGTTTTTCAAGTCTTTTTTTTTTTTTTTAATGTATGAGGCATCTATTAGAACTTAGTCAAGTTAGATAAGTACAGATGTTCCTTGGGATCAGTAACGTTTTGTGTTTTTAGTGCCTTTGCTTCAGTGGCACTAGGGTCTTCTCACTGTAGTTGGGCTAAAATCCACAATCTGTGACAACATCCATAGGACGGCTTTTATGATCTGGCTGCCCTCCTGCCTCATCTTATACCACGAGGCCCGGGGCTTGCTTTCCCTTCCTACACAAGTGAAACTTTTCCCACCTCAGGGACATGATGTTCTTTTTGCCTTAAAAGTTACTGATCTCATTCTTTCCTGGCCAACTCCTGCTTATTCTTCATGCACACCTTAAAACTTAATTCTGGAGAGAAGCCTTCTCTGCCCTTTCCGTCTAAATTAACTCCTTCCCTGTTTTATGAACTTGCTCTTACTCCATGCGCATATAATTTGTTAGTTTTATGTTGTTTATGAGGTTGTAAACAGGCTTCCTCTAAACCTCATGAGGACAGGGATATGTTCTTCGTTGATCACACTGTAACCCCCGTACCTGGCACACATAAGCACCCAATAAATATTTGTGCAATCAATGAGCTCTTAAAAAAAACAAAATCATTTTGTTGCCTTTCTTGGCCTCTGTGGTAAATTAAACTGTTGTCTTCAGAAATACAGTGTGTTGGTCTCTCAGACCCCTGCTTACTGAATGTTTTATGCATCATTTATGCATCAGTTTTCCTCTAAATATGTTTCTTTGTATATTAGCTAATTTTTAATAAGTTTGTACGACAGTGGTTGTTCTTATTCAGTCCTTTCATGTCAGAAAAGTAGCATAAACTTGGAGATTTCAATATTTTCAATGTTTCAGTTCCATATTATTTATAAAAATGCTAAAAAAATCTTGGCACCAATTCCTTTTCCTGAAGAGTATATTTCTTTACCCTTCTTCCTTCAAAGAGCTCATTTTTGAGATTAATAGCTATTTATTAAACATAGCTTTATGTTAGATATTGTGGGAAGTATATAAAGAAATGAACTTAGTCTTTGCCTTTAAGGTGCCTCAGAGTCTTTATGGTATTTCAGGAAGATGAACAAATTGTTAGTATATTGGATGTGAAGCAGTTTCTTTGGTTTGTGAGTACAGTGTAAAGAACCTGAATGAAGTTGATAAAAATGGGAATGCAAAAATAGGAAGCAAATATGAAAGACAATATACTAAGAGAATTAACAGAGCTTGGTTCTCTTTAAATGCCAGCCTCGGGGGTTTTATGTTTTGTTCTGTAGCCTCGGTGTTCTCTTCTTAAATCTGAGGTAGTCAGACTAAATTGTTTCAAAATTAACATAAGTCCTCTGACTGTGCAGTACGCAAGAGTAAATGAAGAAGAGTGGATATGGGGACATGGATCTGGACATAGGGACAGGGAAGACGAGGAAGTTTACCTCCCGTACCCTTGATCTAGAGGCTTCTGCCACCCACTGGTGAGGCGGAATTGGAAGATATAAACAATGTATTTATATCCATCTTTATTTTTAGTAATTACTTGGCATTCTACCAAGTCTCATTATTCCAGGCAGTAGATGATGCAGTAGAAAGAGTTCAGAGGCCTGAGTCTGAATTTTACTTGTACTACGTACTTATTTTCCATGTGGTTTAAACTAGTCAAATAACCACTTTGAGCCTCACACTCTAGAAATGAGGGATAAAACCTCTCACAGAGCTGTTGTGAGAAAGAGCTTTGTAATCTGGAGCACATTGTGTTGATGTAACTAGTTTTGTCTATCAGAAATTTTCTCTTCTGTTCCCATAGTAGTAGTAGTAGTAGTAGTAGTAGTAGGGTTGGTGGTGGTGCTGGTGATAGTAGTAGTAGAAAAAGAGGTAGTAATACCAATAGTAGTAATGGTAGTACTAACAGTAGCTAATATTTATATGGGGCTTACTATATGAGGCACTATTCTAATAATTTATGTCATTTAATCCTTATAATAATCCTATGAAGTAGCACTAGTACAAGGGTACTTCAAGAAACTCATGGAAAAATTTGTATTATCTTTCCGTTCTGTTTTTCCGTGAACTTTTTGAAGTACCCTCGTATTGTCCCATATTATAGACAAACTGAGGCATGGAGATGTTAAATAACATACCTAAGACCACACAGCTAGTGTGAGTGGAGGGGCCACAATGCAAACCTAGGCACTTTGGCTTCTGAGTCCATGCTCATGAGTGCTGTAATATAACTTTGCCTCAATTAGTCAAGATAAATGGACTAGAATTAAGTTGCCCTCAGTTTTAATGAATTTTTAATAGCAAGTTTGCTTGAATTGAGAAATAGCAATTCAATTTAATGGTAAATATGGTCAGACGAGTGTAGTAAACCAACAGAATTCTATCTTAAGAAGAATATCTTGCTTAAATGAAAAATATTCAGTAAGTTGGAAGTTGTCTTTAAAGAGAGTTTGATTTTTATTTTTTCAGGAACACAAAGAGGGGCAGCTTACGTCCATGCCCCGAGAGGTTTGTAGATCATTTGTGAAAATTATAGCAGAAGTCCTTGGATCGCCTCCAGACTTGGAATTATTGACAGTTATCTTCAATTTCCTTTTAGCAGTTCACCCTCCTACTAATACTTACGTTTGTCACAACCCCATCAACTTCTACTTTTCTTTGCACATAGGTAGGTACGGTCATTTTTGTTGGAGCTTGGCTATCTCTACCCTCATTTTATTCTTCCCACTTGATTCATATTTGTTTGATATTCATTGAACGGCTTCTCTATGCTAGAAACTTCCCTAATTACATACTGGGGTTGAGACAGGGCAGAGGGTTATAGAATGAACCAGACATGGTCTCTGCCTTCAGGGAGCCTAAATGCCAAGAGGAGAGAGGAGACATACTCTCAAATAACTACAATACAAAACAATATTTGATAAGTACCTTATAGACACAAAAGAACAATGAATGAGATTTCAGAGAGAGGGTATTTAATAGATGACATGATATCTGACATGGGCATTGAAGAATTTGGGTAGAATTTGGTAGGTAGACTGAAGAATTAGCAAAGAGAATGACTTAAAGGGAGGAAAAATAGAAAGGGAAAAAAATAAGGAATTCTACCTAAGTATAGGGGATCTATATAAGAGAAATGAGAAATAATGCCATAAATGTAGTTGAAGATTATCATTTATTTATTTTTTTCCCATAAGGTCATAATAAATGGATCCTTGAATGAAAGTCCAGAGAATTTGAATTTGTATTCTAGTTAGAAGTCATTGAAAGTGTTTTGTTTGTTTTGAGCAAGGGGATATGATGTAAGTAAGTTATTGCAGTAGGATTCAGGAATAAGAAACTAGGGGAAGTAAGACCAATTAGAGCAGTCTGTAAGAAACAAAGTAATAGAATCTGGGCGTAGTAGCAGTGGAACTGGAAGGAGGGGTAGGTGGAGAAATGGGAGGGTAGGATGGATGGCTCTGGGATGTTAGGGAAAGAGGACACTGTAATGACACGTTGCATTCGAGGTGTCCTGTAGTTATTCGTAGCATAATTATCTAGCAGACGATTGGAAAGAGGGTTATAACATGGGGGAGGTTACAAGGAGCTACCCATGTAGAAGTGAGCTGAAGCCCTGAGAATAGATGAGTCCACTGAAAAAGAGTGTTTAGAGAGAGAAGGAAAGAGGAATGAATCTAAGGACAGAATTACTGGTAACATGACTGTTTAGAGGATGGGACAAGAGAAAGATGGAATAATCAGAGATTTTAAAGAACTAGGAGAATGGTATGTGGTAAGCAAGCAAGCAAGCGTGAACCTGTGAGAAAGACAGGTAGTAAATTGAGAGTGGAAAACTGGTTGTCAACAGCCATTTTAAGAAATGTAATACACGGATAAAATGATTGAGCAGCAGTAAAAATCCAAATGAAATTAGATGGCTAATCTATGTGGTGGGCTCAGCGCATTTAGTGGATAAAGTGCTGCATAAGATTCTGGGAGCAGGGTAGTCAAGTAAATGAATAGAATGTGAAGAGGCCTACATCCTAGTCGAGGGGAGAGAGACATAAACAGATAATCGCCCCACACCGTGTGGAAAGCATAGGGAGAAGTCAACGTTTCGTTTTCTGGTAGCACTGAACATGATGAGGGCAGAGGGGGCCTTTCCTGGAGGAGGTGATTCCGGCTCTGAGTCTGAAAGGATGCCTGGGAGTCCAAGGGAAGGCCTTCCAGGCAAAGGAAACAACAGGGAGCCATGAGAAGTTGGCATTGTTGAAATGTCACATAAGAAGCCAGGCTGGAGAGCAGCCCGGGGACAAATCATGGAGACGCTTGTAGACAAGAAGCTTGGGCTTTATCCAAGGTGGTCAGGAGGCAGCAGAAAGCCACTGGCAGGTTTTAAGCAGGAGTCAACATTTGAGAGAGAGAACTCTGGTAGCTGTGAGGATTTGAAGGTGACAGGATGTCCATCAGGGATGCCATTTAGAGATCCATGATGGTAATCCAGGTGAGAGAGATGATAAAGCCTGCATTACAGCAGTGTGGTTGGTTTGAGAAGAGTTGAAGACACAGGAAATAAAGTCAATAGAACTTGGCAAGTGACTCACCGTGGGTAAAGGAAAGGTGGTCGTTGAAGGTGGCTCCAGTTGTGTGTGAGGAGCGGGCTTCTGCCAAACTAAGCAGAGAACACATGGGGAGTGCGTTCAGGGCAGAAAGGTGATGCCAGTGTGGATTGGTTGCATTTGTGGTGCGGTGAAGAAACAAGGCCATCGAATTTACAAGTGTGAAGCTCAGAGAGGAAGGTTAAGCTGAGAGTATTAGTCTAGGGGTCATGTTAGACACTGGAGGGGATGTGTGAAAACATAAGACACAGTCCCATCCTCAAGGATAGGTGGGTGAACCATGTCCTTGAGAAATCATAACATAAAATAATGAACAATTAAGTGTAAAACCACAGAAATAACTAAGTACAGTTGGAATTCAAAGAAAAGTTAATGTGGCCAATGATAATCAACAACAACAAAAATCTGTAGTAAGAAATTGTAGAGTATAATTACTCACACAACTGTGTATTAGTGTATAGTTTGCCATGTTTTTTTCTCCTTGAACATCTTTTTTTGTCAAAATATAATGGTTTGCTTTTGAAGTTATATTTTGTTTTATCCTTTTTCTAAATTTTGCTGTCTCAAAAAATTTTTCGATTCTAGATGGCAAGATTTTTCAGGAGAAAGTAAAATCAATCATGTACCTGAGGCACTCCAGCAGTGGAGGAAAGTCCCTTTTTAGCCCTGGATTTATGGAAATAAACCCGTCAGGTTTTACTGCTTCACCACCTGAAGGTAAAAATAGCAATAATGATATCACAACCTTTCCCATTATAGTTCTGAATATTTACAGACAGTTCAATTGTGCATGTTTTAGCAGTATAGCAAAACCTGATATTCAGACTAAATAAATGGAAGATTAAACTTAAGAATTATAGAATATATGTATAGGATCCATTTTTTACTACTTTCTGATATCAGTAACTCATACTCCATTTAACAAGAGAGACCCAGCACAGGTCCTCAGGAGAACTTAAAAAACAGGTGAGGCTCCTGCCTTCTTGCTCAGGCATTCTCTGGCTAATCTTACCATAGTCACTTGTCTTTTATTAAGCTTCTGATTTACTTTTCCATTTTTTTCAAAAGCTTTTTTTGTCTTTCTCTCTTCTTTCTACCTAAACCAATCGTTCTAGACAACTTCACTTGCCATATGAATGGCCATCCAGTACTCCAGCCTCACGTTCCTTGACTCGGGGACCACCCCCTCTTCTTAGCTACCAGTCTCTCGCACCTGTCCTGGACTTTATCATCAGCAAGAATGCTTACAAGCACCTCTACAACTCCCGTATCCCACTCTCTATTCTCCCATATCCCACTCTCTATTCTATCTATAGGATCTCTTTTTAAATCACATGCATCACTCTGAAACGGTTTCAAGTTCAATCATGCCCCTATTTTTTCCAGGTCTTTTGAATGGAATCTTTTGGCAGGCAGCTTTAGCTCTCCAGCCAAAATTCAGAAATAACTGGAAAATCTTCTGAGCCATGGAGCTATTTTATTGCCACAAAGCCTAGGTTCTAAAGCAGTTCATTCAGTGCCTATATAATCTATATCAGTGCTTCTCAAATTTCAACGTGCAAAAAAAATCACCTTGTTAAAAGATGGATTCCTGGGACCCTCCCTTCTACATATACTAGGTCTAGAGTGGAGCCTGAGAAGGTGAAGTTCTAGCAGTCACACAGGTGGTGCTGATTCCGTGCTGCTGGTCTGCGGACCACACCTTGAGTAGTGTATTAATCCATTGCTGTTACTCATAACAAAATACCTGGAACTGGGTGATTTATAAAGAAAACAATTTATTGCTTACAGTTTCAGAGGTTGGGAAGTCCAAAGTCCAGGGAACACATCTGATGAAGGCTTTCTTTGGTGGGAACTTCAGTGATAGCAGGGTATCACATTGCAAAATGGAGGAGCAGAGAGAGCATTGAGACACAGACTTTCCTCTCCTTTTAAAATCCTCAGAACCACACCCCTGACCACCACTGTTAATCCATGCACTAGGGCATGGTCATTACAATCTAATCACCTCTTCAAGGATCCACCTTTCAGTTACCGTAATAGGATTTCCCACCCTCTCAACAATCACAGTGGGGGCCAAGTTTCTAACAGATAAAACCTGGGGGACACAATTGAAGCTTCAGTGAGTTTGGGGGGGACATAATTCAATCCATTACAAGTAGCATGCACTACTCTTACACTACACTTACAAGGAGAGTGATTTTTCTGGTCTCTTCCTCTATAGACTATATGAAGTAACATTGGAGAGCTGTAGCAAGAAGTGAGAAGACTGTTGCATCTCACTAATAGCAGCAAGAAGTAGCTACAAAAATGGAGGAGAGAGAACTGTCTAGAGCCATTTAGTCTCATAATAAGAACAAGCACTACCATTTATTGAGACCCTGTTATATGTCAGGCAGTGTGCAGGTGCATCACAAATGTGCTCTCACTTAATCCTTAAAACAACACCGCAAAGTGGATGTTATGAACCCTCATTTTACATTTGTAGAAACCCTCATTTGGTACAAGTATGTGATTTACCTAAGGCCACCTCACTAACAGCACTGTCACTTGCATCTGGTTACATATAACAAAGACCACACTCTTTCCACGTATCAAACTGCATCCTGGTGACTGCAGCCTGAGGTTAAACTAAGCTTCACTTCATTCACTTAATTTCACCACAATAGAACCATTAATCCTAATGCCTTTGAATGTTTCAGTCAATATTATGTTTTGTTAAGGAGACAAGGAAAGACATTTGTTTTGGGAAGATTGTAAAAGAAAGTGGTTAAAAGACAAATAGTTTGGCATTTAAGAATTTTAAGCATTAGTTACTAGGAAAATTAACCTATGTGGATTCTTTAACAGTGCTAGATAAATGTACTCTTGCTGTGGTTGTGACTTAGAGTGCAGAAGAGAAGTGGTCCCACTTAAAAATCTACCTGCTCTTACCAGGAAACAGTTCCTCCAGTATTATACCACAACAGACGGCTGCCCATATGCTGCGTTCCAGAAGCCTACCTGCATTTCCCCCTTCTTCACCACCAATGCAGCCACGAAAACTGACTGGAAGTTTGGACCATAATATTGACAAGTTACAAAATATTGCAGATACTTATGTTACTACCCAACTAGAGAAACACATTGCTTTGGGGAATTTCAACGCACTGAAAAAAGGCAAAGAAGATACATTCATCAGTAGCTGTGAGTCTGCAAAAATCTTTTGTGAAATGGAAGCTGTCCTTTTAGCCCAAGGGTCTGTCGATGGTGTCCCAAAAGGAACATTGGGATTTCCAGTAGTCAAAGTAGATCATAAAGAGTTGGGAGCAGAACCCAGATCAGACGATGACAGTCCTGGGGACGAATCTTGCCCACGCCGGCCAGATTACCTAAAGGGACTGGCCTCATTCCAGCAAAGCCACAGCACTATTGCAAGCCTTGGGCTAGCCTTTCCTTCGCAGAATGGATCTGCAGCTGTTGGCCGTTGGCCAAGTCTTGTTGATAGGAACGCTGAGGACTGGGAAAACTTTGCCTTTTCTCTCGGTTATGAGCCCAGCCACAGCCGAACTGCAAGTGCCCACAGGTACTCATGTGTTCTTGTGTGCCCTCCCCTTTGTTCTGCTGTTCTGTGACGAATCTCTACACTTCCAGAAATGTCTTCATTATGCTACTTCTTACGTAAAAATAAATGTCTTCATTATGCTACTTCTTACTTTCAACATATGTATTGATAACAAACGGAAAGGTGCTTTTCTCCCTATTTTAATACTAGACAATATTGAATTCAATATTTAACCAAAGGTTAAACCATAAGTAGCTCTCAAAGAAAAAAATCTCTTGTGGTTTATTATTAACTAATGCCTTCTAGTTATTAGAGAAGAATTCTTTAGTTCAGGGAAATGATAAGATTTATTATTGTTTCCAGTAGCATCTCGAGTAGCACCGTCCAATGTCACTTTCTGTGATGATGAAACGTTCTGTCTGTGCTGTGCAGTACAGTAGACACCAGCCATATGTGCTACTGGGTGCTTGAAATGTGGCTAGTGGAACTGAGGAACTGAATTTTTATTTAATTTTAAACAGTTTAAAGAGCACAAGTGGCAGTGACTACTGTATTAGATATCACAGGTAGAACAGAATAGTGTATAGTAGACTATATGACCAAAAAAGATGAGCGATAAAAAGTTGTGGTTACTCTGTTAATTACAGTTAAATTAGGAAGTGTTTCTTAAACCTTTTGAACATGTTTCACATGTGAAAATTCTCTCTCCTCAGCACAGTTCCTAAGGTAATTCATGTACTTTTCTCATTGGTGCTGGGCTCTGTTTTAGTGTAACTGAAGACTGCTTGGTCCCTGTGTGCTGTGGGTTATATGAACTGTTGAGTGGAGCTCTTCTCATCCTGCCCGATGTGATGCTTGAAGATGTGATGGACAAGCTTATTCAAGCAGACACACTGTTAGTCCTTGTTAACCACCCGTCACCAGCCATACAGCATGGAGTTATTAAAGTAAGGGTAAAAACTAAATAAGTTTTGTTTTCACTCAGAAAAATAAATATATGTGTTAATTAAAAATTTGAGTACATATGTTAGAATAGACCTAAAGCTTAGGAATAATGAACTAACGTAGTTTGTTACTTCTTACTCATTTTTTTGTATGTATGATCTAATTTTAAATCCTTCTTCTTATGTTGATTCCGATCAATGTTTTTTAAAACTACCAATAAATTCACATGTAAGTCTGTTTTGCAAAAATTACGAGAAACACACGATTCACTGGAAATCTCTCCTGCGGTGTAGTATCAAATTTTAGACAATTACTTCAGATCTTGCTCAGATGTCACCTTTTCAGAGGCCTTCCCTGATCACCTTATGAAAATCACTTCCTCTAGCCCTACTCCTTATTTATATTCTATGACAGCATCCTATTTATGTCTTGTATTTATGTTTCAGTATATCTCTCACACTGACATATAAGCTGCGTGAGCATAAGCATCTTATGTCTAGTATATAATAGGTGGTACTAAGTATATGGTTGAATGAATAAATGTTTGATATGAAAGGTTTCCATTAGAAAACAACCCAGTGTTGAAATGGGCTTTTAAAGATTCTCATTTTCTTTAGTTTGTCTGGATGTAGTAGTATTTAATCACTTGCTGTTCGTCCCAGTATTTATTGAGCTCCTGTTTCATGGGCAAGGCACTGGGCTAGTTGCTATATGGGGCATAAAGATGAGTAATATAAGCCACTACGTTCAAGGAGTTTATAGACTAGTCGAGGAGAGTCATGTACACATCTAAGTAAAATGTAAGGGATTCCGTGATGAGTGCTGCGGCGGCAGTATTAATGAAGAACAGGAGCATGGGGGGAAATTACTCTGAAGGGAGAGATAGGGAAGGATTCACGCAGGAGGTGTACGTTATATTATGCTGTAAACTTAGAAAGCTTTTTAAGTAGGGAGGTAAATAGATGTGTGTTTGGGGAAGAGAAGTCTGTCCACTCTGAGGGAGTGATTGAAAGGGAGAGAGAGGTGGAAGTGTCCTATGTCAGCAGGCTAGCATCGTAGTCCAGAGAGCAATGATGAGTTCCTGATCTGGGGTAGTGTGAAGTCAAAGGACAGACAGGTTGTTTGAGAGACGTGAGTTTAGCCTTGAAGTCTAGGAGTGTTGTGCTACTCTCTTTGAAGATTGGAGCCATGGAATAAGTAGGTTTGGAAGGAAAAGTAATTTGCTTTTACACATGTTGCTTTTAAGAAACTAGAAAAGGATGGAAATTCAAGCCTGTGCTAAGGATAAATAATCTGTCCAGAAGTCTAGTAATAGAGGTCTAGGCTTGTATGTGTAGATTTGCAGAGAGCATAGTGTACCAATTTTTTTTCCTTCAGAATTAGGTGCAGATATTTTACTTATACTCCACTGAGGGGCTGCCAGTCTACTTGGTGTCCATTCTTCGCTAAAAATGTCAGTTCATCGGCACAAAAGTATTACGATCTCCAAAATAGAGTCAACATTAGCATTCCACAGTAGTCAGAAACAAAGTTCATTTTTGTTTTGCTATGGAGGTGGCATTTTCTTTTGAGCTTTCTACATTGTTCTATATATATTAATTTAAACAATACTGTCTGATTTGTATACATTATATTAAGTTAGTACATTACCTAAATTATCCTAAATTTTTTCTTTAGCTATTAGATGCATATTTTAATAGAGCATCTAAAGAACAAAAAGATAAATTTCTGAAGAATCGTGGCTTTTCGTTGCTAGCCAACCAGTTGTATCTTCATCGGGGAACTCAGGAATTGTTAGAGTGCATCATTGAGATATTCTTTGGTCGACATATGGGCCTTGATGAAGAGTAAGTAGGTGCTTCCCTCCACCAGCTGTGGGGATCTTTTGTCTTAAATGTAAAATTTAGTAAATTCACTCTTTAAATTATTTGGTCACCTTTAGGAAAAATCTGCCAAAAGTCATTTTCCAGGTAAATCAGTTTATTATTTTCCATATGATATTTAGTATAATTTCTTTGTATTTCATTCGCTGATTAGAAACTAAAATAAATTCTGCATCCAATGAAAGAAAGTGATAGTTAATGTGTGGCATGCAGTGTCAAAATGAGGAGACTAATTGAAAAGAAAGGTGGCTTGTGTATTCTCAGCGACAGGTTCCGTGAGTGCTCTGTGCAGGACCTCCTCACACACCTTCAGGGCCTTCTGGTTATCTGGGAGAAGAGCAAATCCCTCACCTGGAATTCCTGATGTACTGATTGCTAAGACGACCCCAGTGTAATGCTGAAGGATTAGCAAAACAGTGCAAAGAGAAAAGAACGTTTTTCTTCCAAACCACAAGTTTGGCAGAAAAGTTAATCTGTTATTTCTGTCTGTGATAAAGTAGAGAGAAATGTGTGTCTTCTTATTGTGGTAGACAGATTCAGACCTTGAGGAATCTACTTATTTACTGTGGTAATTTCAATAGTATTTTTCATTTGCATAAGCTTCTGGCTTTTTCAAAGCAATTCTGCATTATCTCATTTGAGTCTCACAACAACCTTGAGAAGAAAATAGAGCAAATACCACCACACCTATTTGACACATAAGAAAAACGAGGTGCAAAATGCTTAAATAATAACACTTTGTCACAGAGGCAAATAGTATTGGGACAATTACTCCAGATTCATTCCTTTTTGCTAGACCTCTTTACTAGCTCACTGTCTCAAACACTATGTGAGATAATAATAATTTTCCTGTGCACTTGTTATATAGTCCCCTAAAGAAGGAGTACTTTGAGTTACATGAGGGGCCCATGGATGAGTTAAAGTGAGTCAGTTAAAACCATGAAATTGTATGCATATTTATCTTGGGATGACCTTCTGGCAATAGCTTTTATCTTTTTATTGGGGAGGATCTATAATAATAAAAAAAAAAAGCTTAAGAATCCTTACTCCTCAAATTTGTTTTGTTATAGCTTCAAAATCAGGTTAACAAAATGGCCCATAGTTGCAATCATTTTCCTTACCTTGTGACTACTAATTCCTTCTAACGTGCTCTTAATTGTGTATCGTTTGTTATAGATTTGATCTGGAAGAAGTGAAAAACATAGGACTTTTTCAGAAGTGGTCTGTCATTCCTATTCTGGGACTAATAGAGACTTCTCTGTATGACAACGTACTCCTGCATAATGCTCTTTTACTTCTTCTCCACATTTTAAATTCTTGTTCTAAAGTAGCAGATATGTTGTTGGATAATGGGCTCCTCTATGTGTTATGTAATACAGTAGCAGCCCTGAATGGATTAGAAAAGAAGTAAGTTTTAAATTATTATTTTAAATTACATCTGATTAATACTTTAGAAAGAGAAAATGTTAGTAACAGGTTACTTTAAAGCATCTGAATTTTCATACTTTCAAAGAATTTCTTTTCCACAAAACTTATTAGGTTAAAATTAATTTGTAGAGAGAATTTCTTTTATCATTTTCAATAGTTAAGAATAGGGTGTTGGGCCGAGCCCGTGGCGCACTTGGTAGAGTGCTGCGCTGGGAGCGTGGCGACGCTCCCGCCGCGGGTTCGGATCCTATATAGGACTGACCGGTGCACTCCCTGGCTGAGTGCCGGCTGAGTGCCGGTTGAGTGCCGGTCACGAAAAAACGACAAAAAAAAAAAAAAAAGAATAGGGTGTTCATATGACCTACTTTTAGTTATTTAGAACTTGAGGACAAGGAGAACAAATTTAGCTGCCCCCAGAGATATTTACTAAGCTTCCACCATCGGATTATAAAAATTATTATCCTCATTAGGAATAGGCAATTGAGGATTGGACAGATATAGTAACTCATTGAAGATCACACAACTAGTAAATAGCAGAGAACGCGAGACTGAATCTGTCTCACTTTAAAACGGTTTTGAACTCATATGCTGTCTATTAGATACGATATCACTGTCTGCCACCATAAATCAGGGTCTAATAGCCAAAAGTACATTGCCAAATGGTTGCCCACCAAACTGATTTAACAGCTTTAAAAAATATGTTAAAGGATTAGATTTTTATTTAGATGTTGTACCTTTGGTGTCTGCATTTATGATGTATAGTATAGTATTTAAATTAGCATACTGTTAAAATATAAATCTCCAGAAGCACCATCTTGTTGCACATTAAAGTATTACATGTTATCTGTGTTTTTGCAAAGAGAACAGAGGATATCCTTAGTGATTCTCTAGACCAAAGAGAAACTCCTTGTATTCAACTCAGTTCAACTTTTATTGGTCGTCTGTTAGATTTAGGGTCTATGTGCTAGGCATATGGGAAATGCAAAGAAATACAAAGTGTTGTATTTCCTCAAAACACTTGGTCTTGATTACAATCCAATGCATGAAACTGGTAGAATTTAAGAAAGGTACCTGCAGGTGTGGTCTGAAAGTAGTTTTTGTTTGTTTTTAAATAAATTGTGCTTACTGAATCTCCTTGTGTGCTACTCTATTAATTGGTCCAAGACAGTTACAATTCCTAACCCTTGCTTGATATGGAAAAAATAAATGGAGAGAAGTGTTCAGGCCTAATGTCACACCCTGAGGTAGGTTATCAAGATTAAAATTGAGGGACAGAAGCAACTAATTCATATTTACTGGGTATTTATAAGGGGTTAATATATGTTCAAATATTTTAACTTTTTTAATCTCTAAGGTAACTATAATTCATACAAATGAGGTTCAGAGAGGTTAATTAATTTATTCAAATTCACCCTCTCTGAGAAGCCTTCCCAGAAGGTTCGTGTTCATACCCATACAATCTTCACCTTTAGTGTGGGCTGGGAACCTGCTTATGTGTTCCCACAGTATCTTGTGTTAATGTCTGTTGTTACACTTACCACCATTTACTGTTTATAGTGATCTCTTTACTTTTCTGGTCTTCTAAAAAACTGTATTTTTGACAGGAGTCAACAAGTGTCATTTCTTTTCCTAGCATGCAGTATGTATTAACTGCCATAGAGTAAGCATGAACACTTATTGAGTAATTGCATGAATGAATGCATACTGGTAGAATAGGAATTTAAGCCATTTAAAGCAGTTCTTTTTGTCTTAAATTATTTGCTCTTTTTTTTTTTTTTTTACAAATGTTCTGTTTTGTTCTTTTTGTTTGTTTGTTTTGTTATCTGTAGCATTCCTCTGAGTGAATACAAATTGCTTGCTTGTGATATACAGCAACTTTTTATAGCAGTTACAATTCATGCTTGCAGTTCCTCAGGCTCACAATATTTTAGGGTGATTGAAGACCTTGTTGTACTGCTTGGATATCTTCAAAATAGTGAAAACAAGAGGACACAAAGTAAGATTTAATTTTTATGGATTTTGGGGGGGAGTTGTATAGTAGCCAAACATGTATTTTGTATCAAGAAAACAAGTATTTGGTCCTAACCTCTTTCTTCTTGCTAACTTCTTTACTGAAAGTTTAACCTTAATTTTGTGATGATATCAATAAGCTTCAAAAAGAAGCCTTTTTGAGTGGAAAAAATAGTAAAAGTGATGCTTTGATGTAACTTGCAACACATTATTGAATGAAGTCACTGATTTTTCTTACCAAGTAGAATTAAAAAGCTTACATTGGATAATATGCCCTTTAGGTTTTTTTAATGGCAAATACAAAGTGAATATGAAACAGGATAATGTGAGAAGCTCTGGTTAAACTTTTGCCTTATGTACAAAAACGTCTGTTCTTCAAAATAATTATATAAAATGAAATAAATTTGTAAGCTGATATTTTTCAATGGAAATTTTTATAGTAATTATTTAGAAATTTGCTTTAATGTTGCTTTTAAAGACAGTTAAAAAGTGTTTACTACCATCAAAACCCATGTTAATCAAAATTTTTAAATTTATGTCTAATAAAACATGATTGGGAGTTTAGATATTTCATGATATATAAAAATCAGTCCAATAAAAAATTGATAATCACATAGTTTGAAAACATTCTAGTATCTTCTGTTTTTAGATATGGCTCTTGCACTACAGCTTAGAGTTCTTCAGGCTGCTATGGAATTTATAAGGACCACCGCAGATCACGACTCTGAAAACCTCACAGATCCATTCCAGTCAGCTTCTGCTCCCCATCATGCAGTGTTTCAGAAGCGGAAAAGCATTGCTGGTGAGTATCGAGTTAATATTTCAGTAATTATAAATTGAAGGTAGCTAGACTTTCCTCTGTTCTGATGACATTCACATTTTTAAAATATTTCTTAGCTTAAAAAGTTAAGCTTTAAAATTTGAGAAAGTTTTCCTTCTAGAGGAAAGTATGTTGCTGCTTTCTTTTCAGTGCTGTGCTCATTTAATTATTTCTTGAGCACCTCCCATGTGCTAAGCACTGTGTTAAATGTTGGAGATACAATTATGACAAAAACAGAGTCTGCTCTTGCAGAGATTATAAAATAGTAGGGAAATGTATAGGTTAGGAATAGAGATTTTAACAGGGCAGCCAGATTTACGTCAGGAGTCGGGAGATCTCTGAGGAAGTAAGATTTCAATATGGACATAAAGGACAAAAAGGGAGTTAGCAAGGTCAGGAATCAGAGGAAGAGTGTTAACAGGCAGAGTGGCCGGTTTATGTGGCGGTCCTGCGGCAGGGAAAGTTGCTCTTGTGCAAAGCTGAATGAACGTGGCACTTGATGAGAGTGACCCAGACAAGGCTGTGCACTGTAGCATGGGCCAGTTCATATATAAAAACACAGGCCACATTAAGGAAGTTAGATTGTATCTAATGGGAAGTCAGCAAAGGTTTTAAGAAGGTGGCATGATAGAACCAGATTTTCATTTTGTAAGGATCACTCTGTCTTGTGTGTAGAGAGGGTTAGAGGAGGAGAGCAAGAGGAGTAGCAGGAGTCCAAGCAGGAGGCCACTGCAGCAGTCCAGGCAGAGGGTGGTGGTGTGGATATGGTTAGACTGCACTGGACATGAGAGCCTGCTGTGAATTAGTACATATCACCAAATAATAAGTATTCATATTGTAAGACTTCCTTATTTTCTCTACAAAGTCTGCTATGACCCTTAAATAAGCACAACCCAGAAAAATAACATAAACACCACACATACAGGATACACACACACGTACCTATGTGGATACACAGTGGACAAATATGCACACATGTGCACGCACACGCACACACACGCATGCACATGCATGTATCTCTGAACAGAGTACTTGGTAGTAAATTGTTTGAAGTTCAATCACCCTCACAGTCTTGAAGGCTTTAAAATCCAAATCTTTCTTTCACCATTAAGCTACTTCACTGTATTCAATGCAATGCGAAATTTTTAAACCATGTGAAAAACTCACCTATAAAGACAAGCTACTAAATACATATCGTCTTGTAGTAGTGTAAGTTTAAATTATGCTACATAAAACTTATGTAAATAAAACTTCTAAAACATCCATATAACCTGCTCCTACACATCCTTCCTTCCTTAATATCTGAACACGGTCTCTCCTCTTGAGTTGCTGTCCCTGCTGTGTCTCTCTTTCGTCCTGGGCAGAATTGTATCCTTTACCAAGTCCAGTGATGCTCAGCTTCCTACACGCCAAAGGTGACTTTGGATACCTTTCCTTTGCAGGACTCCTCCTGCAGTCAGTGACTGCTCAGAGGAGTATCCTTTACTACTCCTGCTGCTGCTTTCCTGTTGGTGTTTCTCATCCTCAGATCCATTCCTTCTCTGTTCCCATACCTAGATCCCTGGTTTAGAAACTGATTGACTTATGCCTGGGCCCTAACACAGTAACCCTCTGGCTATTTTCTTTTTGGTGTATGATTTCCCTAACAGTCTATCATCTCTCTCTTTAGATACCACCATCATTATCACGTTGAGCCTCAGAGCCCTGCATATCTCCAAGTTTGTTGTTGTTTTTTTGTTTGAGTCATTTTTTAAAACAGATCATGGACTTTTAGTCTTTTACTACAACGCTCTCCTTTTTTCTGACTCCCCTAGCGTCTTATACTTGGGCTTATACTTTTCACTCTTAAGTAAATGCAGTTGCTGGAAGCCATATGAGGCTTATAGAATCATACAAATTTTGAGCTTGATAAAAGACCTTAAAAGTCATTGTGTTTTACATCCATTCTTTTATTTAATCCACAAAATAACCTTCTTTATCCATTCATTCAACCATCAAATATTTATTGAGCATGAGCCATGTTCCTGCCTTTGTGGAACTTATGTTTTACTGGAAGAAATGGTCAGTAAGCATATAAGCAAATATATTTAATATAGTGTCAGTGTAAATATCTACCTGTGAGGTAGGCTCTATTTTACTTTCTGATTTCCATCTTACATATGAGGAAATGAGGCTTAGAAAGAAGTGTGCTTAAGGCTACATCGGCTCTGTGTGGCTTCACAGCATGAGTGCTGAAATACTTCCCACTTATTCAAGTACATAGTCTAGCGAAGACCTGATATTTCCTTTATTCAGCATATTACCATGCCTCTTAATTATGATTGTCAGTTGCATATACAGCACAAAAGCTGTCAGAGATGCAGACATCAGGAAGAATTTGCTTAAACTGAGGACGTTGTCTGACAATATCATTCTTCAATATATCCAGGATATGAATTTTTTTTCTATTTGTTTCTTTTTTGCCTCAAAGGCGACCTACCCACTGGACAATCTAAAGTGCTATTAAAATATTTAAATGTCTTGCAGGATAAGTCATTAAAACCTGTTATCATAATTTAGTCACATATAAGAATTTTTTATAGAGGTTATTTATGGAAATTGATATATGTTTTCGTAATTTAAAACAAAGGTTCAATTCCAATGAAGGGTTCCATTATTTCTCACCTACCAAGACGTCATTTTGGTTCTCATGGTCAACTTCCGATGCCTTTCTCCTCCAGTCCATTAAATCAAGACTCCTCCTTCGAGTTTTCTCCTGGCTGCACTACCTGTGTGGTACCTCCTGGAGCAGGTGCAGTAATGGTGCAGGAACACGAGTCCTACCTGTTTGATCTGAGGAAACATTTCTCAGGAAATTCTTTTGTAGGATTGAATTTCAAATAATGCACATGCCCCAAATCATTTTAATAGCAAATCACTGGAATTATATTCACCTTTGTGATCTCTTTACTTTTATTTGCTTGATTTCTACTTTGTTACTTTATATACTTTTCAGAACTATTTTATAAAATTCAGCAGCGATAAGTATCCAGAAATAATAATGTTCTTACTAAAACACAGTGTGCTTTAAATATCTGTTGATGATTTTGGAGTACAAAGAAGTGAAACAGTATTTGAAATATTTTGTGAAAACATTCTGAACTACTTAAACCCATCTAGTACTTTGAGTTTTTTAGGAAACTCAAACTTTGCCAAATGATATCCATCCTACCAAGCTTTGTCACTAGCTTCAACACTGTTATTTAGGACTTTGGAACCAGAAGTACTGTTGCACTTCTTCAAAGAGGGAGAAACATCACTTTCTCTTAATCACTCTTTTTTTCCTTTGTATAAATTAACTCTGTAGTAAATTAAGACTCTTCTTTCATAATCTGATAATCAAAAAATTGCAGCAAAATAGTTTCTTAATCCTTGTTAACACCTGCGTTTGAAGTTTTAATTCATATACTTAAAGGTCCTCGAAAATTTCCCCTTGCTCAAACTGAATCTCTTCTGATGAAAATGCGTTCGGTGGCAAGCGATGAGCTTCATGTGATGATGCAGCGGAGGATGAGCCAGGAGAGTCCCAGCCAGGCCACAGAAACAGAGCTTGCACAGAGGCTGCAGAGGCTCACCGTCCTAGCAGTCAACAGGATTGTTTATCAAGGTAGGACTATAGAATGAGTGTGTTCTTCCTCAAATAGCAAATTAAAACAGAAATAATTCAAAGGAAACTGATTCGTTTTCAAAATTTTAAACAGCAATTTTTTTTTTTTTCTGAACATACACATTATGAAAGGAATTTCTAATTTGAAACTGATAGTCTTGAATAAAAGTCCACTTTTTAATGTGTTAAATGCTGGCCTACATTGACCACTGAGTTTATAATAGTATGGCACCTCCGATATTTTTTTAAAACTTTTGAGGCAATTGTAGATTCACATACCATTGTTAAGCAATAATACAGAGAGATTTCTTTACCCAGTTTCCCCCAATGAACCTTCCAAAACTATAGTGTAATATCACTGCTAGGATATTGACACTGATACAATCAAGAAACATAACATTTTATTACCACAGGATGCCTTATGTTGCCCTTTTATAGCCACACCTACTTGCCTTCTACCACCAGCCCCAGCAACTTCTAATCTATTCACCATTTCTATATTTTTGTCATTTCAAGAATGTTGTATAAATGGAGCCATATAATATGTAGCCTTTCAGGATTGGCTTTTTCTACTCAGCATCATTATCTGGAAGATCATCCTGGTTGTTGTATGCATTTATCAAAAGTTTGATTCTTTTTTTTTTTCTTTTTGGCTGAATAGTATTCCATAGCATGGATGCACTGCAGTTGGTTTAATCATTGACCTGTTGAAAGTCCATCTGTGTTATTTCCAGGTTTTGCCTATTACAAATAAAGCTGCTGTCAACATTCATGTATAGGTTTTTGTGTGAAGATAAATCTTCATTTTGGGGGGATAAATGTCCAGAAGTGCAAATACTTGGTCATACAGTAGTTGCATGTTTAGTTTTTTAAGGAACTGCCAAACTTTTCCAGAGTGGCTGTACAGTTTTATATTCCCACCAGCAGTATGAGTGATCTGAGTTTCGTTGCATCCTAACCAGTATTAGGACTTGTCACTATTTTTTATTTTAGCCATTCGGATGGGCATGTAGTGATATCTCGTTGTGGTTTTAATTTGCATTTCCATAGTGACTAATGATTATATGTTTATGTATATGCAGAAATACCTGGAGTAATCACTAAAAAAGCTATGCAGAGAAATACACAGAAAAACACTATACATAATATTCTCACCACACACATAAAAAAAAATATGTGAGGTGATGGATATGTTAATTAGCTTGATTGTGGTGATAATTTCACAGTGTATATGTGTATCAAAACTCAAGTTATGCACCTTAAATATATACAACCTTATTTGTCAACTATACCCCAATAAAGCTAAAAAAAATTTTTTTTTAAGTACTGCAGATTAGTCAAAATGGAATTCTAAAAAATGTTCAGGTAAACTAAGGCAGGGAAAAGAAAACAGTCATTGTAAATCACTAGAAAAACATGATAAACCCAAGGCATTTTTGTGGAGTTTTTTTGATTTTTGTTATTTATATTTGGGGCAACAGGCTTCCGGACTAAACTCTGAAATTGAACCATGTTTATCACATGCTCAGCATTTGACTGGATAGCACATCCAATGAAACAGCTCTGCAGATCTATCTAATGTAAAATATGATGTGTCTTAATGTTTGATTTGTACAAGAAGCTCGTGGTTTTAATAATTTTGAAGTTTAACTCATTTTCATTTCATTAGTAAATTGAATATTTAATTTATAATTGCATGACTTTTTTAATTTCTACATTGTTTTAGGTGAATTCACTGTAGTATTTTGTATCTACTACATCTAGAACACCTATTCTACATTTATTTTGGATAACTGAATTAATAATTACATTGAATATTTTTACCAGTATAATTACAATTTGTAATGGCCAGTTATTAGCGATGTGACTAATTTTTCTTATTTTTTTAATTCAAAGAATTTAATCCGGACATTATTGACATTTTGAATACTCCAGAAAATGCAACTCAAAGCAAGACCTCAGTTTCACAGACTGAAATTTCTGAGGAAACTATTCACCATGAACAACCTTCTGTTTTCAATCCATTTCAGAAAGAAATGTTCATATATCTGATAGAAGGATTCAAAGTATCTATTGTAAGTAAATCAATACATGGCAAATGTTTCTTCGCACAAAAGGAAGAAATTTCACATTTTTTTATGTGTGTGTATTATGTTTTAAAAATCATATTTCTTTGAGCCTTTCAGAGTTTTTTGAAACTCGGGCAACTTGCATTTTTAATAATAGAGTAATATATGTTGCTAATTTACCCTTTCCAAAAGGATTGACTATGTGCAGCATTGGTTTTTAAGTCTATACCCTGAAAACCCTTTTCTAATCTTGTAGTTTAGTACAATAAGCATCAGAAAAGAGGAGAGCTTTGATGCTTACTAGGAGAGCTTAAATTAATAGCCCACTTTTAAAGGACTTTATTTATAGCCACTTACTGTTGACTTTCTGAATTATTATGAAGTTTAGATCTTGACTTAAACATATCCCAACACCTTCAGAATTGTATAGAGAATACTGAAGAGTGTCAGGCTCCATTTATCATCATCTCACTTGGGTTTCTGGGGTCACTTATAGTTGACTGTAGGATACAAATGGGTCAGTTCACTCCGTAGATACCAAAGGCCCTCTAATTGTAGCAGAACTCATAATTCATGACTTGCCAGTCTCTGAATTTAAACTAGATTTTGGTGTCTAGTTCTGAACAGTGAAACGAACTGTGGGTTCACTTAGAACTGAATCACTCACACAGGCCCCTCGGGACTAGGAGTAATTGGAAAGCCATTTCCAAAACTCAGAATAAACTCTAAAATGTACTGATTCCAGTCTTAAACCGTATCCTGGTGATTTGATCAGGATTAGGCTAGCCTGAGTGGGACCACAGTTGAAACATCTTATTTGGTTATTTGTTAGGGAGTGTTAATGGCCAACTTATATGTGGTTCTTACTTTGTGACTGTCATACTCAAATTGTGGTCCTAGTTCAAGTCTTTATTATGAATTTTTTCTCTTTTATATCACAAAATCATGGACCTATCCACCATTGTTCTTTGACAGTTTTTTTTTTAATTTGCAATTTCTAAACCCTTGATAATATTTCAAATGGCTTAGGGCTTTAGCTTCTTCATTCTTCTTCTTTTTTTTTATAATTGCAGTAAAATACACATAACATAAAATTTATCTCTTTAACCATTTTTAAGGGTGCACTTTAGTAGCATGAAGTACATTCATATTGTTGTGCCACCAACTCCACTATGCGTGTCCAGAACTTTTTTGTTATCCCAAACTGAAACTCTGCACCCATTAAACAATAACTCCACATTACTCCCCCCCAACCCCTGATAACTACTGTTCTACTTCCTGTCCCAATGAGTTTGCCTGTTCTAGAAACCTCATGTAAGTGGAATCATACAACATTTGTCCTTTTGTGTGTGGCTTCTTTCGTTTAGCATAATGCTTTCAAGGTTCATCCATGTTAAACGTGTATCAGAACTTCATTGCTTTTTAAGACTAAATGACAGCACATTGTATGTGTACATCACATTTAGTTCATCCATCCATCCATCCATCCATCGATAGATCCTGCATTGTTTCTGCCTTTCAGCTGTGTTGAATGATTCTGCTGTAAAAACTGTTGTACATCCGTGTCTTCTAAATTCTCATTTTCGTGGATGTGTATATATCTTTCTACTTTTGACTGTTAAAACAAACATAGAATAAAACATGTTCCATACTTATCACTAGGGCTGAGTTGAGGTTAATAATATATTATTGCTTAAAAAGTATGTTTCTAATCCATTTCTGTTTTGATTTAAGAGTTCAAGTAAAACCAGTGGTTGTAAGCAGCAGTGGACTAAAATCCTGTGGTCTTGTAAGGAAACCTTCCGAGTGCAGCTTGGGAGACTACTAGTGCACATTTTGTCACCAACCCACACTACACAAGAAAGAAAGCAAATTTTTGAAATAGTTCGTGAACCAAATCATCAGGAAATACTACGAGACTGTCTCAGCCCATCCCTGCAAGTAAGTATCTCAACATTTGATAAGTGAAAACTCTTGGTAAAATATAAAATTCATCAAAACTGAAATTAAACTGTATTTTCATGCCTAATGCCATTAATATAATTTTCTTGTCAAACACATGTAACCTGAGGCTTTCTTCAGATACTCTTATACAGGCTCAATTTTGACCTCTGTGTTTATTTTCCATGCCTATTTCCATTTATTAAATTAACTTCTGTATCTGAGTTCTTATAAGATCCTTTGTAGTTACTATATCTTGAAGTGTTTTCTTTAAGAACTATTTGGAGGCTTTTTATTAAGCATTATATTATCCATAAATCATCTATACTGAATATCTCAAACAACAGTACATATAACACATTTCAAAAAATTTTTAGTCAGTTAAAATAGAAAAAAATTGATGATCATTTGAAATGATCAAAACCAAAATATTGGAAAGGATTTCAGAGTCTATAAATTCTGTCATTTCAAGAGTAATAAATGGGGGGGGGTTTAAGTGGTACATTAAATCATTTTGGAGAGCTATTCAGCAGTTTTTTATAAAATTAAATATATACTTGGTGACCGTATTATTCCATTTTTAGGTATTTACCCTAAAGAAATTTAAACATATTTCCATAAAAAGGCTTGTACAAGAATATCCATGGCCTTTTTCATAATAGCCAAAAACTGGAAATAACCCAAACGTCTAACAGGAGAATGTATAAATAAATTGTGATATATTTATAATAGACTGTTGTAGAGCAATAAAAGGAACAGACTATTGGTATACCCCCATTATGGATGAATCTCAGGAACATTGAAATGGCAAAAGGGGCATAGTTTCCTTCTAGGGAGAATTTGAAGTGGTGTTTTTTCTTTTCTTTATAGTCAGCAAAGTTGCCATCCATCAAAACCCACCCCTGGTGTGAACAGTTCTCCCCACATCAGCTTCCCTTCTCCACCACTTGTCTATCAGTGGCGTCATTGTTGATTGCAGCTTGCAACATCGAACTACTGTTGACTTTTCTTCTCTCTCAAGTCCATTTCATGTCCACACCCAGTCATTTTTTCACCTGAGTCTTTCTGATTGGTCCCTTTCCCTGTAGTCTACCTGCCCTATTCTAGTTCAGACTTTAACTGCTTATGCTTGGATCACTACAATAACCTCCTGTCCACCTCAAGACCAAATCACTGTACCTGATTTTTTTAAAGTTTATTATGGAAATTTTCAAACACACCTAAAACTTGGGAGAATCAAAAAAGGATCCCACATGACCATTACCTGCCTTTATTTTTTTTTTGCAGTATCTTGAAACAAATCTCAGGTATTAAATTATTTCATCTATAATACTTCAGTATGTATCTCTAACCAATAAGGACTCTTTTTAACATTATAACACTCAATAATGTTAACAATAATTCTTTATTATCATCTAATATCCCATCGGTATTTAAATTTTCCCTATTTTCTTATGATTTTTATTTTTTTTATTTATTGAAACATAATTCTCTTATTTTCAATGGAACTCATCCTAATGCTTTTCCTCTTAAGATTTTTTTTTATTTGGAAACAATTACACTGCCACACATCGACCTTTGTGAGCTTGATTACTTTTCCATGAATAAGGAAGTATATGGTCAGTGAGTTTTTAAAATTACATTACTCCTTTGAGAGATAGTGTTATCATTTTGTTAGTTTTATTTCTTGTGTTTATTATTATTATTATTTTTGGTGCTGTCATAAATGCATAAAATATTTCTCCATTGATTTAGTTCTTTCATTTCTCTCAGCAATCTTTTGTAATTTTCAGTGTGTATGTCTTCTATTTCTTTTATTAAATGTGTTCCTGTATATTTTATTCTTTATGACACTTTAATAAATAAAATTGCTTCTATAATTAAAGAAAAGAAACATAATTGTACATATCTGTGGGGTTCAGCATTGAATATCAAGTACCTGTGTACAAGATGTGATGTTAAAGTCAGGATAATTAGTGTATTCAACATTACACAATGTAATCATTTTTGTGGCCCTTTACCAATTTCTCAGTAATCCCCTTCGATCTCCCGCTTTCCCACCTCTAGTGGCCTCAGATCTGTTCTCTTCTTTTGAAAGTTCAATAAATTATTGTGATTGTTGTATCTTTCTTTCCTATTTATTTGGTTTTTGGTTTTTTAAGGGTTTTTTTTTTAAGCTCCCACTTATGAGTGAGGACATGTGGTATTTCTTTCTGTGTCTGGCTTATTTCACTTAACATAATTTTCTCTAAGTTCACCCATGTTACTGAAAATGGCAGAATTTCATTCTTTTTTGTCTGGCTAGTATTCCATTATGTAAATATACCACATTTTCCTTATCCGTTTGTCCATCTAAGGACATTGAGGTTTGTTCCAACTCTTGGCTATTGTAAGTAGAGGTGTGATAAACATGAGAGTGCAAGTGTCCCTTCAACATGATGATCTCCATTCCTTTGGGTATACACCCAGCAGTGGGATTGCTGCATCATATGGCAATTCTGTCTGTAGTTGTTGAGGAATCTTCATACTGTTTTCCATAATGGCGGTACTACTTTACAGTCCCACCGACAGTATAAGAGAGTTCTCCTTTCTCTACATCCTCACCAGCATTTGTTTGTCTGTCTTTTTGATAATGGCCAGTCTGAGTGGGATGGCATGATATCTCAGTGTGATTTTAATTTGCATTTCCCTGATGCTTAGTGATGTTGAGTGTTTTTGCATGGGTCTGTTGGCCATTTGTGTATCTTCCTTTAAGAAATGCCTATTTTGCTCCTTTGCCCATTTTTAGATCGGGTTACTTGGGTTTTTACTGTTAAGTTGAGTTCTTTGTATATTAATCCCTTGTTAGATGCATAGTTGCAAATATTTTTTCCTATTCTGTAGATTGTTTTTTTGCTGTGTTGATTGTTTCCTTTGCTCTGCAGAAGGTTTTTAGTTTGATATAATCCCATCTATTTATTTTTTCATTTGTTGCCTGTGCTTTTGGGGTCTTATTCATAAAGTCTTTGCCCTGTCCTACTTCCTGAAATGTTTCCCCTATGTTTACTTTTAGAAGTGGTAGAGTTTCAGGTCTTATATTTAAGTGTTTAATCCATTTTCAATTGATTTGGGTATAGGATGAGAGATCAGGTCTAGTTTCATTCTTCTCCATATGGATGTTCAGTTTTCCCAGACTGTTTATTGAAGAGATAGTCTTTTCCCCAATATATGTTCTTGGTGCCTTTGTCAAAGATCAGTTAGTTGTAAGTATGTGGGTTGATTTCTGAGTTCTCTCTTCTGTTCCATTGGTCCATGTGTCTGTTTTTATGCTAGTACCATGCTGTTTTGGTTACCATAGCTTTGTAATATAATTTGAAGTCATGTAGTATAATGCCTTCCTCTTCACTCATTTTGCTCAGGACAGCTTTGACTATATGATGTCTTTTGTTGTTCCGTATGAATGTTAGGATTGTTTTTTCTGTTTCTCTGAAGAATGCCATTGATATTTTGCAGGGGATTGCATAGAATCTGTAGATCACGTTGGGTAGGTGAACATTTTCACAACATTAATTCTTCCAATCTATGAACATGGAATGTCTCCATTTTTGGCATTCACTTTAATTTCTTTCATCAGTGTTTTGTAGTTTTCATTGTAGAGATCTTTTACTGCCTTGGTTAAATTAATTCTTATGTTTTTTATTTTTATTTATTTATTTTTTGGGGGGGGTAACTATTGTAAATGGGCTTGCTTTCTTGGTTTCTTTTTCTGCTAGTTTGTTTTTGTGTGTAAAAATGCTACTAACTTTTATGTGTTGATTTTGTATCCTGTAACTCTCCTGAAATCATTTATCAGCTCTAGGAGTTTTTTGGTGGAGTCTTTAGGTTTTTCTGTACATAGAATCATATCATCTGCAAACAGGGACAATTTGACGTCATCTTTTCCAATTTCAGTGCCCTTTATTTCTTTCTCTTACCTGATTTCTCTGGCTAGTACTTCCAATACTGTGTTAAATAGGAGTGGTGAGAGTGGGTATCCTTGTCTTGTTTCCATTCTTAAAGGAAATGCTTTCAGCCTTTCCCCATTCAGGATGATGTTGACTGTGGGTTTGTCATATTTGGCTTTTACTGTGTTGAAATATTTTCCTTCCATACCTAATTTATTGGGAGTCTTTATCATGAAGAGATGTTGAATTTTCTCAAATGCTTTTTCTGCATCTATTGAAGTGGTCGTATGGTTTTTGTCCTTGATTTCATTGATGTGTATTACATTTATTTCTTGGTGTGTATTACATTTATTGATTTGCATATGTTGAACCATCCTTGCATTTCTAGGGTGAATCACACTTGATCGTAGTGTATAATCTTTTTGATGTGCTGTTGAATTCTGTTTGCTGATATTTACTGAGCAATTTTGTATTTGTGTTCATCAAGGATTTTGGCCTGCAGTTTTCTTTTTTTGCAGTGTCTTTGTCTGATTTTTGTATCAGGGTGATGCTGCCTTCATAGGATGAGTTTGGGAGAATGGCCTCTGTTATGATTTTTTGGAATAGTTTGAAAAGGATTGCTGTTAATTCTTCTTTAAAGGTTTGGAAGAATTCAGCAGTGAAGCCATCCGGGTCCTGGGCTTTTCTTTGTTGGGAGACTGCTGATTACTGCTTCAATCTTGTTGCTCATTATTGTTCTGTTCAAGTTTTCTATTTCTTCCTGGTTTTGTCTTGGTAGTTTGTATGTGTCTAGAAATTTATCTATTTCAAATTTGTCGGTGTATAGTTGTTCATCATAATCTCTAATGAATCTTTGTATTTCTGTGATATCTGTTGTAATGTCTCCTTTTTCATTTCTGATTTTTTATTATTTGGGTCATCTCTATTTCATTTAGTTCTGCTCTACTCTTTATTATTTTTTTCTATCTACTAATTTTGGGATTGGATTGTTCTTGTTTTTCTAGTTCTTTGAGGTATAACATTAGGTTGTTAATTTTTAATTTTTTCTGTTCTTTTGATGTAGGCATTTATTGCAATAAACTTCCCTCTTGGTGCTGCTTTTGCAATATCTCATAGGATTTGGTATGATGTGCTTTCATTTTAATTTGTTTCAAGAAATTTTTTGATTTCCTGTTTAATTTCTTCTTGGACCCATGGATCATTCAGGAGCATGTTATTTAATTTCCATGTGTTTATACAGTTTCCAGAGTTTCGTTTGTTATGGATTTCTACTTTTAATCTGTTGTGGTCTGAAAAGATACTTGAAATGATTTCAGTTTTTTAAAACTTGTTGGGATTTATTTTGTGACCTCACATGGGGTCTATCCTGGAAGATGTTCCATGTCCTGATGAGAAGAATGTACATTCTGTAGTTGGATGGAGAGATCTGCCAAGTCCAGTTGGTCTAAAGTATAGTTTAAATCCTGTGTTTCTCTGTTGATTCGTTGCTTAGATGATCTGCCCAATGCTGAGAGAAGGGTTTTCACATACACAACTATTATTGTATTGGGGTCTATCTCTCTCTTTAGGTCTAATAATACTCGCTTTTATATATGTGGATGCTCCAGTGTTGGGTGCATATATATTTATGATTATTATGTCCTCTTGCTGGATAGATCTCTTTATCATTATATAATAGCTTTCTTTGTCTCATTAAGCTTTCTTCATTCTTTTTTATTTTTCTTTTCTTTCTTCTGACTGGACTATTTCAAAAGATTTGCCTTCAAGTTCAGAAATTCACTTCTGTTTGATATAGTCTGTTGTTGAAGCTCTCAATTCTATTTTTTATTTTATTCGATCAATTCTTTGGCTCCAAGATTTCTGTTTCATTATTTTTTATGATATCTATCTCTTTTTTAAATTTCTCAGTCAGATCATGAATTGTCTTCCTGATTTCATAGAACCGTTTGTCTGTATTCTCTTGTATCTCGTTGAGTTTCCTTAAGATCCTTATTTGAAATTCCTTTACAGGCATTTCATAACTGTTCTTTTCTTCATCATTTGTTACTGGAGACTTATCGTGTTCCTTTGGGGTCAACATATTTTCTTGCTTTATTATGTTTCTTATGTCCCTACACTGATATTTGCGCATATAATTTAGTAAATGCTTTTCCCGGTTTTGTGGAGTCAATTATGTAGAAATGACTTTTTCGCATAGGTGGGTCCTTCCAGTGTCTGTTGAATATGTTGTGTTGGCTTTGGTTCTGGATGGCTTCAGTAATGTAGCCTCTGTGTAGTTTCTTTGGTTGTAATCCTCTTCAGCAATGTCTGCAGATATTTGTGCCAACACTGGCAGTGTTTTGCTGCATTAGAGACTCTAGGCTGGTTATTGAGCCAGGTGTGTGGGGGCAAAAAGGGCCAACCTGCTGTTTGGTGGTCTCTCTGAGGCTCAGAGTCACTGCCTGACTATTAGGCCAGGTGTGAAAACTCAGCTCTGAGATTGTTTCTTTCAGGGAGTGGTGCAGTGCCTGATGAGCTTTTGGACTGGATACAGGTGAGCCTGGGTGCGGGGCATGGGGCTGTCAAGCAGCTCTGTGATGGCCTGTCAGAGGAGTAGATGCCACTGCCTGGCCAGGAGCTGAGGTGTAGGTGCAGCAGGGCCAGGTGGCTCTATGGAGGCTTGAGGATGTGGAGCCACCACCCAATTCTCTTTGAGGTAAGAAGCAGGTGTGCATAGGTGCAACAGGGCCTGGCAGCTCTATGGATGGCCACTGAATCAGCTATTGAGCCTGGAACAGGCCAGCAGGGGTGCATTAGGGCCCAGTAGTTCTATGGAGGGCTGTGGAGTGGAGGTGGAGCTGCTGTCCAACTCACTGTCCAGCAGGGAGCAGGTGTGCACCAGTGCAGAAGGGCCTGGCAGCCCTGTGGAGGGCCACCAGATCAGCACTTGAGCCTGGAGCAAGCCTATAAGGGTGCAGCCAGGCCTGGCACCTCTGTAGAGGGCTACTGGAGAATCAAAGCCACTGCCCAATCTCCCGTCAGTCAGGGAGCAGGTGAACGTTGGTGCAGCAGGGCCTGGCAGCTTTGTAGAGGGCCGTTGGGTCAGCTGCTGAGCCTGAAGCAAGCCCACAAAGATAAAGCAGGGCCCAACAGCTCTTTAGAGGCCCACTGTGGGGAGGAAAACCTGCTGCTGTCAGTCAGGGAGCAGGCGTACACTGGTGCAACAGGGTTTGGCAACTTTGTGGAGAGCTACTGCGTTAGCTGTTGAGCCTGGAGCAGCCTGCAGAGGTGCAGTTGAGCCCGGCAGCTCTGTAGAGGCCTGCCTTGGAGGGTCAAAGCCACTGCCCAATCTGCCATTGGTCAGGGAGCAGGTGTGCAGTAGTGCAGCGGAGTTTGGCAGTTCTGTAGAGTACAGGGTCACCAGATCAGATCAGCTTTTGAGACTAGAGCAAGCTCACAAGGGTGCAGCCAGGCCCAGCAGCTCTGTTGAGGCATGCTGTGAGAAAGCAAAGCCCCTACCCAATCCGTAGTTGGTCAGGGAGCAGGTGTACACGGGGGCAACAGGACACATAGCGGCTCTATAGAGGCCTGTGGTTGGAGGGTCAAAGCCCCTGCCAGATCCTCTGTCTGCGGAGGGCCAGAGGAGGAGGCGGAGCAACTGCCGGGCTGGCTGTTGGTCAGCTCAGGCACCTCTGGGTCCTGTGGGCCCATGAATTGTGTGCGGCAGGTGCATACAAATATGGTGGACCACCACTTATTGGCGACTCACCCACTGATCAGGTCTGTGTGCTTACCTGGCAGGGGAGGCTGTGCTACATGGGTTCAGATGCTGGGGTCTTGGTATTTCTGTCTGGCCTCGGCTCCAGGCAGCTGGGGTCTTGGTTCTGCCGGAGCCCATGTGAATGTAGTAGGATGTAGGTGTGGCCTCAGGATGGAGGGAGTCAGTTTCATGGGTCTGGGGCAGGCCTCACTCCAGTCGTGGGTTCGTTTTCAAGTGCACTGTGCTGTAGTCACTTAGGCTGGGAGGCTGGGGGTTGCTCTCCGTGGGCTTCTACCACGAGGCCATGCAACTGCACAAACTCTCAGCTGCTCTCCACTGGATTTGGGGCCTGTGAGGACTGGGGGACTCTCCTGTGGCAGGGTTTGCCAGTGTCTGTGGCAGCAGTGGAAACAGCTGGGATTTTTCCAATTTACCTTCTCTCCACATGACTCCAAGCCAGTCTTTGCAGCGAGTCAGAGGCTGGATGCCTGCTCTGCTCTCAATAGTGCTATCCCCATCTTCCATGCTCTGCAAGGATTGTGTCCCTCCCCTGGTGCTCCACGGCGTACTTCTTCAGTCATTCCAGTCAAAATATAGTTGTTTGTTGTTTTGGTCTCTTTTGGTGGGGGTGGGGACAAGCGCCAGACAATTCTAGTCAGCTGTCTTGCTCCACCCTCCTGTATTCTCTCAAGAAAATTTTGGAATGTCACTGACAGCTAAACTGAAATATTTTTAAAGATATCAAGAACATTCCCTTTAAGACATATGAAAATATTCTAGTCATTTACCATTTTTCTTTATTTGCCAACTCTTCAAGCCTTTTACTCACAGAGCATCTGTTCATTTTTCTCTTTCGGTCAGGTAGCAGCTGTCTTCTGACTAATTAAAAATGTTGCATCAAAATGAGCTTTGCTATCTTCACCATTACATATGTTCATCTTATGCTTTGGGAAAATAACATGATGTGATTCAGCATGTTAACTTAAATTATCACCCATGCAATTGCTTAATGTAATCGTTTCCAGATCCATTTGTTGACATTTAGTACTATTCACAGTTTAAAATGTCATAAAGCAGATGCAGTGGTATTTGTGTCAATGCAGTTTTTTTTTTTTTTGGTGACCCGTAAGGGGATTGCAACCCTTTGGCTTGGTGTCGCCCGCACCGCGCTCAGCCAGTGAACGCACCGGCCATCCCTGTATAGGATCTGAACCCGCGGCGGGAGCACCATTGTGCTCCCAGTGCCGCACTCTTACCGAGTGAGCCATGGGGTCGGCCCAATGCAGATTTTTTAAAAGAAAAATAAACACATTTAACTTGTTGGTAAAATTATTGTCTAAATAATACATAGTGTACTCATTACAGTCAGGTGATGTATATAGCGTGGAAGGACCACTTAATCATGAATCAACGTTTGCTTTAGGTTTGGGCTGTGAAGGACAATTGTCATTATCTTAAGTAACACTATAATTTGGGTTTTAGGGTCTGTTCATAAAAGATTGACTTAAACCGGCCCTTCCTGGACATGCCTATAGAACTGAGTGCTAAGGTGGCACTGGTTTTAGAGTTTTTCATCTTTTGCTGTCTGTAAGGAGTAGTGAATGCTTACAAGCTAACGATAGGCTTTGGTTCTGGAAATTTCACCAACTTCTACTGAGCAGAAATCAAAGGAGAAAGAATAAATAAGCTTATTTCTTTTACTTTAAAGTTTAGAGGAAGGTTTCCCTTCCAGTTCAGTTTTATATGAGAAAAACTAAGAATTATTTTCCTGTATTCTCAGCTTATTTCCTATATGTCTTTTTTTTTTAGCATATGCTCTCCAAAATCCTTTCCCCAAAAGCTAGCTAGCTTACTTGTTTGGTTTTTTTTTAACCTTTTACAATGAAAATTTTCACACATACAGAGAGAACAGTTTAACGAATACCATATAACCATCACCCAGATTTAGAAATTGTTAATTTTTATCATATTGGGATCATTTTTAAAAATTATTTTAAAGTAAATTATAAAGTTTATAACATTTTACCTCTAAATTTTTTTAAAAGACGTTTCCTTATGTAACCATAAAAACATTGTTACACCTAACAAAATTAGTATTAATTCTCCATCATCAAACACTTAATATATAATCAGTTTTCTTCAGCTGTCACCAGAATGTCCTTTGTAGCTGATTGATTCAAATCAGATCCAACCAAATAAATCTAGCAGTATAACTTAATTAGTGTTAAATAATTTAAGTAGAAGAAATAAAAGTTCTTTATTACTAAAAACAATTATTGCTTTTTTTAAAGCACGGAGCCAAGTTAGTTTTGTATTTGTCAGAACTGATACATAATCACCAGGATGAGTTGACTGGAGAAGAACTAGACACAGCAGAACTGCTTATGAATGCTTTAAAGTTATGTGGTCACAAGTGCATCCCTCCCAGTGCAGCAACAAAACCAGACCTTATTAAAATGATCAAGGAGGTGAGTAAGAGAAACCGTAATTGCTTCTTAGGAGATCCCAGTGAATGTAATTAAAGAATGATTGAAAGGCTTTTTTTATTATAGAGTATTATTGATGATGAACTTGAAATGATTATTTTTTACTATATATTGCTTTTTCATTACAAGAGAAAAAATAGTCCTATTTTAAGTTTGATTTTATAGTCTGTCATCATCCTTATCCATTATCGGTAGCTTCAGGAAAGGAAAGATTTTTGTAGTGGCCAGCAAGTTGAAGCATACCTGAAGTTATGGATTCCTTAACAAATAAGGAAGCAAGCAACTATGTAAATTCATCAGGTTTGTCAACCCTGGTTAACTATTCTACCCTAATTTCAGTGACACAAATTGTATGGAAACAAAGGGGAATTATCTGGTCTCCTGGGGACAATACATATATTTTTTTATTAACTTGGTTGTAAAACTAGTTTGCTGGGCTCTGTGCCAATGTTAGATGAGAAATAATAAGTTAAAAAAAAAGAAATAATAAGTTTTATGTAGTATATTATTATCTAAATCTCTTAGGAACAAAAGAAATATGAAACTGAAGAAGGTGTAAATAAAGCTGCCTGGTGGAAAACAGTTAATAATAATCAACAAAGGTAAGATTTTATGTGCTCCGAAAGTTGTGTCTTTTAGGAGTCCTTTAGATTTTACATATACTTTTAGTTTTAAAGTATCCCCTTTTGATATATATTTAATGTTCTGTGTACACTTAGCTTATGGACAGTCTTGTTTGATTAGTCTCTTTCAGCGTCTTGATTCAAAATCAAAGGATATATCTAAAATAGCTGCAGATATCACCCAGGCAGTGTCTCTTTCTCAAGGAATTGAGAGGAAAAAGGTGATTCAGCATATCCGAGGAATGTATAAAGTTGACTTGAGTGCCAGCAGACATTGGCAGGAACTTATTCAACAACTGACACATGATAGGTAAGCAGTAAGAGGTCATTGTAGGTTGTCTCGCATGCATATTTTATATATTGGTGTTAAACACTGTTTATCCCAGAATTCAGATTCATGAAATTTTTTTTGTTTAAAGGTTTTTTTGTTTAGTCATTTGTGATTTTTTTTTTCGTCATGAAGAATAATCAGATTTTTTTTTTTTTTATTCTTGGAGAAAAAAGTAATGAGAGAAGAGGGGGACACTAGCTCTTCCTATAGAAAAATTGGCTTTATTTTTAAAATATGGTCTTTGCAAAAGAATAGAGAAATTACTGAAGCAGGATGGCTGAGAAATAGATCTTTTTCTAGCTCAGACTTTATTAATAGGCCTTAAAAGATGCATTACAAGTAATGAAGGGGGAAATTAAAGTATCATTCTCTGAATTTGGTTAAGATGATTGATTAGGATGACTTTGGTGTGTTAAAATATACTAAACATGCACTAAAGTAAATTACAGATGGATGAAAGAATAAAACTCAAAATGTTTATAAAGTAGAAGAAAATAGTGTTCATCAACTCTTTGAAGGGTAGATAACTTTCTAAGCTCAAACACACTAGAAGAAATTGCAAGGAAATCAATGGATTTGAACCTTAATTTTTTCCAGTGTATTCAATAACTATAACAACAGTGACCAAAAAGCAAATATGTCAAAGAGTTAGTATTTTTATTTTTAAAAAAACTTACGCAGATTTGAAAGTAAAATATCACAATCACAGAAGTTTGAATGAGCAAAAGACATGAACACACTCATCACATAAAACAAATAGAATTAATAAACACATAGACAAATAGGTGATATTTCTAGAGGCTAATTTGGTTTTTTAAAAGTTTTAACTATCACATTTTACTTTTTATGTTTAAAAGTTTTTTTTCGGGTTCTAGTATCTACAGCAGGATATTAGTGGAGAATATTATCTGTCCTTAGAGATGTTGCATCATTATACACTTTAACGATATACATCAGGAACCCTACAAACATTTTATTCCTAGCTCCAGTTATCCTATTTTATTGATTGTGTCCTAAGGAAAATATTCAAACTGTGGAAGGCAGTAAACATAAAGGTTTTCATCTCTGCATTATTTATGCTAATGAGTGAATTGGAAACAAATATTATAATAGTAATATGGTTAAATACAGTATGATGCGTCCACTCAATGTAATATTAGGCAGCCATTTAAAATGATGACAGTAAAGATTATAATGTGTTCAGTGAAAGAAGGCAGGATATAGGAATATATATACATAATGATTATAACTGCAAATCTAAAACATGCATATTTAAAAAAAGAAAGAAAATAATGTTTAGGATAGTAGGATTAAAGGGTGATTTTTTTTCTCATCTATTTCTTAAAATGTATTTAATAATGGTTTTATTATTTTCTTTCATTTAAATATAAATTTATTTTAAAGCCTTTTTAAAACTCCGATTTATACCACAAAAAGGAACTAATTTTGTTACATTAGAAAGGTAGGCAAAATGGGAAATGTAAAAATTTAATTTGGAAAATGTTTTTTTCTCTAGCTAGCCATATTAAATCCTATGTGTTATATTATATTGCTAAAGCATTCAGAGTAGTCATGATATATCTTTTTAAAAATTTAATAGATGCAAGAAACTGGTAGCAGAGCTTGTCTCTAGGAGTGGAACTGGGGAGACTGGGACTCAGGAGCCAGGATACTTATTTTTTTATGTCATTCTTTTGCATTATATATATGCATTCATTCCATGGTCTAAGTATATTAACAGTTGGGGTCTTTTTAATTGAATAGATCAGTTGTATTTACTTATTCATTCCCTATAAATTTTTTTTTTTTTAAGCTACAAGTCCTTCAGTGGCCACTTAAAATACCCTTTTATTTTCACTTGCAGAGCAGTCTGGTATGACCCCATCTACTATCCAGTCTCATGGCAGCTGGATCCAACAGAAGGGCCAAATCGAGAGAGGAGACGTTTACAGAGATGTTACTTAACTATTCCAAACAAGTATCTCCTTAGAGACAGACAAAAATCAGAAGGTAATAGTGGCTTCTTGATGCAACGTCTGAGTATAGCTGATAACTGTGATTATTAGATAAAGATAACATGTACTTTTTTCTCAACAGATATAGTCAAACCACCACTCTCTTACTTATTTGAAGACAAAACACATTCTTCTTTCTCTTCTACTGTCAAAGACAAAGCTGCAAATGAATCTATACGGTAAATTTGAATCCAAAGACCTTAACTCTTTCGTGAACGTACAACAGTTCATTACAAAATGTATGTTTGTGTGTTTGTTTATTGTTTAGGAAAAGCCCTAAACATGAGAGGCTCAAGAGAGGACTAGGTTGAATGGTCAAAACCAAAAAGGAAATGACATTTCTGATAGCAAGGGATCCTTGGGCTTCATTCGTTGTGCTCTGGTCCTTGTTAGTGTACATGTGTTTTTGTAGTTGACCTTTTTCATAGCTCTGTAAAGTAGATAGAGCTGCTGGTGGTATCATAAAGAGGCAATTAGAGCACAGTGATTAAAGGGTCAGATCCTCGTTCTTCTTATTAGCTGTCTGATCTTGGGCAAGTTACTTAGCTTCTCAGTCTCAGTTTCCTCATCTATTAAATGAGGAAAATGATAATACCCAAGGTATCACAGCATTGTTGGGTATTAAATGTGTCTGTATGTGTTAACTACTGATAGTATTATCATTACTCTTGTGGCTATTATTATCATGCCCATTGTACAGATGAAAACCTGAGACTCAAAGAAGTGAATTGACTAAAGAACAGAGGAACTTTTCTGACTCTAAATCCCCTGTTTTTCCTAAAATGCTAGCCTTCTTTTATGTTTTCGAAGTATGAGATGCATGAATCAATGTTTGCTTATTTACTGAAAAATGTAAAACATTGAAGTATCTCTTAAATAACTGAGTCCCTACATTCTGCATGTAGGTTACAGAGATTGTTAGCCTTCCTGAAAGTTTCAGTCATTTTCTCCTCTACTAGAATGTTAAAAAATGAGGTAGTCTTTTCATGTGAGTTTTGACAAGACACCTCATACTATGTAACTCTAGTTTGCTTTGCTGAAGTCTTTTGCTGGATAAAATAAACCTCATACTCTCTAAAATTGGACAGAACACTTAATCATAGTAATTTAAATTTGTTTTGACAGAGTGAATCGAAGATGTGTCAGCGTCGCACCATCTAGAGAGACAGCTGGTGAATTGTTATTAGGTAAGTCACCTTTTGAAGAATTTTACAAATATTCACCCTGCCTTATTTTATTCTTAGGTAATTTGAAGCATTTTTGACACACTGCCATGAAAATCAGATGAACTTTCTCTAACATTATACGATCTATTTTGCCTTAATATTATGTATATTGCATATGACTCATGAATGTGAAAAAATGACGTCTCATTTCATGAAAAGCATAATTTAGGAATAGCATTTTAATTTTTATAAAGTTGACTTTCTTCATGAGTATACATTTTTATATTTAATCGTTCTTTTTATTATTATATGCCAATTTAAATTTTTAAGGTGAAAAATATTATTGATGTATGCCTATTGTTTTAACAGATATACCTGTGCATAAGAAATATATCTATTTCAAGATCGTTCATAATTTATATTCTCTGTTGTGTGTATGAGAGAAGGGCCAAGATTTTCAATCCCTGGATGCCTATATAGTTACATTTGATGGAAAAATTTTTCCTCCAGATATGAAGGAATAGAGACCAAGTCTCTGTTCCCTTAAAAAAACAATTTGTATGCTAGAGGCCAGTCACTCCCAAAGTGTGGTCGCTTAATCAGCAGCATCAGCATCATTATGGGAACTTCTCAGTATACCTTTCCAGGCCCCAGCCTAGACCTACAAAGTCTGAACCTCTGGGGGTGGGACCCAGCAGTCTGTGTTTTCATGAGCCCCCCTGAGATTCTGATGCACCTCATATTTGAGAGTCGCTGCTTAGGCTCAAGCCCCAGCCTCCAAGGTCTCAGATGTGGAGTTTCAAGCCTGCTGGCACTCAGCCCCAGGTCACAAGGATGGAGATTGTGCCCTTCTCTGAGCCAGCCCTGCCAGCGCTTCATAGTCCACTCAGCACTCAAGGGTGACCAGCATGCGGGTGACAGAGCCCCAGGGAAGTTCCTAACATTTTGAAAGATGACATAGCAGGAAAATCTTGAGGGCTATGTTTAGAGCCTGTTCTGCCCTATTGAGTATCCCAATCAGCAGAAAACTTAAGGATTCATCCTTTGCTAGAAAATTTGGTTTACTACTTGACTTCAGATAGTGTGTGACAATATAAAGCAAATCAATATACTAGTGATATAAGAATAATGGAAATAATAGATGGCCAACATTTATTTAGCACTGAGTGCCAAGCACTTCTAATAAGCATTTTGCCTGTATTCTAATTTAATTCCCACAATAACTGTGAAAATAGAGCCCCTCCTTTTTTTTTTTGTCTTTGTTTTTGATAAACTAAGACACAAAGAAGTTAAGCAACTTGCCCAAGATATCACGTATACCATTCAAAAATATTTGTGGAGTGCTGGGAACTGTTTCTAGGTGCAAAGATTCAGATTCAGGCCAAAGGACTCCAGAGGTCATGCTTTTAAACTTGAGATGGTGATAGTGCAAATACATTTTTAAACCCTTATATTCCAATTATTTTCTGCAGGCAAATGTGGAATGTATTTTGTGGAAGATAATGCTTCTGATACAATCGAAAGTTCGGTGAGTAAAGGCTTAAGTTTGCACTGTATTACAAACGTAGACAAATTCCAAAAATGTATAAATTCATTATAGTCAGAGAGCAGGTAGAACCATTGGAGTTCATTTATTGTAATTCTCTGTGTAAATTGGTCTGAATTCCAAACATTTTTTTAAAATATAATTTTAAGACAATGACTGTGCCATGTTCTCTGGCTTATAGCCCAAGCCTCATACAGCTTATTACTATGTGTCAGATTCTAAAGAGCTCCTGTTATTTCAATTTATGTCCATTCTTCTCGTCACTGTCCTTAGTAGCTACATATAACCAATCCCTGCCACTCCCAGTTCACTATCAAGTACCTTTGTCTTCAAAAAGAAAGGAAAATATTGTCTAATTGAATAACTTAATTCACTCTAATATTTACATAGCTTAATAATGATTAATTTTCTGGAAATCCTGATATTAATCAGAAAATTTAAAAAAGACTCAACTCACTTTTTTTGGTACAGCAAAACTTGCCTTTTTTTTTTTGGCAGCTGGCTGGTATAGGGATCAAACCATAGACCTAGTAAAACTTCTTATCCATTTAAATTAGCTTGTAGGCCATTAAATTATTTTTTAAGAAAAGTTCTAAAGACACGAATTTCTAAGAATATACTAAAAAATATTATGTGTGGTTTAATGAATTTATATATTTGATTTTTTTAAAAAAATCAATGAGTGAAACATAAAATTTGGTTATAAAACAATGTGAAAAAGTTATGAAAATATTTAATATAACCAAAGAAACCGAGTAGGCAGTCTTTTCTGATTTTTACAGCAATTACTGCAGGGTTTCTCCCAGTAGTAAAAGTGTTGTTGTATTATTTTTCAAGAAGTATTTTTTGTCAGCTAAGGAATTTAATAGGTGATATATTAGACAACATCTTCCTGTGTCCAAAAGGATGACATTTACCCTTTTTAAAGTTATTCCAAAACTGTCCTTGCTTTTTAATGGATTGAAGAGTCCTTTCTTTCTCTATACTTTTGTAGTATTTGTTCTTCTTATATGACATTTGCTATCTTGCATTTTAGGTGTGTGTACAAATATCTCACACCCCCTTTTTATCCTGTGAGATTTATTTCATGCAGAGCACTTAGCAGAGTACCTTGCACATAGATGTTTAATTAATATATGTTGAATTGAATGATTGAATGTCATAACTAAACAGGAGGAATTTGGGTTTAAGTATGAGAATATTACATTTTCATTAAAACATTTTATTTTATTTGTAATATATTCCCTGCTTTTACTTCTCAAAATTAGTTGGGACCCAGTACAATATAAAACATGTAAAGTAGGGCAATTCATGTTTTAAAAGTTTAAAGTAAGTTTTTGGAAAGAGCTTGGGATAAAATAATTATTGCAGTTGAGTCCTAAATTTCGGTCTCAGCTTCCTATTTGCCAAAAGAGTAAGTAAGTGCAATTTTCTAAAAGGGAAAACTGATAGAAAATAAACTAGGATGCAGGTTCATTTCAGGAGATAAATTTAACTTAAACTTTAGTAGGAACTTTTATCATGATTTCTGTATTAAAAGCATTGAGTAACATAACTCATGTATTCAATTGCAATTTACAAAAGATTTAGACTCATATTTTTAAATGGTTTTCTTGATTTTGTTCTTTGGGAGGGGCCCAGCGATGTTACAACACGTAAGACTGATGGCCCCTAACTCTTCATTCCAGAATGAGAAGATCATCTAAGTAGGCTAGGATCAGTGCTCTCAAGGAGATCCAGACTTCCCGTGGTCACTTTCTCATCTCCTTTCCTTCTGCTGACTGCGGAGGAGGGCACTGTTGCTCTCTAGTGCATGTTGATCTGGGAGCATGCATTAGTGGGCTTGTATTTTCAGGAGTGCTTCCTCAGTAGCAGGAGTGTTCCTCCAGAGACTCTGCATTCCCTCTTGAGGGTGCCTCGGGGACGTGGAAACTAGCTATCATAGCTTGGGAGTTTCCAGGCCATGCGGAAAGTTTAATCTTAACCCAAATCCATGTGAGGGCTCACAGTTATGAATTCTCAGAGAGAGGGCTTTTTTTTCTATTCTCCACCCAGACCCCAGGCCAAAAAGACAAGCTTCCTGGTTATTCTCCTATATTGATGGGCACATTTGTTTGTCTCATCGCTCATTAGGAACCTGCCCATTCCTGGGCCTTGGCTTTCTGTAAGAATCTCAATTCCACATCCTGCCTCCAGGAGCCCAAGGCCTCATCTTGTGCCCACAAGGGGATGTTCACCTGAGTCACTTTGTTTCTGAAATTGGGGCGTGTGCTTACACACAGACAAATTGGGGCCTGGATGTGTATACACACAAACAAGCGGCTCAAGTGTCACTTCCTCCTTACTGCTCTTCTCACGTTTCTCTTTATTTATTTACTTTTTTTTATAGACCCAAGAATAGGTCTTTATTTGTTATCTTACACTTAATTCTCAAAGCATCTTTATACATGCTGTTGTTTTGTTCCACTTGTCAAATGAAGCAATTGAGGTTGACAAAATTACCTAACTTGATGGAAGTCACACAATTTAGTGATATATATATGATTTAAACCCACACCATCTGATTCCATAGCTTACACTTCTTATCACTGTGTTATGTGGAATGGCATATCTATTAAAATTTGATCCAGTCTACTCTTGAATTTGACCATTAAAATATCATCTAAGAAGGAAGTCTTTCTTTCTTTTTTTTTTTAAATGTTATATATATATATATATTCTTTTTTTTTTTAATTTTTATTTTGTCGATATACAATATGGTTGATTATTGTGACCCATCACCGAAATCTCCCTCCCTCCTCCCTTTCCTCCCTCCCACCCAACAATGTCCTTTCTGTTTGCTTGTCGTATCAACTTCAAGGAATTGTAGTTGTTATATATTCTTCCCCCCCCCCAGTTTTGTGTGTGTGTGTGTGTGTGTGTGTGTGAATTTATTTATTTTTAGCTCCCACCAATAAGTGAGAACATGTGGTATTTCTCTTTCTGTGCCTGACTTGTTTCACTTAATATAATTCTCTCAAGGTCCATCCATGTTGTTGCAAATGGCAGTATTTCATTCGTTTTTATAGCTGAGTAGTATTCCATTGTGTACATATACCACATTTTCCATATCCACTCTTCCGATGATGGACATTTGGGCTGGTTCCAACTCTTGGCTATTGTAAAGAGTGCTGCGATGAACATTGGGGAACAGGTATACCTTCGACTTGATGATTTCCATTCCTCTGGGTATATTCCCAACAGTGGGATAGCTGGGTCATATGGCAGATCTATCTGCAATTGTTTGAGGAACCTGCATACCATTTTCCATAGAGGCTGCACCATTTTGCAGTCCCACCAACAATGTATGAGAGTTCCTTTTTCTCCACAACCTCGCCAGCATTTATCGTTCAGAGTCTTTTGGATTTTAGCCATCCTAACTGGGGTGAGATGGTATCTCAGTGTAGTTTTGATTTGCATTTCCCGGATGCTGAGTGATGTTGAGCATTTTTTCATATGTCTGTTGGCCATTTGTATATCTTCCTTAGAGAAATGCCTACTTAGCTCTTTTGCCCATTTTTTAATTGGGTTGCTTGTTTTTTTCTTGTAAAGTTGTTTGAGTTCCTTGTATATTCTGGATATTAATCCTTTGTCAGATGTATATTTTGCAAATATTTTCTCCCACTCTGTTGATTGTCTTTTAACTCTGTTAATTGTTTCTTTTGCTGTGCAGAAGATTGTCTTTTAACTCTGTTAATTGTTTCTTTTGCTGTGCAGAAGCTTTTTAGTTTGATATAATCCCATTTCTTTATTTTTCCTTTGGTTGCCCTTGGTTTTGGGGTCATATTCATGAAGTCTGTGTCCAGTCCTATTTCCTGAAGTGTTTCTCCTATGTTTTTTTAAAGAAGTTTTATTGTTTCAGGGTGTATATTTAAATCCTTAATCCATTTTGAGTTGATTTTAGTATATGGTGAGAGGTATGGGTCTAGTTTCATTCTCCTGCATATGGATATCCAGTTATCCCAACACCATTTGCTGAAGAGGCAGTCCCTTCCCCAGTGAATGAATAGGCTTGGTGCCTTTGTCAAAGATCAGATGGCAGTAAGTGTGTGGGTTGATTTCTGGATTCTCTATTCTATTCCATTGATCAGTGTGTCTGTTTTTATGCCAGTACCATACTGTTTTGGTTATTATAGGTTTGTAGTATAGCTTAAAGTCAGGTAGTGTTATGCCTCCAGCTTTATTTTTTTTGCTCAGCATTGCTTTGGCTATGTGTGGTCTTTTATTATTCCATATAAATGTCTGGATAGTTTTTTCCATTTCTGAGAAAAATGTCATTGGAATTTTGATGGGGATTGCATTGAATTTGTATATCACTTTGGGTAGTATGGACATTTTCACTATGTTGATTCTTCCAATCCAAGAGCATGGAATATCTTTCCATCTTCTTGTATCCTCTCTAATTTCTCTCAGCAGTGGTTTGTAGTTCTCATTATAGAGATTTTTCACCTCCTTGGTTAACTCAATTCCTAAGTATTTTATTTTTTTGGTGGCTATTGTAAATGGGCAGGTTTTCTTGATTTCTCGTTCTGCATGTTCACTATTGGAGAAAAGAAATGCTACTGATTTTTGTGTATTGATTTTGTATCCTGCTACTGTGCTGAAATCATTTATCAACTCCAAGAGTTTTTTTGTAGAGGCTTTAGGCTGTTCGATATATAGGATCATGTCATCTGCAAACAGGGACAGTTTGACTTCCTCTTTTCCAATCTGGATGCCCTTTATTTCCTTCTCTTCTCTGATTGCTCTGGCTAGTACTTCCAACACTATGTTGAATAGGAGTGGTGAGAGTGGGCATCCTTGTCTAGTTCCAGTTCTTAAAGGAAAAGCTTTCAGCTTTTCCCCATTCAGGATGATATTTGGCAGTGGGTTTGTCATATATGGCTTTAATTATGTTGAGATACTTTCCATCTATACCTAACTTATAGAGCGTCTTTGTCATGAATGAATGCTGGATTTTATCAAATGCTTTTTCAGCATCTATAGAGATGATCATATGGTCCTTGTATTTGACTTTATTAATATGGTGTATCACATTTATTGATTTGTGTATGTTGAACCAACCTTGCATCCCTGGGATGAATCCCACTTAATCGTGGTGAATAATTTTACGTATGTGTTGCTGTATTCTGTTTGCTAGTATTTTATTGAGGATTTTTGCATCTATATTCATCAAGGATATCGGCCTGTAGTTTTCTTTTTTGGTTATATCCTTACCTGGTTTTGGTATCAGGATGATGTTTGCTTCATAGAATGAGTTTGGGAGATTTGCGTCTGTTTCAATCTTTTGCAATAGTTTGTAAAGAATCGGTGTCAATTCCTGTTTGAATGTTTGGTAAAATTCTGCAGTGAATCCAGTTGGTCCTGGGCTTTTCTTTGTTGGGAGCCTTCTGATAACAGCTTCAATCTCCTTTATTGTTATTGGTCTGTTCATATTTTCTATGTCTTCATGGTTCAGTTTTGGGAGCTTGTGTATGTCCAGAAATTTATCCATTTCCTCCACATTTTCAAATTTGTTGGCATATAGTTGTTTATAGTAGTCTTGATGTTTATAGTAGTCTTGAATGATTCCTTGTATTTCAGATGGATCAGTTGTAATATCGCCTTTTTCATTTCTAATTTTTGTTATTTGAATCTTTTCTCTTCTTTTTTTTGTTAGCCATGCTAATGGTTTGTCAATTTTATTTATCTTTTCAAAAAACCAACTTTTTGATACATTGATCTTTTGTATTGTTTTGGGGGGTTTCAACGTCATTAAGTTCTGCTCTGATCTTAATGATTTCTTTCCGTCTGCTAACTTTAGGTTTGGATTGTTTTCGTTTTTCTAGTTCTTTAAGGTGAAGTGTTAGGTTGTTCACTTGCCATCTTTCCATTCTTCTGAGGTGAGCATTTAATGCAATAAATTTCCCCCTTAATACTGCTTTTGCTGTATCCCACAGGTTTTGGTATGATGTATCATTATTTTCATTAGTTTCAAGAAATTTTTTGATTTCCTGCTTGATTTCTTCTTGGACCCATATGTCATTAAGTAGAATGCTGTTTAATTTCCATGTGTTTGTATAGTTTCCAGAGTTTCATTTGTTATTGATTTCTAGTTTTAATCCATTGTGGTCTGAGAAAATACATGGGATAATTCCATTTTTTTTTAAATTTGTTGAGACTTGATTTGTGACCTAATATGTGATCTATCCTGGAGAATGATCCTTGTGCTGATGAGAAGAATGAATATTCTGAGGTTGTTGGATGGAATGTTCTGTAGATATCTGCCATGTCCAATTGGTCTAGAGTATTGTTTAGATCTTGTGTTTCTCTGCTGATTCTTTGCCTAGATGATCTGTCCAATATTGACAGTGGGGTGTTCAGGTCCCCTGCTATTATGGTATTAGTGTCTATTTCCTTCTTTAGGTCTAATAGAGTTTGTTTTATAAATCTGGCTGCTCCAACATTGGGTGCATACATATTTATGATTGTTATGTCTTCTTGATGGATCAGTCCTTTTATCATTAAGTAGTGTCCCTCATTGTCTCTTTTTATGGTTTTTAGTTTAAAGTCTATTTTGTCAGATATAAGAATAGCTACTCCAGCTTGTTTTTCTTTTCTGTTTGCATGGTAAATCTTTTTCCATCCTTTCACTCTTAGTCTATGTGAGTGTTTATGGGTGAGGTGGGTCTCTTGTAGGCAGCATATAGTTGGGTCCTCCTTTTTAACCCAGTGAGCCAGTCTGTGTCTTTTGATTGGGGAATTTAAGCCTTTTACATTAAGAGTTGTTATTGAAAGGTGTTGATTTATTCCTAGCATTTTGTTGATTGTTGTTTGGTTGTCTTAGGTGTCTTTTGTTCCTTGCTTTCTGATTTACTGTTTGTTTTCTGTGTTTGTTGGTTCCTTAGGTTGTAGATAGCCTTTTTGTTTGTTTGTCTTCTCTTCATGAATGCCATTTTTATTATACTAGTGGGTTTTTATGGCAGTGGTAGTTATTTTTCAGGAACCAAACCCAGTACTCCCTTGAGAATTTCTTGTAAGGGTGGTCGTGTGGTGGTGAACTCCCGCAGTTTTTGTTTGTCTGAGAAATATACTGTTTGCCCTTCATTTTGGAAGGATAGCCTCGCAGGGTAGAGTATTCTTGGCTGACAATCTTTGTCTTTTAGTATTTTGAATATATCATCCCATTCCTTTCTAGCTTTTAGGGTTTGTGATGAAAAGTCTGATGTTAGCCTGATTGGGGCTCCCTTATAGGTGATTTGATGCTTCTCTCTTGCAGCTTTTAAGATTCTCTCTTTGTCTTTGAGTTTTGCCAATGTGACTATAACATGTCTTGGAGATGAGCTTTTGGGGTTGAATACGTTTGGAGATCATTGAGCTTCCTGTATCTGAAGATCTATGATTTTTCCTATACCTGGAAAGTTTTCTGCCACTATTTTGTTGAATATGTTTTCAATGCAGTCTCCTTTTTCTTCCCCTTCAGGAATACCCATGACGCGGATATTTGAGTGCTTATGGTTGTCTGATATCTCTCTCAGGTTTTCTTCAATGTCTTTGATTCTTTTTTCTTTTTTTTTTTTGTCTGCTTGTGTTATTTCAAACAGCCCATCTTCAAGTTCAGAGGTTCTCTCTTCAACTTCCGCAAGCCTGTTGGTTAAACTGTCCATTGTGTTTTTTATTTCGCTGAGTAACTTCTTCAGTTCGGCAAGTTCTGCTACTTTTTTTTTCAGGACATTGATTTCCTTTTACATTTCCTCTTTCAGGTCCTGTATACTTTTCCTCGTTTCATCATGATGTCTAGCTGAGTTTTCTTGTATCTCATTCAGTTTCCTTAGAATTATCACTCGAAATTCCTTGTCTGTCATTTCAAGGGCTTCTTGTTCTATATGATCTAGAGTTTGAGATTTATTAACTTTTGGTGGCGTACTTTCTTGATTTTTCGTATTTCTGGTATCTTTTTTTTGATGTTTATTCCTTGTGGCAGGGGGTTTCACAGTCCACCGATTTGACACTATTGACTAACCAAGGTGTTACTGTGGTTGCCAATTTGGTATGGCTACCTCCGTGACTGCTCAGTTGGCCTCTAGTGCCTTGTGTGTGTGGTTGCCTCGGGTCTTGGGCCTCTCTGGGGAGCCATCTCTCTGGTCAGCTTGGACTCTGCTGGGCTGCTGGATCATGGAGCAGTACCGCAGGGTGTGTGGTCTCTGCTGAGCTTCCACTTCCTGTGCCAGACTTCTCTCTGTTCCGTGTGCTCTGGCCCGGGCTGCTGGGATGCACTGAGGCACCGCAGAGCGTGTGGTCTCTGCAGAGCTTCCCCTACCCCTACAGGATGTCTCCCTGCTCTGTGCAGGCTAGGCCAGGCTTGGGATGGAGCCGGGTCACGGCAGTGAAGCCTACCTGCAGGTAGATCGCGTGGCGGCGGCCCCCCCACAGGGTGTGTGGACTCTACGGAGCTTCTAACTCTCTTGCTGGACATCTCTGTGCTCCGTACACATTGAGCCAGGCTACTGGTTCGTGCGGCAGCAGTGTGGTCCCCGTGGAGTTCCTGCTTCCCCTGCTGGAAGTCTCACTTCTCCGAGCGCACTAGGCGGGGCTGGGGATGGGGCCGGGTGCCTGCGGTGAAGCCTACCTGCTGGTTCACGCCATGGCGGCCCGCAGGGTGTGTGTTTGCTGCCGAGTCTCTGCCTCCCTAGCCTGACATCTCCCCATTTTGTGCGCACTGGGCTGGGCTGGGAATGGAGCCGGGTGGTGGTGGTGAAGCCTACCTGCTGGATCACGCAGTGGCGGCCCCGCAGGGTGTGTGTTTTCTGCCAAGACTCCGCCTCCCTAGCCGGATGTTTCCCCGCTCTCTGCGCACTGGGCTGGGCTGGGCTCGGATTGGAGCCGGGTGGCGGCGGTGAAGCCTACCTGCTGGATCTCTCTCTCTATTTTTGACTCCTGGGAATTTTATTTCCCTCATTTTCTTACAAGCCTTTAAAAGAATATTCACTTAATAAAAGAAGCAACCTAAAAAGGTTATACAGTATATGACTCCAAGTATCTGACATCCTGGAAATGGCAAAACCATATAGAAAGTAGAAAGATCAGCAGAGGGGAGAGAGGAAGAGGGAGGGATGAACAGGTGGAGCACCGAGGATTTTTAGGGCAGTGGAACCTCAGTACTTACTCTCTGTGACACTATCATGGCGGATACATGACATTTTATACATTTGTCAAAACCCATAGAATGTACAACATCATAAGTGAACCCTCATATAAACTATGGACTTCAGGTAAGAAAGATGCATCAGTATTGGTCCATCAGACATCAAATGCAAGATGTTAAATATAGGGAATCTGTGGGGGATGCATGGGAACTCTGCACTATCTGCTCAGTTTTCTGTAAACCTAAAACTGGTTTTAAAAAATAAAGCCTATTAGATTTTTGTCACTACTAAATTTTATCTAGCAAATCGAAGTATTTTATAGTGGTCGTGAGAGGGGGGTGGATTTCAGGTAATCTTATCTACCATTTTGCCTCAAGAAGATTTCCTATTTCATTTTGGTATTTTTTTAAAATCTAAAATTAAAATAAGTATTTATATTTCATGTAAAGCAAATATTCTTGTGTATTTCCTTTGTCTTAGAGCCTTCAGGGAGAGTTGGAACCAGCATCATTTTCCTGGACATATGAAGAAATTAAAGAAGTTCACAAGCGTTGGTGGCAATTGAGAGACAATGCTGTAGAAATCTTTTTAACAAATGGCAGAACGCTTCTATTAGCATTTGATAACACCAAGGTAGATCCATCCTTATTAATAGATGTATATTGTTTAAGTGATTGTGGGGCCAGTGTAACTATACTCATACTGATTGTATGATGGTTTAATTTATTTAAACTTTAATTCGCTGTTTCTGAAATCAAATAAAAATTGCCTTATTTCTTAGTCCTAATTAAAGGTATTTTTGTCCTCCAAAATTGTGTTAATTTCTGATTCCCGGAAATGAGTGAAAGGAGTAGACTTGCTCAGTGCAGTGCTGGAGTCCATCTTTGACAAACCTTTTCTTGATGCCCCAGCCCATCCCACTTCTCTGCTCTCCTTTGCAGAACTCCTCGTTGGAAGAGTTGCTGCCTCCAGTCCTCTTTTGAAATGCTACAGCCAGACTCTCTTCCCCCTCTCGGTCAGGGCCCCTGTGTCCTCATGATGCCAAGCCCACAGGTGTGTTTCTAGTCCTCAGCTTACGTGACCTAGCAGCAGCATTTGACACAGCTTTCTGTTCGCTCCTTCTCAAGAAAGCCCTTCTCCCAAGGCTTCTTGGTTGCCACCTCTCCGAGTTCTCCTTTTCCCTCACCTGCCGTTCCTTCTCAGGTTGTGCACAGATTCTTCCTTGGAGTGTCGGGGCTTATTCCTCAGATCTCTTCTCATCCAGACTCATGACCTTAAGATACCAACTGCATTCTAACAACTTACAAATTTATATCGCTACCCAAACCTCTCCCCTGCACACCACACTCAGTATTTAACTCCCTACTTGACATCTCTGCTTGGAAGTCTAATTGGGATCTCAGATTCACTATGTACAAAACCGAACTTCTAGTCTGTCTCCCAAATTCTCTTTCCGTTTTTCTCCATCCCAATAAATGGCAACTCCATCTTTCCGGTGCCTGGGCCAAAAACTTCATTCCCTCATTCCCTGTTGGTTCTGCCCTCAGAATACACCCAGAATCTAGTTGCTACCACTGCTGCCATCCTGGTCTAAGCCACCATCATCTCTTGCCTAAATCGTTATAAGAGCCCCTCCTGACCTCCCTGCTTTTGTGCTTGCCCCACTTTAGACACTTCTCCAGCCAGCAGCTAAAGTGTGTTGGATCAAGACGTCCCTCTGCTCAAAACCCTCCAATCACTTCCCGTGTCCCTCAGTTAAAGCCGAAGTCCTCGCAGTAGCCTAATAAAGCCCTGAATAGCCTGGTCCCTTGTTACCTCTCAGACCTCCTCCTCTGCATTCTTCCCCTCACGCTTTTACTCCATCTATGGTGGCTTTCTTTTCCTTCCATATGTTAGACACACTGATGCCTTGGGGCCATTGCACTTACTGCTGCCAGAATGCTTTTCCCCTTAGAAATCCAAATGACTCGCCCCCTCTCTTTGTAGGATTCCAGATCAAATGTCTTCTTATCAGAGAGGCCTTCCCTGACTGCATAAAATAACGACCCCTCCCTGCCAAACCCAAGCATTCCTATCCCCTTTACTCTGCCTTTTTTAGCCATTGGACTTATCAGCATCCAGCACTGTCTGTCGCTCCCTGATAGAATATCAATACTTTGCATTCTTAAGTGCTATGTCTCCAGCACCTTGAACACTACTGCTGTGTAGGTGTCCAATACATGTTTGTTGAATGAATGAATAAATGCTTCCTTTGCTTTCCAGAACTTGGTATACAGTCTGTCATAAATTTCCTTTCATCAGCCTTAACTTCAGCAGTTGACAATTCTTCTAGATGTAAGCTCTAGGTTTAGGTTCTTAAGCACTCTGGTTCTGCCTGTTCCTTTTCTTGTCATCTACGTTCAGTCTCATCTCATTAACCATACTCCTGGCTTTTTCTCCGATGCCTGAATCATAGATGCTTTTAAGATGTGTATTTCAAGTCTATTTTTAGCCAAGGTTTGGCTCTTCCCTTTTTTTTTTTTTTGTTTTTTTTTCATTTATTACCAGTTGTTACTTAATTGCTTTAGAAGAATCAGAATATGCTTTTTCTGAGACAGAACTTTTGTGGATCTCTAAGAAAGTGTCCCTATATGTTTTCAAACAGTAGTGAAAATCAAATATTCTATTTATATAGGATATTTAGTTTTTATGAGATAAATATTATCACCCACATATTACAGATGTGGTGGCTATAGCACCAAGGGTCTAAGCAGGAAAACAGACCAGTCTGTCTAATTCAGAAGACTGTGCTCTTTTCTACTACACCATGTTGCTTTTTTTTAGGAAAAAACTACTTTTTTCTTTATTGATTTCTTTTAAGAATCTGTATGTAAGTGATTTTTTGTACAAACTTTTTCTTGGAAGTTTCTTATTAATTGAATTTCTCCAGCAGCAAAGCATAGTGGTTAAGAGGCCAACCTTAGAGGAAGACCTGGATTTGAATCTCAGTTCTCTACCAGTTTATTTTATGGGGAAAAAAATATTTTCTTGGAGGACTTGAGACTGGTAACATGTTTATAATTTCACACGTTCTCTTGAGAAAAGTGTCAGTAAGCCTAAAAATAATATCTGGGGGTTTTTTTGTTTTTTTTTTTCCTCTTTCCCTTTCAGGTTCGCAATGATGTGTACCACAGTATACTCACAAATAACCTCCCAAATCTTCTGGAATATGGTAACATCACTGCTCTGACAAATTTATGGTATACTGGACAAATTACTAATTTTGAATATTTGACTCACTTAAACAAACATGCTGGCCGATCCTTCAATGATCTCATGCAGTATCCAGTGTTCCCATTTATACTTGCTGACTACATCAGTGAGACACTGGACCTCAATGATCCATCAATCTACAGGTAAAAACACCGTCTAAGTATAACAGTGTCACCTTTTGGTTTCATCCATATGTTGTATTTATTTCATTAAAGTTTTTATTCTGAAAAATTTCAAACACGCCCAAAAATAAAATGACTGTATAATGAGCCCTAATATTCCCAGTTCAAAATTATGATTTATGAAGATTTTCACCAAACTCGCATTACTCTTTTTTTAATTTTATTTAACGCAAATCTCAGACATCTTGTTATGTAACTGCTATGTTCTACAGTGTGCATCTCTTTTTTAAAAAAAAAGGACATTTTCTTACATAACTACAGTGCCATATGACATCTAAGAAAATTAACAATAGTTCCATGATGTCATCTAACATCCTGTCTATTTTCAAATAGCCCCTGTTATCTCAGAAATGTCTTTTTGTACTTAGTTGGCTTGAATCAGGTCCACTGTCACCTTTGGTTGCTATATCTCTAAAAACATACGTCTAGAACAGCCTTTATTTTATTTTTGCACGTATTCCTTCTCTTTCTTTTCTCCCAACATTGGCTTGTCAAAAAAAACCCAGGTCTTTTATTCTGTAGGATAACATTTTGTGTTTTTTGATTGCGTCCTGTGACGTTATTTAGTTTGTTTATCTAGCCTTTGCATTTCTTAGAAACTGGAAGTTGGTTCCAAAGGCTTGCTTAGATTCAGGTTCAACTTTTTGGCAAGAATCCTTTGTAGGTGGTGATGTGAGCTTCAGTTGCATCGTATCAGGAAGCCTGCGATACCTCACTCTAATGATGCGTAGGTTGATCTGAGGCTTCAGGCTCCCATTGAACTTGTATCTGATGGTCTCATCCATTGATGATTAGCGCTTGAATGAATTATTTCAGTAGGGGTGATTTCCTGTTCTCTCAGTTTTTCTAAATTTATTAGAAGAAACATACAAGACAAGCCTAGTTTATTGTGTTGGGAGAGAGAGCAAGGAAACTAATATAGTCTTGTCAAAAGAATTCAGAAGCCAACTTGATGAAATGGCTGTCATTGTCAGAGATAGGACAATCTGAGAGTTAAAAAGAATAATGACTTCAAGTAATTGAAACACATTGAAATAAACAGATACATAAGTTCATAATGATACTTTTTAAAAGGCAAAAGAAATAAAGCAAAACAAAACTGGTTGATCCCATTGGAGGTAACTAGGGCACTAAAGTTACAGACTTAAAGGAAAAGAATTCAGCATTTATTCTGCCTCTCCTGTACAAATTATATTTTAGAGTTACCAAATAGCCCTAGTTGAGGAGGGAATATTTTGTTTATTTAGTTTGAAAAAATATTATTTAGTTTAAATAAAAACTGACTACAAATATTCCACTTGGTTTATTAGAGTATTTTAGTTAAAACTACCAAAAAATAGGCCTAGTTGGGGCAATTCTCAAGAAATCAGATTCAACTTAATTCATTTGTCAATTTAAAAGAGTAAATGGCACATTATTTCTCTTATTTTTATACACTGTTGGATAGACATTTAAACATTTTTTATACTGTTGGTATAAATAGATAGTCTTTCTGGAAGGCATTTTGAATATGCATGCTCTGTCTGGGCAATTTAGCTTCTAGGAATTTTTTTCTTAGGAAATTCTTAAGGATGTGCATTCTACCAGAAAGGTTCCCATGAGAAGTAAGTTTCATGAGGACAGGAACTATGTGAGTGTCTGTCTGGTGTGTTGCTTATGACAGTGCCTGACACTGCATGCAAAGATTTAGGTGAAAGCATAGTCCTTTCATTATTCTTCAAATTAGCTAATATTTAGAAACAACCTGAATGCCCAGCACTAGGTTTGATTAATTGTTATATGTTGCAGCAATTAAAGTGGTATTGTAGAAATGTATATATTATAAAAAGGAAAGATGTTCTTTTGATTTAAAAAAGTGAGTGTACCATGCATAGGTAAGCAGAAAAATGCCTGAACAGATACATACCGAAATGGTTTATCTGTGGGTAATAGTATTGTGGCTAATTTTTGGCTTATTCTATTTGCTCAACTGTAATTTCTGATTTTTCAGCTGCAACATTTAATATAATTTGTACCCCAAAAAACCAATTTATGCTATTTTTTTAAAAATTGCATGCCAGGATCTTAAACATGATTTCTTCCTATTTCAAGAAGTGAATTCATATCTATTCATATAATACTGTTTCTACTTTTTAACGAAGTTTTTAGGATTAGAAAAGTCTCAAAAACAAAATTAGTGTTTAAGGTCACTAATTTCAGTGTACCTAGGAAATAATAATTTATCAAAAAAAAAGATGTATCAACATCTGGCCAAGCAGACTTGGTTTGACTTACGGAAATTTGGGAAAATCTTGCTGGTGGTCTAGTTATGGTGGCAGATGTTGAAACTTCAGGTGGCGCATCCCTATGCCAGAACAGATGGCTCCTCAGCCGGAGGAGCCTGCCCTTTGCTATCAGAGCATTTTTTCTTGTCCTTTCAAGTGCTGCACAGGGAGGCTGCTTGATTCTATAACCTGTAAAAGTGAGGATTCACCCCTTGAGTTCTCTTGCTTCAAAGAATGGTGTTGTGTGGTGTTCGTGCACAGTGGACACCAGTACTGACACATTCGCATGTATGCACACATACTCTACCGTGTGCACAGTGGTATCACTCAGCATCTGCTAATTAGGTAGCCAGATATCTGTTTCTGCGCTCACATTCCAAATCTCAACTTGGTCATTTTAAGCATGTGTTGTTTCCTCCATTTTTACTAACTGGGCTAGTAATTACATAGCATCTCCTCATGATTATAATTTCTGCCCAAACTGTCCTTTACACTGCCTGACCAGATGTAGAGTCTAGAAAACAGGAGAAGAGTTTTCAGGGCTTGGGAGGAATCAGCTGCCATGGGTAGCAGAGTTTTCATTCTGGAGGAACCTGCAGAAGTAGGGGAAGAGGGATAGCAGCAGCTCTTCTTGTGTAGGTAACTCAAGTTAGGAATTTCTAATCCTGATGTGGATCTGTTGGGAAGCTTCTGTCTTAATTGTTTATAAAATCATAATTTTAAATGGTGACTGTTAATTGCAAAGCAACATGTGTAAGCAGTAGACTAAGGGCTGAGCATTTTGCTGATCACTTATTTACTTACAGGATGCAGACATGTAGGCAGCTTAATCTTGACAGTCTCAGAATATTTCATATGCTTTCCATCATCCCTTCCTTTGTAGAAATCTCTCTAAGCCTATAGCTGTGCAGTATAAAGAAAAAGAAGATCGTTATGTGGACACATACAAGGTAGCCTTTGTTTTTACTCATACTTCAATGAAAATGGAGTTTTGTTTTATAGACTTGTGCTTTACCTAATTTTAAATTTATAGTATTGATTTTTCTGTTTTTCACTTCCTTGAACTTTGATTGACAGACAACTAGAAATCATTATATGAAATTAAGTATCATTTTCTGAAAACATTTTGCCCAGAAAAAGAATACACTTAATTTGATATAAATTGAAAACTGATAATCTATTATTTATTCAAATATATAATAAATATATTCCTTATGAAAAATTACAAAGATTCCAGGGACCTGCTATTCGTATCTCCCCATGTTATTTATATAACAATATTAATATGTTTATAATGTACCATAACCCTTATTAGTCATATTCAGGAAATTATGCATTGAAATATCAAACAGAAATTTCCCAGATTTTAAAATTTAAAAACAAAAATGAATTACCTGTGTATGTGAAATTAATAGAATTTTATTGCAGATGAAAATGGGGCAATGCTATGGGAATCAAGGAGAAGTGACTCTTGAAAATTCACTACACCTGACTATGAGCCAGACAGAAGCAGTGGGAGATGAGAATAAGGACAGGTGTTAAGCTTTCTACTTTATGACGGGAAGATAGGAGCGGTGAATAAACACCATATTCACTTTTATTTCTGTGTAACTGCACTGCAGAACAGCCATCCCTAAAATGTTATACTAATACACTGATGTGACACGGCTTTTACATTCTACTGTGTTTCCGCTTCTAGAGAAGAATTTCGTGAAATAACAGCATTCCATCTTGAAACTCTTAAATTTCAGGCATCTCTAGTGAGAGAAGCAGCTCTCGTTTTTTGTCTCTTCCACAAACCACTTTACTTGTGTGCTCATCATCTGCCTCTGAGTCTAAGAGAACCTGGACACTAGCTCTTGAAGCCCCACCTCAAGCTGTCACTTCTCGAGCATTTGATCAGCTTAGGCGTCTGAGCCATTAGTTGGGCGCCAAGGTGCTGGGAGTTAGGGTTTGGAACAGGTGGCTTTTCTACAAGGAATGAGAGCGTGAAGATGCAGCATGTGAACTGGGGACCGAGGAGGAGACCCCCCCGTGCTCCAGGTGGCCGAGGTCTCTAGGCAGGAATGGGAGGCAAGCCGTGGAGTAAGGCGTCAGAGGGGCCCTAGAGAAGGATGGGAAAGAAAACCATCTAGCACTTTTCCCGTGTGGCCTGGAGTGCACAGTCCTGAATTGCATCCCATTCTGTGTTTCCTTCAGTACTTGGAGGAAGAGTACCGCAAGGGAGCCAGGGAGGACGACCCCATGCCCCCGGTGCAGCCCTACCACTACGGCTCGCACTACTCCAACAGTGGCACCGTGCTGCACTTCCTGGTCAGGATGCCGCCCTTCACCAAGATGTTCTTAGCATATCAAGGTGAGGTGTTTCTGTGTGACTGCCTACAACTCATACTGGTCATCAGAAAAAACCAGCTCAACAGACCTCTTGAAAATTTATTGACGCTAGTCAAACCACAGGAAAAACAATTCTGTTTATTTCTTCACCAAAATTCTATAGTAAGCCAAATCATCTTGCTAATGTCTCAAATTTTGGCTTCAAATTAAACATGGCTAAGTTTGTAAAAATGCAATCACTCTTTGAAAATTAAAATGTAATTGAAAAACCATAAAATTTACTCTTTAAAAGTGTATGCCATTCACTTTTTAAAGACATTCAACCTAATAATTATTTCAAATCACTCAAGTTGCCTTTGGAGCCTCCGTACATTATTTGCAAGGCAAATTAAATAAAATTTCAAGGACTACCAAAAAAGTAAGATAGTTCCGTATTTAATAGAAGAGTTCTAAACACTAATGTTTAAGCCATGCATGTTTGCTATGGTTCCCAAACCTGTCACTATTCTGAAGATCTTTCTGGACATGCTCTCATTTGTGAATGCTCTTATTTAAAAATGGCAGTCACAATAAAAAAAGAGTATTTTATACATGGTTTGGGGCCATGGCAGTGTTTAGAGAACTGCTGCTTCCTCCTCCTAAGACTACATTTCTTTTAATATAGCCCAACATTAAATTAATATAAAACTCTCAATTAAAATTTATTGATCTTTTTTCATTCGTGTTACTATTATGAATATATTCGCATATGATATTTTCTTTATTGTGTATTTATGAATAGATTTTTTTTTTTTTTTTTTTTTTTTTTTTTTAGAAAACTCTGGGACTACCTCAGTCCCCATTCACTTTTATCTTATTATATTAAAATGATTTGTGTTGGCTTTTGAATTTATTTCTTACTGTTGAGTCCAGAGATTCTCAGTCTTGGCACTATAGTCATTTCAAGCTACATGATTTCTTGTCATGGGGGCTTCCCTGTGTGCTGTAGGACATTTAGCAGCATCCCTGTCCTCTCCCCACTTATGCCTATGGCACCCCCCTCCCCTCTAGAGATGACAGCCAAAAATAACCCCTGGACAGCAGAAGTGCTGCTGGTTGAGAACTGCTAGTTTAGTATATGCATATTCTAGATCATAGGAATTTGTAGTAGTACTTGAAAAAAAATTTAGGAAACTACAGAGAATCTTAAAATCTGAACAGAATCCACACCGTGCTTCTCTTATTCCTCAGCTCCTTTGTCTCAGCTCTAGGCACTGTGACCCTACTGTAGCCTTACTGAATTGCCTTAATTTTTCTGAATTCCATTTAGATTGATAACTTTTTTTCCTGAGTTAGTAGATTATCTTTAAATGGCCCTCCTTTACTTTCTGAGAAAAAACAAATATTTTATAAGCCTTATTTTTTACCAGATGAAAAATAATGTAGTATCTCAGTTTATTTATGGAAATATTTATTTTCAAGAATTTGAATAACCTCTTTTAAACCATGGACCAAAAAAATGAACATTATTTTAAATTTTTTGAAGTAGCAAAAGTAAATTAATTATGACAAGCATCTAATGGAATTAGGTCTATGTGTCTTAACTGTATTTTTTGTATCTCTTTATAGATCAAAGTTTTGACATTCCAGACAGAACTTTTCATTCTACAAATACAACTTGGCGCCTCTCATCTTTTGAATCCATGACTGATGTAAAAGAACTTATCCCAGAATTTTTCTATCTTCCAGAGTTCTTAGTTAACCGTGAAGGTATAGCAGTAAATCATTTCTAATTTATATTTTCGAAGGTTTGTGGTTATTTTATAATTTTCCAAAAATAAAAATAGTTTTTTTAAGTCCTAAAACTTGATTCCTCAAATAACAAAAATTCCTTTATTTATTAAGTGTTTAATTTTATTTCCAAGTGATTTTGAGGATTTTAAGTATTTTATAGGATTAGATATATTTCGAAGACTAACTTTTTTTTTTTTTGGTCTTTTTCGTGACCGGCACTCAGCCAGTGAGTGCACCGGCCATTCCTATATAGGATCCGAACTTGCGGCGGGAGCGTCGCCGTGCTCCCAGCGCCGCAGTCTCCCGAGTGCTCCACGGGCTGGGCCCACAAAGACTAACTTTTAACTATCAAAATTATTTATAAACATGTATTTTAATTTTATCATAGAAATCGCTTTATTTTTTCTGATTACAAAAGTTAGAATATGCTCATTATTAAAAAAAAAAGAGGTATGACTTTATTGAAGACAAAATGTAAATTAACCAAAATCCTAATTATTTTATGAGGAATGATATAAATAAAAATGAAATTCTCTAACCAGAATTTTCTAATAACCAAAAGGAATACTGAAGGATAAAACCAAATTTTCTGTGATGCCAGTTACCCACAATCTTGGTCAACCTTTCTTGTTCTTAAATAGAAAATCAGTTAATCCTTTAAGGGATTAGTTATTTGGGTTGTTTTTCCACATTACTTAATTTCATATTTTTCACGTGACCCTTAAGAACATAAAAAATTGAGAATTGTATCTTTAGGGAAGTTAGTTTTGGCCAAATTACTTGAGAATTTTGTTCTAGACTAACTGGCCTCTCTGGCCTCTCTGAGATTGTTTGGAGAAACATCAGTAAATCCATACTGCTAGTTACCCTGGAGCATATTTCGTACTGTTGCCCAAGTGAGAAATGCTTCCATCAAATATTATCACCCCCAGTTTGGGGTACCTGCTTTGTGGGTTTCAGTTTGGGACTCATTTAAATGTACTGCTTGTTTTCTCTGTTCGTGGTCTCTTATATGTATGTTCTCGTCTTCTATGGCTGTGTAACAAACAGCCCCAACATTTAGTGGCTTAAAACAATAATAAATTTATTACCTACCACAGCTTTTGCCGATCAGAAATTCAGGAACAGCTCAGCCGGGTGGTTTTGGCTCAGGGTCTCACGGGGTTGCATTCAGATTGGCTGGAGCTGGAACAGGCAGGGGGATGGAGTAGCAGGTGGCTGGCAGACATCCCTTTCTCTTAGTGTAGTGTCAGTGCTTTTCCATGTAGCCTTGCCATGTGACTAGTTTGGGCTTCCTCACAGCATGGCAGCCCTGGACATCCTTCTTACAGGGTTCCAGAGGTGAGTGTCACAATTGGTAGACAAGCTGAAGTGCTTGGCCTTTTGCAGCCCAGCACTGACAGTCACGCAGCATCCACTGTGTTCTGTTTGCTGAGGTGGTCCATTGTTCCTGCCCAGATTCACAAGGAAGGAACATAGACTTTGCTGCTTGGGGGTGGGGAGGAACAAGATTCTGGAAAGGCATGCAAGACAGGAAACGTTGTAGCTGTTTTTATAAAACATAATTTTCTATAGTGGACATCATGTCATTTCCTATCAGCATTCCTCCAGGCTTCTCACTGTACCTCAGTCACCTGCTCTGGGTGATGTGTCCTCAGGATACCTGAAAGTTGGGCATGATTGAGTCTGTAGAGACCCCTGCTGCCCTGCCCTTCCCCAGCCCAGTCCTTAGATGCCCCATTCACTGTTGTTAAATAAATGAATCCCTGCTGCTGAGTTCTGCAAGTCCTCAGCAAGCTCATCTTCAGTCAACCCTGCAGCTACTCTGGACAATGATTGCTGAGCTTTTTAGGATTCTCCCATCCCATGGGAATTTTATATAAACACTCAATTTATGTTTCACATCATGTCATTTCAAAATACTTCCAAAATTGGTGACGATCTTTCAACTTTCACAAGATCAGGAAGTAAACAGACAGCAACTTAATTTTACATAGAGCTTAATCAGCTTTTAGAAGGGCCTTGTTCATTTTTATTCTGTTATGGTGTTCAGCACACCATAAAATGTAGTACACAAAAAACCATTTCCGTTCAAAGGTAACATTTCTTTTAGACAATTTTTTTAAATAAACGCTTCTGAGATTTTTGTTTACACTAGCACACTGAGACAACAGAAAAACCCTCTTGTTCAATGTGTTGCGATGATTTTGTTATCTACAGGAGTGCTTAGCAAAAAGGAAGTCAAAACAGACCTATAGACCCACCATAAAATTAATAGGCTATGACAGTTCATTCTAGGAACATGTATACTTTGTACCAGTTGAATTTTTTTAAACTACAGAATACTAATATTTACTAAACATAAATATTAAGTTTATTAAAATATTAATACCAATAATTCAGAAATGCTTATACAAAGCCTTAGTTTGATTTTAATCAAGCTTACAATTGAATAGATTTAAGCACTTGTTGCATGTGAAGAATTGATTAATGGGAATATTGGGATTAGTGGGCAATGGATTTCTCTGCCTTTTCTTCAGTATGTTATAAAGTGGTAGAAGGATGAAGTTGAAAGATTTAATAAGGATAGCGTAAATCCATGTAGCTTCCCTATTAGTATGTAAGTAGATGAGCAATGGCATTTCTTATTTAAAAGATGAATCCTCTTTGCCCTTCTTTTTCCTGGTTGTAGCACACAATCAGATGTCTCTGTAAACCCTTAAGACCTGCTCTGAGGGCCGAATGAAGCATGGTTTGGGGGAGTTAAAAATTACTATTAATCTTATCTTTTAGGTTTTGATTTTGGAGTCCGTCAGAATGGTGAACGGGTTAATCACGTCAACCTCCCGCCTTGGGCACGTAATGACCCTCGTCTCTTTATCCTCATCCATCGGCAGGCTCTAGAGTCTGACTACGTGTCCCAGAACATCTGTCAGTGGATTGACTTGGTGTTTGGGTATAAGCAAAAGGGGAAGGCTTCCGTTCAAGCCATCAATGTTTTTCATCCTGCTGTAAGTGACTTCAAATAATCTGCATTCAACGAATAAAGAAGCTGTGGTATATATACACAAAGGAACACTATTCGGCCATGAAAAAGAAGGAAATCCTGTATTTGTGACAACATAGATGAACCTGGAGGACATTATACTAAGTGAAATAAGCCAGGCACAGAAACACAAATACTGTATGATCTGACTTATACGTAGAATCTAAAGGAGTCAAACTCATAGATGCAGAGAGTAGAATGGTGGTTTCCAGGGGCTGGAGGGTGGAGGGATTGGAGAGATGCTGGTCAAAGCATACACACTTTCAGTTATAAGAGAAAAAAAATTCTGAGGATCTAATATGCAACATGGTGACTACAGTTAACAATACTGTATTGTATACTTGAAATTTGTTAAGAGAGTAGATCTTAAATGTTCACGTCACCAAGAAAATAAGCAAATAAAATAATAATAATAATAAAATTAATAATAATCTGCATTCGTGTAAGTTAGAACCTGAAATTTTGAGGTTGGCTGTTAGGCTATTCCTTTAAAATACTCAAGTTATCAAAGAGAATTTGCAATAACACTAACCTGTTACTGAAGATATTTCAGGTTTTATATTTAAGCTCTTTAGAAATAATTAAGATACTATGTGTGTCAGGAGTTCCCCAAGACCACCTCCAGGTTTGATGATTCACTGGGTGGCCTTAAGGACTCGGCACGTAGTCATGCTTACAGCTCATGTTTATTACAAATGTGAAAGATATAAAGCAAAGTCAGCAAAAGGAAGAGGAGCACGGGGGCAGAGTCTGGGAGAAACCAGGCACAGACTTCCAAGAGTCGCCTCCTGGTGAATCACTAGGAGCACACTCACTTCCTCCAGCAACGAGTTGAAATGTGGTCTGCCAGGGAAGCTCATGAGCCTCAGTGACCAGGGTTTTTTGGGCAGCTGGTCACATAGGCACCCCTGCCTCACACATAGAAAATTCCAGACTCCCAGAAGGAAAGCAGGTGCTCAGTGTAAAACACATTGTTTGTACAAACAGTTTAGGAACAGTGAGCCATGCTTGTCATTTAGGGATGGTGGGACCCTCCTGAAATCCAAGTCCCCAGACACAGCCAGGGCCAATCTTGCAAGCTGGTCTTTCCAAGGAGAGCAGTCAAGCTTGCTGTGTGAACTCTTTTCTGCATACACGTTCTGTTTTTAAGTGGCGTCATTTTTCTTTATTTCAGAAAATGTACTTGTGCCTTATTAGAAAAATACATAAAATACAGACTAGCAAAAGGAAGAAATTTAAAAATCAACTTTGATGTCACCATCCAGAGATAAATATTGAAGCCACATTACATACTTTTTTTTATACATATATATCATTCCATTTATATAATAATAATATTTATACAGTTTGGTAACCTTCTCCTCTCCCTGAACAAATATAGTCTTAAATTTGTCGAAGTTATTAGACATCATCCTACATGATTTTTTTTGTGACTGGTAAGGGGATCTTGACCCTTGGCTTGGTGTCGTCTGCACCACACTCAGCCAGTGAGTGCACCGGCCATCCCTATACAGGATCTGAACCCGTGGCCTCGGCACTATCAGCACCACACTCTCCCAAGTGAGCCACAGGGCTGGCCCATCCTACATGATTTCTAATGGCTACTTACTGTTCTAAAGTATGGCTGTAATGATAATTTATTTAACCAGTCTCCTGTTATTAGATAATTAGTTGGGGTTTGTTTACTATTAATATTCCTGAGGTTATTTATGTATATCTTTATTTCCTTAAGATAAATTCCTAGGAGTAGAATTGTTACACTTTTTCACGTATGCTTTTCGATGTTGTTGGATAGACTAACTTTTTAAAAAAATTATCCATTCAGGAAACATTTATTTTGCTTGGCTCTGAGAGTGCAAAAATAAATAAGACTCACATAGGGTAAACAGGGTTAGGGGAAAGTTGGGGTAGACTGGGCCTGCCTGCATGTGGAAGTAGCAGCTGAATAAGGTTTCTAAAGTGAGATTCCCCAAGGAGGGGGAGGTAAAAAAGCAAAGTATCAGGAGAAAGATATTTCCTGCTACTGCCTAGGACCAGGCTAATCAAAACAACAAGTACGGGGGAGGGGAGAAAGGAAGGAGGGAAGAGGAAGGGGCAAAGGGTCATGAAAATCAACTACAGTGTATATTGAGAAGTTAAAATTTTTAAAAAATTAAAAAAAAAAAAAAAGTACAGCAGATTAACCATTAATCCACTGCATAAGACATTTAACCACTTTGTTTGCCTGACTTTAAAGTTAGGAGGTAGAGTTTGATTGATCTTGGACTTCCCCTCCAACTGTAATTTTCTGTATATATTATAACAAATCTAAAAGTGTTTATAACAAACACAGCTGAAACACACACACAGAACCTATGGCAAAACACTATATCCGGGCTTATTTATGCCAGTGATCCTTTCCCAAAAAGTAGTTTTAAAATAAAAATCTCTTTAGTCCATTTTGTTCCATAGTTATTTGGAGTACCTCTAAGGTAATATAAAATTAAATACGTTAAGAGATTTGCAGTCTAGAAGAGAGAATAAGGCAGGTTTACTGATAACTCTCATAGAAGGTAAACGCTATGGAAAAGTTTATTCTGAAAAAGGAGAATAATGCAGTTTGGTGAATAGTAATTTGATACATAATAGCATTGTGTAGAGGAAGAAAAATATCTTTTCCTTTTACCCATCTTAGTTTCATTGGCTGGACTCTGTAAAAAAAAATGACTAACAAGATAAAAGCATACAAATTTATTTAATACAAGTTTTATGTGACGTGGGAGGCTTTATAAGGAAATGCAGACTCCAACAAGGGATGAAAGCTGTGTTTTCACGCTAGGTTTGATGAAGAGTGGAACGTTGTGGACAAATGTGGTAGCACAACAGAGCTCGTGTGATAAACAGGGGGATCAGCAGACCTGTGTGTCACGTCCCTCTCTGTGTCCCTACATCTTCAGAGATAAGCGTGCTCCTTTCCAGTGGGTATAGGGAGGGCACCTCTCACATGAGGGTCTTATGACCTGCTTCAGGGCAAGGTTAGAAGTCCTTCCTGCACACGCTGTTCCTCAGATTCCTTAAGTTTAAAATATTTAGGGGCCGGCCCCGTGGCTCACTCAGGAGAGTGCGGCGCTGGCAGTGCCGAGGCCGTGGGTTCGGATCCTATATAGGGATGGCCCCTGCGCTCACTGGCTGAGTGTGGTGCAGACCACACTGTGCTGTGGAGAGGTGCGATCCCCCTACCGGTCAAAAATAAAAAAAATAAAAAATAAAAATATTTATTATGCCAAGGTACCATATTTTAGGGTAGCATGTCCTGAACCCCATCAAGTACTAAATAAAGGCAGGCTTTAGGTATGATTTTTGGTCTTCATTCATATTTGATCCTAACATACAACTTTATAAAGCAATTAGGAATTTTGACATTAACCTCAACATATTCTGTGCCTATTTCCATCTTTTCAGTTATTCTTACATAAAATTCACATTAAAAGTAGCTGAAGACTGAAATATGCTAGGTCATTCTCTGACTGGAGTTTTTTTCACTAATTCTTTGGGACTTTAGTACTTTAAGAAGGGTAGGGTTTATGCATTGTTCTAAGAACTTAATAAAATTTAGTTCACAGGGCAGAACAAAGTGGAATGGTTACGCGCACAGTCTCTGAATTTAGAATTGGATTCAGTCCTCACCTGTGACTCTGAGCACTTGCTGTGTGACCACGGACAAATAGCTTTACGTCTTTATACCTACATAAACATATTCACAAAATATGAACAATACCAACCTCATAACTGAGGAAGGAAGTTCATATAGGATAATGTCTGTCACACAATTAAGTACAAATAAATGTTAATTTTTTAAAGAGGCATGTAGAAATGCCTTTGACCTTAATTCATCATTGACTAATATACAGGGTTCACTTAGGAACTGATAACACAGAATGGAAAGAAGCACTATTTTAAAATAAATTTAAAGAGAGTTCTGGCCACAGGAGTATACCAGTGTTCATCAAGTCAAGTAGCCACTATGAATAACCCTGTTTAGACAAGCATTTGTAACAACTATCTGTTCCCTGCTGCTGGGGGCGGGGTGGCGGTGGGCGGAGTAGTGTTGAAGATTACTTAAGTTCTGCAGCATCTTCGAGATTTTATTTTGGCACTTAAATAAACGTTATATCAAGATAAGTAGATGAAAGTTGCTAAGACTGATTAAATGCTAAAAACTGACTGTCCAAGTGGGTATGCACAAGATATGGCAGATCTATACTCAGTTACTGACTGCCAGCTTTGGAAATAAAGAAATGCACATCGTTCTCCATCTGTCTCTAAAGGATGACAACCCTAAGAAGAAACGTGTAGAAATAACACCCTTTACATTAAAGAGCTTGGAATTTTTATTGCTACTTTTTCAGATTCACCGACAATTTTCATTAGAACCTAAATAATGCTCTCTTGAACTTCTTGCCAGCATTGAATTTTAACTTCATTTTTGCCTTTTCCTATACATCACTTTGGAGAAGCAACTTCTTCAGTAATTTAGCATCATACATGAAGTCCCTGTGATGGTCTCAGGTCTTAAATTAAAAATCAGTTTTACAAAGGAACCTAATTAGAACCAGTCGGTCAGGACACATTATTTTTGTTTATCCATTTGGAAACATTAGGCCTCTTCTCTCATCTTAGTGAGACCGTTGATGCTTGTTAACCTGATCAGAAACATGTTTAAATCATTTCCATTTGCAATAGAAAAGAGTAAATTAAACCATTGCCTAGAGAGTAAAACAAATTGTTGTTTTCTCTTTTTATTTATTACTGCTAAGTCTTGCTTTCTACTACATACCTCTTGTTCTTTGCCCCTTTTTCTCTCCAGACGTATTTTGGAATGGATGTCTCTGCAGTTGAAGATCCAGTTCAGAGACGGGCACTAGAAACCATGATAAAAACCTACGGGCAGACTCCCCGTCAGCTGTTCCATGCAGCCCACGTGAGCAGACCTGGAGCCAAGCTCAACATTGAAGGAGAGTTTCCGGCTGCCATGGGGTTGTTGGTCCAGTTTGCTTTCAGGGAGACCCGGGAACAGGCCAAAGAAATTACCTATCCGGTATGTCATTTGCATTTTAATAGAATTCAGCAAAACCTGCTAGCAGTCCTCCTGCGATGGCATCCTCTCCCAGTCTCAAGGGACGCAGAAATGAAAAGCATGGTGGCACCCTGAAGATGTGTGCCAGCCAGTGCAAGACGGTTGCAGTCAGCTCACGCAGCATCCTGTGTGTGTCAGTTCTGTGTTAGCGATATGGAGAGAGTACTATGGGAGCCCAGAGAAAAAAGAATTGATCGTGTCAGACAGTAGCCTCCCTCAGGGAGCAGAGAGAGGGTCATTACCAGGGAAAGCTTCGAAAGGCAGTGACATAGTAGCATTTTTCAGAGAAGAGGAGAGGGAACTATCAGGACTAGAACTTGTAAAAAATGGCACGTAGCATGGTCCTGTTATCATCTTCAACCAAAAGGACTGACCCAGAGGTGTGGTTTGGTTTACACTTAAGGGGGAACTTGATGTATTTCTTTGTCCTTCCCAGACTGTGAAGATAAAAGTATTGCCTCTGAAAATTGGAAGTAGGCATAATTTTTACATTGAAATAGAAAAATAAAGCAAGCAAGCCTTATAAATAAAGTGGGCTTTAATCTTTAAATTCTTCATTGTAAAAACAGCATAAGATGGTAGAATGTGATTTGTAGAAAGTGTGGTAAGGGTTTGCAGGAGGGGATCACAGAAAAAGAAAAAGGTAAGGGAAAGGACCTTAAAGATGAAATAAAACAGTGTCTCTCAAACTGTGGTCATCTGTGATCCACTTTAAGATAAAAAGGTTTTCACAGACTTTGTTTTGGCAGTTCTTTCCTTAATAATGTTACTTAATGTGTCCAACAGAAAAGTAGATGTAAATTTTATGCTCATAATTCACATATATCACATTTGCTTATTAAAAACAAACAAAACTTATTTGACCAGTAAAATCCTATTTTAAAACATTAATATAATAGACGGTGTTGCTTTGCTAAAACCAAATCACCATTGTTGTGTTTCATAGTAGAAGCTATATTTTTTATTTTGTGTTTTTGAAGCCTTGCAAGTCATCTTAGTCACTACCATTACCAGGGTCAATATTTTTAACATGTCAAAATAATTTAACAGTACATCCCAGAAAATTAATAAGAGGCATTTAATGTGTTGCTATACTTGTCCCTGATTAGCTATTTTTAGTTGGTGTGCGTGAAGGATCTGAGCAGTGTATCTGCTTGCGGTGGGAATGTGCTCCCGACCCGCCTCATTCCTACCTCAGGGACCTTGGCACTGACTGGTCCCTCCACCAGGAACGACCTGTCCCCAGATATATCCTGTTTGCTCCCTCATTTCATACAGTTCTCTGCTCAGACCCCTCCTCCTCAGAGAGTCTGCCCTGACCCCCATGTCTGAAACAGCAGCTCTGTCATTCTCAGCCCTCTCCCCTACTTGCTTTTGCTTCCCAGCACTTTCACCACCTGACATATTGAATACGTTTTTGTTTTTCTATTAGTCTGTCTTCCCTATCCCAACTAGAGTGTAACTCCCTGGGGCAAGGACTTTGTCTTCCTCATCACTGTGTCTCCAGCTCCCAGGACAGTGCCTGGAATATAGCGGACACTATTTCTTAAATTAATGAGTTCTCAGGTGCAAGTTCTTTAGAGTTTGGCTTGTCTTTGCTTCCATGTGACATGTAGTGACATGTATGCCACTGCTTTTATTTGAACCACCATGAAACCTCCCACACAGTACCACTGCTTAACTCCTTGGACCTTCACTCGGTATCTACACAAAATGCAAACACAAGCCCTGAGAGCGAGCAGCCGTACTCAGTGATAGGGGGGCCAGTGGATGACCCAGACAGGCTCGTGTGAACTTCAGTTCATCCTTGAACTTAAAAACAATCAGAGCTGGATGAAAAGCATGTGAATAAAGCACTCTTCTTTTATACATACTGTGATGTAAAACAGTCACCATTGTATCTTTGTGTGTAGTTGAAAAACTAAAAGTTTAAACTCTTCAGTTCATATAAGAGGAATTTTCTAGCAAGTAATTGTGAATAATAAATCGTAACTACAGTTCAGCACTCACGTTTTCCTCAACTTCAACATTTATAGACTGAAGATTTTAGAAAAAGAGCTTTTTTTCAAAATATTTGATCCTAACCTCTCTGTTCCCACTTGAGCATTCCTGAAGTTCATCAGCTTTTCCAGAGATATTCATTTTTTTCCAGACTACTATGATATCATTTTAAACTGTATATTAACATATGTCCCCTAAATGGTCTGAAAGAATTATTAGAGCCCCTAAAGTGGCATGCTTTTTTCAAAAGATAATATGTAGGTCAATGATGCCTATTTTTTTCATTCATTTGGAAAATGACAAAGGCAGATTTTTGCTGAAAATCATTAGTTTTTTTTTTTTATGGAAATGAAAAATGCTTAGTATATTATTTTTATTAAATTTATATAACATTTCCTCTGAAGAACTGAAAGTAAAATAATAAACTTTTAAATGTCTAAAAGAGGGAAAATCATTAAAAAGGAAGAGATTAATAGAGGATAAGACAGTCAAAAACTGAACCAAAAGAATAGAACTATTGGGAGAAGCTCTTTCAAAGTTTCTTCCCTTCTTGGTGATTATTTTCCTTGAAATGGAGGAAACTTTCTCATTACCTTTCCTGGGCAGGCACATGGGGGTTGCTCTCTGCAGAGCCTTGCCTCGCCTTTCTGTGTCCAAATCCTGCTGTTCTTCAAGCCCCACCTCTTCCTATGTTCTTTGCTGACAACTCTTCTCTAGTACTTGCTAGAACATTGTAGAGCATAACATGCTCTAGTCCTCTTACTGTGCTCCGTAGATAAACACTCTACCATTCAAGTCATTCATCAAACATCTGCTGAGAACCCAGGCACACAGATCAGTCAGTGCTGTTCGCTGTGTTCATGGAGCTCACGGCTGAGAGCTTTTCTGTGCAACATGTGGTCTTGATTTCTAATTGCCATATATACACATGCTTGTCATACTAGCAGATTACAATCCTCCTATAGGTATTCACTTTAGCTTAGATGTTTCAGCTTAACTGAAAGAAATGTAAGAGTTTTTCTCGGCTTAGATTTCAATTAAATTTGAATCATTAACCAAACGTTTTCATGCAAATTAGGCTGGAACCACAGAATAAAAATTAACGACGGAACACATTATTTCTGTGTGCTAAGCATGGGGAAGTAAAAATGTATAAAATAATTCTTGCCCTCAAAGAGTTTATAATCAGATTACTTTCTCTTGTTTTGTTTGGAATTTAAATTACAATTAATTATATATTTATTGCCTTTTTTAAAAAATCACACTTTTTACTTTCCTTGGTTTTAGAGTCCTTTGTCATGGATAAAAGGCCTGAAATGGGGGGAGTATGTAGGTTCCCCAAGTGCTCCAGGACCTGTGGTTTGCTTCAGCCAGCCTCATGGAGAAAGATTTGGTTCTCTTCAGGCTCTGCCCACCAGAGCCATCTGTGGCTTATCCAGAAATTTCTGCCTTCTGATGACATACAGCAAGGAACAAGGTAAAATAAAACATAATGAAAATCATTCCAGGGATATCGTTCATGAGATTTGAATGTTTCAAGCTCATCTGTACTGCTATTTTGCTTTATTTCTGAAGTTTTCTGAGCCTTTGGTGAACAACTCTGCTTAAGAATTAAAACAAACTACATGAAAAAAATGAGAATTTTATGCAGTGCCATTTGAAATGAGAGGAAGAGTTTGAAGGAGACAAGAGTAAAAGGTTATGCTCACAGAATGATAACACTATCGAGTTCATAGAAACACACACTTCGAGGCTCTTGAGCCCCAGAATAAGACAGATGTATTTGACCAACAAATCTAGTGCCTCAGAAGGTGTAGTCATGGGTTTAAACAAATAAAACAAGGCAGTCAAGATGGCCTTGCAAATAGGTTTTAAAAACATATGCACTTGAAAAGCAATTCCTTTTCTGACTCCCCACAAACTGACTCACTAAAAGCAACACATAGAAAAGTGCTGCATGGTAGAGGCCTCTTTGTATTTCTAAATGTCAGCTAGACACTGGAAAACTGGGGATATTTTCCACTTAACCCCCAGCCCTTCCAAATTAATCACTTCACTAAATGCAAAGGAACTCTCCCTACTTTCCAGAACTTTGAGCACTAAAATGAATGACTGAGGGCACTCACTGTTCATATCAGACTGTATGCAGCTTTGCCTGAAAACCACATGTGGACCAGGTGCCTCTAAACAGTCAGCATTGTTAGCGCTGAGCGTTACCTTCTGTGCACTGTGCTCCTCGGGTCCATACACAGCCTTTCACCTGCACCGCAGCACAAGGGTGCCAGCACCCGTGCCATGCTAGTCACTTGAAGAAATTAAGTGTGCTGACTGGGCCCCAGCTCTTTTAGGCTCACTCTTATTTCTATCATGAAATGAAGGATTGTTTTTGTGGTTGTTAGGAATGAGAGAGGATGCATACCATTTCATCTAAGTTTAGTGAGTTAAAAGGATAAAGTAAATCTGTCTAATCATAATCATTGTGCTATCAGTAGTTTATTCTCACTAACATGTTGCAATTAGTTGTGAGGTATGTCACAAGTAATTTACCACTGATAACACATAAAGTACCAAAATGTATGAATGATTTACCTTTAAAAAAAATTAGAATACACTGAAGTGTGTTGAGCAGAAGAGGAAGGGCTAGTTTTAACACTTAGCATTTATAGGACTTAAAATTGTCAAATACAATTCTCAACCTATCTTATTTGGGCCACTACAGTAACAAGCCTTTAGCGTGCCCTTAGTGTGAAGCTGTGTTCATTCAAATTATACTTCCTCATAGAATGTATTTGGGATTTGTCAGAATCTAGGTTTGTCCAGAGAAGTAGTTAACAGCTGTGGCCTCAGGAAGCCGTGCCTAAGTTTGCATCCCAGCTCTGCTACTTATTAGCTGTGTGGCCTTGGGAAAGTTACTTCACTTTCCAAATTCTGGCTTTTGATATATGAAATGGGAATAACAAAAGGACTTCCCCACAGGGTAATTTACTGTATGGATTCAATAAAATAAGGTATGGGAATGATTAGCACAATGCCTGATTCATTATAAGTGCTTAACATATGTCCCTTGGACTATAGATGCTCTAGGGCTAGGGACTGTGTCAGTGTTCACTGTTTGGAACCAGCGCATAATGGTCCACACAGGGAGGCATTAACTAATTGAGAATGTGGCTTACAGATTAATGTTAGGACATGTATTAACAGCTGAACGTACTGAACACTGTTATATAAAATAGCTGTGTGGTTTTGCCTAGTTATTCATGCATAATACAATGTAACAACTACACAGGGATGGTTTTAGTGATCTTAAGGCCAATATATTCCAATTACTCTAGAACTGACTGTACCTCAGAATTGCCGAGGTGCTTTTTTTCTAAGTATACTTGCTTGGGTCCCACTTGAAACACACTACATCAGAATCTCTGGGGCTTAAGTCCAAGCCTGCACATGCTGAAGATCAATTTTCTTGCAAACTCCTGTTTAAGATCCACTGGTCTAATAGGTAAAGGAAAAGTTTCTTTTTCTGAAAGAAAAAAAAAAAGATGACACATCTTGTATTACTGGAATGAGAATCTTGGTTTATTGAGTATCTGCCACATACCAAGCACTCCAGGAGATTTTGAGAGTTCTCAAGACTCGTGATATGTGGTTCCTTTCCCTAGCAGTTTATATTTAGAGGAACTTATATTTAGTGAGTATATTCTAATTCCTTTGGTGCAAAACTGATGTCAACATTTGGTATCATATTCAATAAAACAAAAAGACATCCGTGAATTACATTTTCAATGTGGTGTTGATTCATTCAAGAAATATTTGTTTGTTATACTTGTCTATATGTGGGGTATTCTGCCAGGTACTAGAATAAATAAAGCACATTCTCTCTCCTAAAGGAACTTAAAGCATTGCAAATTTCAAGGGCAGTACCACTTATAGCATTTATGCTACATTCAGCATACAAATAAGGCATAGATTATGAATAGTACTGAGAAAGGTTGTGAAAATTTCCAAATCTCTATGCCAGAAGGAAATAATACTATGTTGTAAAAAGAGAGAAGAACAGATTCTTCTTCAATGAAGGTCTACCATGCACAGTCTGCAGCTGACAGAATTAAATTATCCCTTCCCAGGTAAATTGCTTCTACTCCGACAGCATTCTCTTTCTAGAATTAATAGATGTCTGTACTGATTATTCAGCACTGCGTATCTAGAAAGTTATTTAAACAGTATCTAGTTCTTTTCTCTCTCTCTTTTTTTTTTGGCAACTGGCCAGCCAGTACAAGGATCCAGACTCTTGACCTTGGTATTATAACACCGTGTTCTAACCAACTGAGCTAACCGGCCAGCCCCTGTATTTATTTTTAAAAGGAAAGTTATCTCAGAACATAAATAGACTATGTTTGACTATCATTGTTTTTTATAAAAATTTCTTAACTAGGGTTGGTCAGTTAGCTTAGTTGGTTAGAGTGTGGTACTGATAACACTAAGGTCCAGGGTTCAATCCCTGTACTGGCCAGGTGCCAAAAAAAAAACCAAACTTTTTTTAATAGAAATCTTATTTCTAAATCAAATAAATCCAAACCGAAACAACACAGGTTGTTTTGAAAAAAAATATAATTCTACCCTTAGAAGTCCTATTAGCATTAAAGGAATAAAACTAACATAAATTGCTCCATCTTAGGTTTATAAAGATGATTTTGTACCAGAATAAGATGTTCTGCTGCATAACCTTCAGCCTTTAATCTTCCATTCTGGGGCTGTCATACAACAGTTGAGCAGTGATGATCTGATACTCTCTGTCTCCTTGTCCTCGAGGTGTGAGAAGCATGAACAGTACTAGTATTCAGTGGTCAGCCATCCTGAGTTGGGGGTACGCTGACAACATTTTAAGGTTGAAGAGTAAACAAAGCGAGCCTCCAATCAACTTCATACAAAGTTCACAACAGTACCAGGTAAACTTTTGTGTATCATCTTTATAATAATTAAATACAGTGCTTTAAAAATGAGTCAGACTGATAGCAGCTAGTGTTTAATATCCTGTTATGAGTCTGTTCAAGAGGATGATGATGTTACAGTGCTTACAGACTTCCTACCTACCGCTACAGTGTCCTGATCATTTGTTTTCTACCCATCTTCTCACTGTGAAGTATTATCATAATCTCCTGCTCAGCATCAGCTGAGGGCACAGAGTTTGAACAAAATCAGCACTGCTTTCTTCTCAGAATTCACTTGCCTTTGTCACCAGGTCATTTTCTGTCACCATAGTGTCATCTTTTATACCCTATTTTTCCTAAATGGACCAGGTATTCAGACATCCTAATGCTGTAGAAAGAACACTGAGTCTGTAGCCCTGTGATCCATGTTTTGTCCTGACTTTGTTACTCATTAACTGTGTAGCCTTTGGCGAGAAACTTAACCTTTCCAAGCTTGAGTTTCTTTCCTCCTCTTTAAAACTAGGAGAATAGTACTCACACTACTCCCTCAGAAAGCTGTTGTAAAAGTGTTTCCAGTGTTTGGGAAAGAAATTTGTAAACTGTAAAACACAATGTAAACATACAGTACTGCCACAACTGTTACAGGCTCTAAATGGTGTGTTCAGCCTTCTTTCTTTGTCTTTCCATGGGAAGTTCTCTTACCATTCTCGAGATGCCACCTGCAAAGTGTCCTAAAACATATTGCATTCCCTGAGCTCTTCAGAAATGGAGTAATCACTTGTTTGCATAACCCTCAATATTCCTGACAAAAAGGCCCAGAAGTAAGAATAAAGGGACAGTGGGAAACAACCTTATTAGAAATTTTAGTAAGAATTTTTTTGGTTTTGAAATATATCAGCTTTCATTAATCAGAGCAATTTTGTGCAGATAGAAATATATATCCACCTTAAATCGGCCAGCTGCACTAAAAAAAAAAAGAAAAATATATATCCAAACACAAAAAGTTATAACCATAAAACATGGCAAAACTGGCAGTACAGCTAAACTAGAAATAAGTCTACAAAAAAGTGAAAACATAAAAACATCTTATAGATTAAGTATGTCTCTTACTGCTGCATCCTTTTGGGGATTGTTTTAAGTTGGGGGGAGAGAGAATTACTTCATTCAATGGGAGTTCTATGTGCGATACATTCTACCTGTCGGAATACACTAACACGAACAGATTATGAGCAGATGTGCTTCACTGCCGTTGTCAGTAATCTGGATTTGCACACATCTTGACTCTCCAGTGAAAAGTGAAGAAAAATAAAATCCTCATCAGCAGTAATTAAATGACAAAACAGTGTTAAAGCTACACTGTGTCATAAGCTTTCTGTCAAAATCTTTATACCTTCCATTACAAGGCATTTTCTTCTATTTGCTTAAGAGCTGGCTACTACCGAGTAACGTATTCGATGGTTATGGTGTGAAGAGAAGACAGAGATGAACAGATTACCTTAGGAAGCTTTCCACTTCTCTAATATGTTTTCTCCAGTACAAAGACAAGCATTTAGTCAAATCGTTTTTGCCAAATAAATTGATTATTAATTTAGCATACCCAAAGCTTCAATAAAGTTCTTAATTTAATTTTTTTCCAGCTTTATTGGGATATAATTGATGAATAAAATTGAATATATTTAAGATGTACAATACGATGTTTTGATATACACTGTGAAGTGATTACCACAATCAGGCTAATTAACATATCTATCACCTCACATAGTTACCATTTTGTGTGTGTGTGTGTGTGATGAGAACATTTAAATCTGCTCTCTTTGCCAATTTCAAGAGTACAGACAACATAATTAACTACAGACACCATGCTGCACATCAGATCTGCAGAACTGACTCACTCTGCAGAGCCGAAACTTTCCTGCCCTTTACCAGCACCTCCCTATTCCACACACACCGCCCCACCCCAGCTCCTGGCTCCTTCTGTTCTACTCTCTGCCTCTACAAGGTCAAATTGTTTAGATTGCATGTTTGAGTAGGATTACGCAGTATTTGTGTTTCTGTACCTAGCTTATTTCACTTAACATAACGTCCTCCAGGTTCATCCATCTTGTCACAAATGACAGGATTTCTATCTTTTGTTAAGGCTGAATAATATATCACATAAGAATTGTTAAACACTGAAAAATTATTTGTATCATCATAGATAAAACAAAAATGAGTACTCTTGTAAGTCCTTTTAGCAAAGGGGGATGGTCCAGACTTTTGTAGCAAAACACTGTGTGACAAAGTACTTCCAGTCAAGTGAGTAACTGGGTGAGAATACCGTATTTCATCTTCATCCTTAGATGTGCGAGGGGGCTTCAAAAAGCTCGTGGAAGGATTCGTGTTATCTTTAATTCTGTTTTTCCACAAACTTTTTGAAGTACGCTCGTATATTGTTCACTCATTAGTATGCGAATTTGAGAAAATTCATCTCAGATGTTGGCATGTGAAGACTCATACTCTGAGCTTGCGCATATATGCCCAATTCCATCATTCTCAATTAGAGTCTACAGTCCTGCTGGTTCTTTGCCTTCGTCTTCTGATGAGTCTCATAATTGTGAAACATCTTTCTCTGTCATTTTTTTTCTCTTTGTTATTATTGGTAGGAAATGAAAAATTCTGAATTCTCGACTTTGTTCAATGAAAGCTGAAAGGAGAATATGGAAATGACATCTCTGGTCGTCTTTTATACTTTCTTGAAAGATGAGCCATATTTTGGACAATGTGATAAGAAAACCAAAAGATGACGATTTATTTCACATATTGCAGTACCCTTCCAGGAGATTCCACCACTCTTCCATGTTCTTATTTTGTTTGTTTTTGCATAGTTGGGAATAATTGATGAGTAGAGATGAAATAATTCCTAGAATGATGAAATAGCAAAATGTTTCATGATATAGGAGGGATTAAATCATTAAAATCTTATGATGTATGCGGAGAAAAAGGAACTCTCATACATTGCTGGTGGGACTGCAAAATGGTGCAGCCTCTATGGAAAATGGTATGGAGGTTCCTCAAACAATTGCAGATAGACCTACCATACGACCCAGCTATCCCACTGTTGGGAATATACCCAGAGGAATGGAAATCATCAAGTCGAAGGTATACCTGTTCCCCAATGTTCATCGCAGCACTCTTTACAATAGCCAAGAGTTGGAACCAGCCCAAATGTCCATCGTCAGATGAGTGGATACGGAAAATGTGGTACATCTACACAATGGAATACTACTCAGCTATAAAAACGAATGAGATACTGCCATTTGCAACAACATGGATGGACCTTGAGAGAATTATATTAAGTGAAACAAGTCAGGCACAGAAAGAGAAATACCACATGTTCTCACTTATTGGTGGGAGCTAAAAATTAATATATAAATTCACACACACACACACACACAAACCAGGGGGGGGGGGAAGAAGATATAACAACCACAACTACTTGAAGTTGATACGACAAGCAAACAGAAAGGACATTGTTGGGAGGGAGGGGGCGAGGGAGAAGGGAGGGAGGTTTTGGTGATGGGGAGCAATAATCAGCCACAATGTATATCGACAAAATAAAACTTAAAAAAAAAAAAAAAAAAAAAATCTTATGATGTAACTTAGGTTTATAAAAGATTCAGTGGATCCATATGGTAATTGCAAGATAGAATGAGTTTCACTCTGTATATAAAAAAATAAGTACATTTTCTCTTTGTTCTTTGGAATGCCTCTAAGAAAGAATAAAAGTTGTGAACTATCCTTACCAATAGTTAGAACTACTCAAGAAAGAAACAAAAAATAAAATTGGATCCAGTGGACCTGATAGACTATTGAGAGTTAAGAAGAATCAGGATCAAAGAAAGTTGTTTTTGAAGGTAGCAGAGACTTGAATATATTTGTAGTCCGGGATAAGAATCCAGCCCAGGACAATTTGAAACTATAAGAGAAAGAGGACAGGGTTTTAAGAAACCTTGGGGCGAGCTGGCCTTGAACACAGAGGTACTCCCCTGAATGGGAAGGCCCAGACTTGCAGAGGAGGGAAGAGAAAAAGGTCTGTGGCTGTTAACCTCCATCACCTTGATGACGTGCCAGGGGGTGGGGAGGATACGGGAGAAGGCACCAGGGGAGCAGAGCAGCTGCGGGACGTGGGCTGCGGTCAGCTAGCACTGGAAGGAAGACCTGTCGGAAAACAGCCTACTGGAATGGTGCCTCCATGGTTAGGACAGAAGGACTTTGTACTGAGGAGTAATCCAGCCTTTTCATTCACATTGATCTTCCCTTCTTCTCCTGTTTACCAATCTTTAGAACTGTTAGGAGCAATGCCTCTATTTAGATGCACTCTCATTCCGTACCAAAAGCATAAAAAGAGAAAAAGAAATAAAAGTAAAGAGCAGATAAATGTGTGAAATGCACACCCTCACACTCAATCTTGGATCTAATCAATCCTGGATCACTTTGTTGAGTTTCTGAGGAACAAATGGCAATAATATAAACGTAAAATCATAGACTAAGCATTGTAATCATTTTAATTTGGAAGCAACTTTTAGACATTCAGCTTAAAGTCACAGAATACTGTATTATATCTGGCACCGTTCTAATCACTTCAAGTAAAACGTTTGCCTGAAATTTTGAGAACGTATTTTTTTAAAATAGTTGTCAGAAAAGTAGAAGCATTTCTCATGCTTTTGAAATGACCATCTTTGATTTGTCCTTTTTCAAAGGTGACTAGTTGTGCCTGGGTGCCAGACAGCTTCCAGCTGTTCACTGGGAGCAGGTGTGGAGTCGTCACAGTCTACACCAACAGATTCACCAGCAGCACGGTAGGGTGAAGTACAATTCATTTTATTTAAGATTAGCTTAAAATGTTTGTACTTTTGTCTCTTCCCCACATTAGTTCTTAAAATGTGAAAGGCCACATATCTAACTCTTTACGTTTATCAAGATCACGAAAAATTTTGAAAATAATTATAAAGGTCCTGTTTTTTGGTTTCAGAGACAGTATTTTAAGTTATGATCTATTTTGTATTTAGCCTTTTTCATGACATGTTAATGTTTGCCTGTACTCTCGGTATCAACCTGAATGCTTAGGAGTAAACCACAAGATTCTATCAAATTTGAAAACTTAAAATCATAACCACTATGAGATACCACCTCATTCCTGTTAGGATGGCTATTATCAAAAAGACAAGAGATAACTAATGTTGGCGAGGGTGTGGAGAAAAGGGAGCCCGGTCCACTGTTGGTGGGAACGTAGATTAACAGCCATTGTGGAAGACAGTATGGAGTTTCCTAAAGAAATTAAAAATAGAGCTAATATATGATCCAGCAGTCCCTCTTCTGGGCCTATACCCAAAGGAGATGAAATCACCACCTCGTAAAGAGATCTGCACTCCTGTGTTCACTGCAGCATTATTCACAGTAGCCAAGATGTGCAAACACTTAGGCGTGCACCGATGGGCGAATGGAAAGAAACTGTGGAATATGTATACAATGGGATATTATTCAGCTTTAAAAAGGAGTTCCTGCCGTTTGCCACACATGGATGGACCTGGAGGATATCATGCCAGACACAGAAAAATATTGTGTGATCTCACTTATATGTGGAATCTAAAAAAAAAAAAGGTCAAATATACAGAAATAAAGAATATAGAGAATAGAACAGTGATTACCAGGGGAAGTAAATAGGGAGATGTAGGTCAGAGGACACAGAGTAGCAAATATGTGGGATGAACAAGTCAAAAGATCTAAGTACAACATGAAGACTATAGTTAATAGTCGTGCACAGTCATCGCTTGGTATCCATGGGGGATTGGGTCCAGGTCCCCACACAGATACCCTCATTCACGATTCATGGATGCTCAAATCCCTGATATAAAATGACGTAGGATTTGCATACAACTACACACATCCTCCCATGTAGTTTAAATCATCTCTAGGGTACTTATAGTACCTAATACAATGTAAATGCTATGTAAATAGTTGTTACACCATATTGATTTTTTATTTGTATTATTTTTTATTGGTTTTTTTTTTCCCCAAATATTTTTGATACGCAGTTGGTTGAAAATCTGAGCTACAGAACCCACAGGTATGAAAGGCCGACTGTATTATGTTCAGGATTTTTGCTAAATGAATAGATTATAGCTTCTCTTGCCACAAGGGGAAAAATGGGCAACTGTGGGATAATGGATGTATTAATCTGTTCCACTATAGTGACCATTTTACTATACATACAAGGGTACTTCAAAAACTTCATGGAAAAATAGCTTTAAAAGATAATGCAAATCTTTCCATGAACTTTTTGTATGACCCTTGCATGAATATTGTAACATCATATTATATACCTTATATATACACAATAAAATTTATTTTTTAAAAAACTTGAAATCTTAGTAGCCCTAGTGTTAACATTCCCATATTGTCTGGGTAAATCCAATGACAGTAAGATACAGGAAGTCATGATTTCTACCACATACTGGAAGAAATTTTTTTTTTTTTTAGCCATTTACTGAACTTCCAGGACTTAAGAGTTAAGTCATAAAACAGTCTAGTGAAGAAAAGAAGACACATTATATAATGCTGCTTTTAATTTACTGTCCATCTGTGGTGCACTTGACCAGAAGTGGCAAGTTTAGGGTGATAATTGAATAATCACCATTCTTTTTTGTTTTTTATTTTTTATTGAATCATAATTGATTATACATATTTTGGGGATTCAATGTTGACACATGTTGATCAAATCAATGTTACTAGTATGTATATTGTTACAAATCATACTTATTTATGCCCCTTGTCCAATCTTTCCCCATCCCCTTCTCACTCCCCCCCTCCCACCACTGATAACCCTAGATTTCTTCTCTCCCTCTGAAAGAGTAATGGTTACTCTGTTGATTTGTTGCCTACATGATCTGTCCAGTGCTGAAAGGTGTGTTCAGGTCCCCCAATATTATGGTAGAGCAGATTCTTCTGTCACTCTAGAATGGACTTTGTGGGGAGAGACATCCTATTCTTTTCTTTGGTCTCTGCTGGTGACTCTCCTTGTGTCAACGCACAAAAGTGGCTGGTGGACCATCTGTGTGCTGGTTGTGATGTCTAGCCACTTACACGGCAGCCATGGTTACTGTGGTGGCTGTGGTGGGCCACCTACATAGAAGTGGTTTTTGGCATGCTCCTTGGTGCTGGTGATGTGCCTGGTTGTGGGCAGGTTGGGGAGGCGGGCCCAGACCCTGCTTCCAGACCCTGCTTCCAGACCCCAGGCCCCCGACCAGGGCCCCAAGATGCTGGCAGTGTGCCTGGGCTGGAACTAATTTTCTGTCCTTTGCTTACTTCTAGCACGGGGGAATTTCCTTTGGGAACCGGTACTTGAGCTGTGTTGTTGAGCTAAATTGCTGCTTTGCTGCTTTTTCCCCAGGGAAGACTTTTCTCGCAGCTCAGGGTTTAATGGTTGACCTCATAGGTACTTCCGGCTTTCCAGAGACCAGATGCACCTGAGTTGTGTAGAAACTCTGATCTGGGCCTGAGTCTTTTCATCAAACTGCACCCCATGCAATTCTGCATTCCCGACCGATCTCCTCTGAGTGGTCCTGCACTGATTGGGACGTGGATCAGCTGTCCTTGCTGTGTCCCAGTGTTCTCCCAGTAGGCCCGTCTCTGCCACCACCCGTGCTCCAAACACTTCCCATGGGATGGGCCCTGCGCCGGTCCCTTGCGATGACTCACCAGCTTCTGAATATCTCCCTTTTTCAGCTGTTCTGGCTCCTCGCTCCTGCGTGGGCCCACAGGAGCCCTATTATTGGTCTTGCTGGCGTAGGGGCCACCGAGGCCCTCTTCTCCCCGTTGCCTCCAAGCAACTCCATCCGAAGGGCACAGCTGCAGCTTCTGCCGGCTCCTGCTCCATGCACTTTGCAGTTCCAGCCTTAAAGTGGCCGCAGCTCAAAACGCTCCGAGCAGTTTTGTCTTTGTCTTATCGAGGCTTTTCCCCCTTTATGAACTCTTTAGGTCTCTCTTCCTCTTCCTCCGAGCTCCAGTGGCCCCAGTTTGGCTGTTGCTACATTTTTATAGTTGTAAATTGGTTGATGTGTGGGAGAGAGTGACACTGGGGACAATCTATTCTGCCATCTTGACCAGAACTTGCCAGTAATCACCATTCTAATATAGAATTTTCTCTGTGCTTTTTTTCCATTTTAATTTTCTCCATTATATTATGAAATATATTTTGCTGGGTGAAATGTGTGTTCCTAGCGTAGGGTAACTCCCAGGTTCTTCTTACTTTCCTATCTAAGCTTATTACTTTTTAAACCTCGTCAAGGTTCTTTGCCAAGATCCCTGCAGTATAAATGTGACCAAAATATTGTTTCTGTCTCCTAGCCTAAGGAACCATTAAAATAATTTAAGCAGGAATCATATGATCCTATCAGCATTTTAGGGAGACCACAGTTAGAGCCTGCAAGGAGAGACACTTCCAGGGATATGAGATTGGCAGCCAGGACACCAGTGGGAAGGCCAATGCAGTGGTCCTGGTAGGATGCGGTGAAGGACAGGCCACATGCAGACCACTGCAGGACAGTGGAGTGTGCGCTCGCAAAACCTCCCACACAGCTTAGAGAAGCACAGAAGAGGGACCAGCCGGATGTCAGGGAGCCTGAAAAGTTACACTTGAGCCAGATCTTAAAGGATCATTTTACTAAATGGAGAGAAGAGGAAAGAACATTTCAGCAGAGGAAACAGTTTACACAACAGACTGGAGTCAGAGGTGTGGTCATTTGGGGGATGGCAATTGTTCTGTATGTAATTTAGCATATAACGTGTTGCAGGGATGGCAAGAGCAGGGCAGAAGTAGATCGAGGCCAGTGGTAAGTTCTTACGGGCCATGATAAAGAGAATACGAAGGTATCTAAGCAGAGAAGTGTCATAACTTTTCAAATGTCTCCTTTTTTCTCCCTTTTACTCCCAAAGGCTTAAAATGGATGTTAATTTTATAACGTCTCTAATATTCATGACTGCCGTTGCCTTTAATCTTCTGAGTTCGCCCTTCTGTTTCCTTTCTTCTACAAATTTATTCTAAACCTTGCTGCTAGGGAAGTTGTCTGCTTATGTCTCAGATCATTTTGCACCATGACATAGACACCTTTTTTAAAACTGGCTTCATCTTTTTGCTTTTTCTTTCCTTTTTTTCACCCCCGACACTGTGAACAGCCTTGTTCTTAGTTTTCCTTACTTCTGCATTTTTAATTGTGCACTAACACAGCATGCAGTACAGGTTAAGAACAAAAAGAAAAGATTAAGCTGTCAGGATAGGCGTAACTGTGCACAGAATAGCTTTGGATATGGCAGAGGGAAGGTGTAGCTATTATAATTTAAATATAGCAAGACGTATGCATCTGAAGTCTGAAGTCATGGTAGACTTATGTTTGTGTCTTCTACATGTAGACTTGTATTGAGGCTAATGTTCCTTTCGTTTCCTCAGTTATATGTTTGCCTGAAAGCAGATTTCTCAGCTCGTTTGTAGTTTTCTCTTCCACTTAAGTATTAGGTAATCAAGTCAGGAGATTAACCATGTCAAAAACAAATGCAGGTTAGCTGTGTTGCTTTATCACTGTTTTGGGGCGAGGTTACTTGGGTTTTCGTAGACTTTGTTGCTGTTATTGCTTTTCCCAGGGACCATCTCGCTATCTGGCATCCCTAAAGCTTCAGTTGTGACCCTGTGCCTGTGGTCAGCAGGAGGCACCTCGTGCTCACTGCTTTCTGTTCTAGAGCTTTCCCAGCCCACCACCTGCCATGGTTTTAAAAGCATCCATGATCTCCTTTAGGGTGATTTTAACACAGACAAGATAAGCCTTCCACGAGCCATGTAGGATGTGGCCAAAATCGTTGTTTGAAAATATTTTCAAGATGGCCTTATAAAATACCTTTCTTAGCTATTAATGGATATCTAACTTTGAGCACTGTAAGAGTTTATAAATTATCACCTACCACCACTGTGGGGCCCTTCGTTGTGTCAACCCCATAGCTGTTGTTCATGTCATGAAGTAAAAGATGGAAAACAGGTCAATAAATATGTACTCTTATGTTTCTTCTGACACGTGTTTTACAAAAATGAGTGGGAGTGACAGTAGCTGGGAGTAAAATGGCCTAAAACTTCAGGAAACTATTGGTCCTAGGAGCCCAAACTTGTAACTTGTCAACTAGAACACTGATCTCATTTTAGTTTTGATGTTGAGGCAACTCAATCTGTACTCAAGAAATCGGAGATTTGCTTGGTTTAAAATAAGCCACTGAAGAAAAACAAAGTAGATATGAGAAAAAAGTAAATAGAACTTCTGGAAGTGAAATAATAAAAATAGTAGCCAGTATTTATTGAATGCTTACTTTGCACCAGGCATTCTTCTGAGCTCCTTACGAGTTCGCCTGCCCTCAGTCTTCACAGCAATCCTGCGATGCTGAGATGCAGAGTTAATCCCTCTTGTCACTTGCCCAGGGTGTCCCAACTGGTTCACTGTAATGGCCAGTTAGAAAGCAGATGGCAGAATTGATGGCCTGGAAGGCAGATCTGAAAAAAATTCCACAGACGGTAACACAGCGACATGAGAAAAGAGGAGGAAAGCAGAGGTCTGGGACACAAAGGAGAAGGTCCAAGTGGGCACTCGTTACCCGAGAGCGCAGGAGGAAGCAGGGCTAGAAGAGATGTCTCCCAGAACTGAACGTGGATTTTGCAATAAGGAACCACAATAATTCCCCAGCAGGAAGTATTAAAATGAGTCACACCTGTCTCTTCCAGCAGTCCCCGCGCCCACCGCCGCCAGTTCGGCCCTCACATCCTGCCCGGATTGCGGCGGTGGCCTTGCCACTGCTGTGCTGGCCTCCGGTCCCATGCCCAGCGGTGCTTCCACGTACAGGCTCTCTGGTGGCCTTCCTGACATGCCGCTGGGCCTGTCACTCCTGCTCCTCCTTGCCTGGGTGATGGACTGTGTGTTGCTAGGCATCCTCCCCACCCCCACCCCCCATCTGCCTCTCCACCACTTCTTCCTGCTGCCCAAGTCCCACCCCCATCGTGTTAGTAGTGCCACTTTCTGCTTGTCTCCTTTCCTTTACACATGCTGCTTTCTTAGCCAGGAGTGCCCTTAGACAATCCTTCAGTTTGTCTGAATAAGTTCTGCCAGTTTTTCAAACCTTAGCTCATATGTCACCTCCCCAGGGAATCCTTTATCTGTGGGTTGCTGAGGTTCTCTGTGAAAATCCTCTTTAGGAGCTTTCACTCATTATTACCACAGAGCTCCTGGAGGGACAGAGCTGCCTCTTTTATCTCTGGGTGCCCAGCTCCTCGTTCCCTGACAAGCAGGCACATGGTGGTAGGTTGTCAGCAATGTTTGTTGGATGGACGAGTGAATGGATTGCATTCCAGGCTGCCTCTCTCTGTAACATGCAGATCACTTGTTTGCCCTTATTAACGAGATCTATGACCATGGCCACCAAAGAAATTCTGGGAGGAAATTTCTGTTTTAAAAAAGTCATTCAGAATAACTCTTCCCTGAAACAGCTAAGACTGGATAAAATATGTATAAATATGTATTTATATTTTAATATATATTGATAAAATATATTTTTTATCCAGTCTTTGGTGTGTGTGTGTGTGTGTGTGTGTGTGTGTGTGTGTGTGTGTGTGTGTGTGTGTGTGTGTGTGTGTGTGTGTGTGTGTGTGTGTGTGTGTGTGTGTGTGTGTGTGTGTGTGTGTGTGTGTGTGTGTGTGTGTGTGTGTGTGTGTGTGTGTGTGTGTGTGTGTGTAGATTTTTTTTTTAAGTCTTAAAAGCATCAAAGATTCTGACAGGCTAGTAAGACACTACCAAGCCATAGAGGTAACTAAGCAGGAAGGGAGCTTTAGCCTTGAGGACATTTGTTAATCCTGTGACACTGACACTGTCCTTGGACAGCCTCTTGTGGGAGAAACAGAAAAGAACACCCAGGGACTGAGCAAGCTGGGGAGTCCCAAGGAGGCCGTCCTCCAAAAGGCTGACTCTCAAAGCACTGTGCTCTCACAGTTAGGGTGCGTTGGATCGGAACAATTCTCCCTTGGAGTTATAGCCTGGGTTGGAATTCCTGGCTTGTCCAGGATCCTCAAGACTTGACTTTGTGTTAAGGTACCCTAGACCGGTCTGCTGGTCCACGTCATTTGGCAGAAACAAGGAAGGTACTTGCATTCTATTCCACAAGTAGAGCAATTCCTATAAATAAGTTTTTTTTAATGTCATATCAAATACACAAAGCCAGGCACCCATGAAAATTACAGTTAAGGAAATGAATATATGAAAAGTTAAAACTTGGTTACAATCGAAGAAATGTAATTTAATGCAACCTTGATTGCCATTTAAAACTTAGGAAATTTTTGGAGATTTAGAATGGGGGCGGATCACAAACTCAAATGCTGCAGAGCTCAAGCAGAAAAGGAAGGGGCTCAGGCCCTTTTGGGCAGGGAATTCCTCAGTCCGAGATACCCCAAAGCAGGGTCTGAAAGCGTTCTGGGTACAACTCCCTGGCCCTGTGGGGAGGGTCACAGTCAGAGAGTCCCCCAGGGACTGAGACACAGATTCTTGCCCTTGTGAAAAGCTGATCTGGTCACCATGACTGTGTTCAGTCGGAGATCACATGACCTAGCTGAACAGGTAACTGTCACACAGGTCAAGCCAGTTGTTCAAGGAAGAATGTGAGCCTGGTATTGCCTGGTCTTTTGTGTAAAATATGTACTTTTATGAGAATAAAACACAAGAGTGGACTATGCAGCGGTTAAGGTAGATAAGCTACACCTAATGACAGGTATATTTCAGCAACAGTGGTGAACAAAAAGGCAAGATGCAGAAGATACCTAAAGAATAATACATTATATATAAAGTTCATAAACTTGAAAAACAGTATGATATGTTGTTTATGGTTACAGTCACAGTTGGTGGAAATGTATTACGGTAACAGATGGTAGAAGTATAAAACTTACATGGGACATAAATACAGAATTTAGGGTAGCAGTAACTTCTGACAAGTGAGAGGAAATAGAATGTAAAACTATACAAACTATGTGTAATGAATTGATTCTTTATTTAAAAAGTGAACTGGTAATATAAAAAGTCAGATTTGTTTAACTGAATATCAGCAGATAGCTCTTTATTATACTTATTCTTTCTACTTTTCTATATCTTTGAAGGGGAAATACTGAAATGTTTCATGGTAGTGACTAGTCTAATGAAGAAAACAGGAGTCAAATGCTGTGTGGACACCTGGCCAATGTGGACCTCAGAGCATTAGTTTGCAACCTTTGGTTTAAAAAGTCAACCCATAACTGTTGACAAGTAACAGTGGCATTCGTGGCTGACACTGTTGGTATCCTCTTGAACTGGTGCAACATCTTTGAAAAGTACACTGTCAAGAACTATAAAATTATTAATATTCACTGATCTATTAGTAGGATTCTGAAAATTTATTCTAAAGACATAATTCAGAGGAAGAACAAAACTTTGGTACATGAAGAATTTATGGCATTATCTGTAATTTGAAAAAACTGGAAACAATTTTAATTGTCTAACAATGAAGGATGCTCAAGTGAGTTATGGCATACTAACTGTACAGAATATTATAACAGCGTTAAAAGTCATTTTGAAGACAATATCAAAACTGAAAAATGCTTGTGGGAGAATGTGTAAAATACAAAAGAGAAAATTATTTGTATGGCAATATTACAACAATAATAATACATGTGTATTTGAACAAAAATTGGGCAAGAATACACAAAATTGAAAAGCATGTAAGCTGATGAAATTATGAGCAATTTAAAAATTTTTTAATTCTTTTTAAAAAAGTTGGGCTGGATAGGATTGAAAAATATGTTTAAGAAGAATGTTTGAATCACTTTGGTTATTTTATTTTTGAGGTAATATACTGGGATACATTTGTTGTGTTTTTTATCTTGTACTTAATTTTTAAATTTCAGCCATCAGAGATAGAAATGGAGACTCAGATACATCTCTACGGGCACACAGAAGAGATAACCAGCTTATTTGTTTGCAAACCATACAGTATAATGATAAGTGTGAGCAGAGATGGAACCTGCATCATATGGGATTTAAACAGGTACAGAAGGTCTCCGACTCAGACATGGTTATTTTCAGTTTTCCAGTTCTTACTGAATGAAAGATAAACTAAAATAATATCTTTACACAATAATAATTTGAAGCATGAAACACATGCATAAGAATAATAAGATTACCTTTATAACCTTAATGAAATCAAAACATCATATAGGAAAACATGTATGCCTTATGAATAATACGTCTATATACTGAGGAAAAGAACTGTATAAATAAGCAAATGTAATTGTGTTTAATGATCATAAAATTCATGTCTTTTGTCTTTCAGGTTGTGCTACGTACAAAGTCTGGCGGGACACAAGAGCCCTGTCACGGCCGTCTCTGCCAGTGAAACAACAGGTGACATTGCTACCGTGTGTGATTCAGGTGAGCTCGCCCTAGACCAGAGCACAGGGCAGGCTGGTCACCTTCTGGGTTGGAGCTGTTGGGCTTCCTGTCCTCTGGTGTCCCCAGCTAAATCTGAGCATTTTGGTAATAGCATGTACAGTTCTCACTCTGTATCCACGTGGAGTGGTTTCAGGACCTCCTGCAAATACCAAAATCCATGGAAGCTCATGTCCCCTATATCAAATGGTGTAGAATTTGCATATAACCTATACACATCATCCCCTATGCTCTAAATCACCTCTAGACTACGTATAACACCTAATACAAGTGCTATGTAAATAGTTGTTGTACTATAATATTTTTATTTGTATTCTTTTTTTTGTTGTTATTCTTTTTCTAATATTTCCAATCCACGCTTGGTGGAATCCACTGACATAGACCCCGCTGATAACAGAGGGCCAGTGGTATGTGTGTTAAAATACAGTAAGGTCCAAGACTGAGTCGTCGATTTAGGCATCAATTTACACAGAAGTTAATACTGTCACAATTTAACTATTTTCCTGATATACATAAAATTTCATTTGAGCACATGTAAGTTAAGCAAATTATTGTTACATAATTATCTGGATTTTTTTGGTTTTTGTTTTTCTATCTTTTTTTGCTGCTTAATTTTGTTGGCTTTCTCCTATCAAAGAGTAAAATTTCAAGAAGTTGAGTTCAGAGATCTAATTGTTTTTTATCAGTGATTGACAAGCAACCCATCTATGAAACAGATGAGCTGAGCAGCAGAGGTGGGCTGCGCAGACAGAGAAGGCTGAAGAAAGCAGGAACAAGGAACAAAAAGCAGACAGGTCGTTTCAGAGTTACTTTCCTTATCTTGCTGGCGCAGGTTGACTGGGCCCCTTATAATTGGTAGCTGTGAATCTTCTGTTTTTTTTGAAAACTGGCCCATTTCCAAGTTCACTTTGATTACATGCCACCTAGCATGAGTGACTCTACTCCTGTTTGGTGTGGTCTGTTGGGGCCTAGAGCAGGAGCTCAGTCCAAACCAGCGGCCTCCTATAAATTTTTTAACACTCCTGACTTAATGAAAAGCATCAGCAGATAACCAACTTTGAATATATGTCTTCCAATTCCTGAGAGAGAACAGCAGTGTAAAATCATAAATGGAAGAATAATTTGTCTTAAAAATGACATGACAAAGATGTGTTTTTTGTTTTTTCATGTATACACATTTTTTAAAAAACGATGCTTCCAGTAAGAAAGAGCAGTTGGAAAAATCATGAGTTTTCTTTTTGCATTTCTATTTTTAAGGATCTTAAAATTGAAAGGATCCTTTGAGAAACTCTTTGCTTCTCTCCATCCATTCAGTATTGACTGTCTTTGACACATCTGGAGTGGGTGGTCTTCTACCCTTTGCTTGCATTTTTTATACTGTTTGGTTTTTTCTGACACCCAACCAGTTCTCCAGTTCTTTGACACCAACTAGCTATCCAACAATGCAGTTCAATTCTGACACTACTTGAAGTTAGCAAACGTGGGGATTACCATGAGCACCCCTCCAGGTTCAATAATTCACTAGAACAACTCACAGAACTCAGTAAAACACTAACTCACCACTATAGTTTATAATGAGGGATAGAAATGAACAGCCAGTTGCAGAGGTCCATAGGGTGAGTTCTGGAAGGGTCTCTAGCTCAGGGACGTTTGTCCTTGTGGAGTCAGAGCTGCGGCATTGGAGTGCATCACCATCTGGCACGTGCATATGTGTTCACCAACCCAGAAGTGCTGCTAACCTTGTTGTTTCGGGACTTTACGGAGGTTTTAGTCATTGGCCTTTGGTGGGCCCCAATCCTCTCCATGGAGGTAGGCCTGACAGTAGGTGGTAGAGTTTGAAAGTTGGTTTTTCTGGTGACCAGCCCCCATCCTGAAGCTGTCTGGAGCCTAGAGTCATGTCATTAGCATACAAAAGAGTAGATTCCAAGGGTCTTCTGTGCCAGGAACCAGGGACAAAAGCCAAATACTTATTTTTTGTTATACCACAGATATTTCCTGGGGTTTTCTTGTTACTGTTTTTACAAAACATTCATCATTCTTGTATTCAAGAAAAGTGACATTGTCAGTCATGATCAAAGATTTGATATTTGAAATATTTTTGCCAGTATTAGCCCCAAGTCATAAAACGATGTCATGAAAGCATTTTATTTCCTAATGATCATAACTAAGAGGAAAGATCTTGCCTAAGCAGGTGACTTTGGAAATATAGGTGTGAGCATTGTCCTTCACTGATTTGTGCGTTAGCAGCTTTCAATGTGTCACTTCACGAAATGATTATTTATAGCAAGTTCTCTAGTTTCTTGTTCTGGCAGGGTTTGGAAGTTAGGACTGATCCTGAAGGAGCTGAATTTTGTAAAGGTAATTACTTGCCCGCTGCCAGTAGTGATTTATATATGTGATGTTGTATCAGCTCGACATATGGGGACTAGGAACAAAATTACTTCTGCTACAATTACCACTCACCAGTGGGGGGTATTCAGGTGTCCTTGGGTAGTATGCAGTATAATAGAGTAATGGATAGAACTTTTTTCCAATTTGAACAAAGTGGCCTTCTCAACTTTTTTAAGGACTCTTGATACATTTATAAAAGAAGTCATAAAGAGCATTTGGTATATAGAAAACATTTTAAAAATTACTTTTTAAAAAAGGGAGGCTGAAGTTATGTCTAATGACCCAGACTCAAGTTCATCCTCTTCTTTTCTTATAGGCCAAGAAGGGAAGGAAAAATCCTGACCCTTTAGTGGGTGCCATCCACGTAACCATAACATCAAAACCAAACATAAATAAACATATATTCGTATATGTATGTACATATATACGTATTGTGTGTGTGCGCACGCATATGTGTATGTGTGCCCGTATAAAATCTTCTCAAAAGTTACATGGGCAAGATCATTTCTCCTGATCATAATTCTTCAGTTCTAATTATGGGACGTGGTTTTTATAGTGATAGGAAGTGGAGTTATAAAACCATGAAAATGTAGTAGTAGATGATTTCTGTATTTCTTCTTAACCATTCTACCACTGGATCAAAATAAATGCCTTTGGGCTACAAGACAGCCCTGGCCTGGGCCTCGGTTGCCAGTGGCGCTGTGGAGCTCGTGTGATATTCTAGGCTTCGGGACAGGGTGGGTCTCCACGTTATTTTAATTTCCTTGACTGTGTATAGGAAGAACAGAGATGTTTTTCAGGAATGCCCAAATTTCTGACTTTGATGTGTAAATTATACATGAAAGCAACTTGGTATTAGGTAGAGGTGTTGAATTTTTATAATTATGGTCTCAGGCAGATGACTGGTTATTTGGTTTTGTGGTAGCCCAAGATGCTGGATGAGCTGCTAGGATAATTCTTTGGCTCTTAAGTTTCATACCATACTTCAGAGTCCAGGCCCACACTTAGATTTTTTATTTTGAAGGTTTAAGCCATGCAGTAGCTATGGGTAACAGTGACAAATCCTTCCACTGTCTTTTACCGATATGTATCCAGTGACTTAAGTAAGCCTTCTAACCTTACTAGCATTTATCTGGTTATTTTATCTTTTTAAAAAAATCTTTTATCAGATTTTAAAATCAAAAGAAAAGTGAAGTGTAGCCTACTCATGGAAAAGATGATTTCATTGTCTACATTTCTTTAACATACCAAATCTCCTGCATCTTGATGCTATGTTTGAATAATATCTCCTAATCAATTTTCTATAGTGGGAGGTCTTAGTAGAACACCAGGCGCGCACGCGCGTGTGTGGTGTCAAAATATACCTATGTAAAATATGCCATTTCAACCATTATTTAAGTATGCAATTCAGTGGCATTAATTACATTAACAAGGTTGTGCAACCATTACCACTGTTTCAAAAACTCTTCCATCACCCAAACAGAAACTCTGTAACCTTTAAACAATAACTTCCCATTTCTCCTTCCCCATCCCCAACCCCTGGTAACCTCTGTTGTACTTTCTATTTCTATGAATTTTTGTGTGTTCTAGCTATTTTATACAAATGGATTCATACAACATTTGTTTTCTTGTGTCTGGCTTATTTCACTTTGCATCATGTTTTCAGGATTCATCCATGTTGTAGCGTGCGTTAGAACTTCTTTCTTTTTTATGGCTGAATAATATTCCTTTGTGTATGTACCACATTTCATATATCCATTCATCTGTTGACAGACATGTGGGTCGTTTCCCCCTTTAGGCTATTGTGAATAATGCTGCAGCACACCAGGCATTTTGGTCTGTGATGTGTGGTCTTCGGCATATCTTTAAATAAAGAAGCATTGCCAATATTAGTTTCTTTGCTATAAAATATGAACTCTTTTCATCATCTTTATAAAGGAGAGAAATAAATTCTCTACTTTTCTGTTAGTCCTAATGAAAAGATAAAATTCAGTGCAGTGAGACTATACCATCCAAACTTTCCTGCGCCTCCTAACCTCTCTCCTTATCAGTATGAAAACGTTTCCCCAAAGAAGGCCGGACACATCATCCTGAGGCCCCAGTTTACAGAGCAGGCAGGCAGTTACTGCCCCACTGCCCCCCAGAAAATGAATAAAGTTGGTTACTCTGTAGTCTTTGAAGAGAAAAAATTAGTATAATAACGTGTTGACGTATAAGATTCAATCACAGACATTCTGAAGAATATGTTTTCTCCTTTTTATAAGAATTAGTTTTTTAACTCAGGTTATTTTTCATACTTTTTTTTCCTCCTCAAAAATAACATAAGTCACTTCTTATACATGGTTTCACAGAGTATTTTCTTCTCTTTGTGGAGATTGTTTAGCTTTCCAGGTACTTTCAAACATAATTCAGATTTGACAGTGCTGAAATACTGTAATTACAGAAAGGTTCGTGATTAATTTACCTTGTTGCTCTACACTGTAGATTGCTTTTTAAAATTTTCCCCCCACTTGTCGGTGTCTCTAGATAAATAGGCAAATTCTGTGTGACTTACAGTGTAGTCACTTCATTTATACAGGCTTCAGTCACAGGCTGCCTCTAAACTCTAGCATTAAACAAACAAGCTTGGCTCTGAGGGCGCCCCTCTGGGACCCCAGTGTGGGTGGGCTCTGAGATGCCCACAACTGCTTACCTGTGGGATGATTTGGGTGTTCTAGCTGGTGGAGGCAGTGATCTCAGACTCTGGACGGTGAACGGGGACCTCGTTGGACATGTCCACTGCAGGGAGATCATTTGTTCCGTGGCTTTCTCCAACCAGCCTGAGGGAGTATCCATCAATGTAATTGCTGGGGGATTAGAAAATGGAATTGTAAGGTAAGGGGAGTTTGGATTCTCTTTTTTTGCTTTCATTCATAAGGACACAGCAGTTTCAGAAATTAGTTTTTAATATCTAGGCAAATATTTAATATTTAGAGATTTCAAGTCACCTTTGCATATAGGTTCTTTGGTTATTCCTGTTTTATTTCTAAATAATAAAGACAGCTTTAGTGCAGCTTTGAAATTTTATGTTAACTATAAAAGATTAACAGTATAAACATTTACAAAGTAAAAATTACCTTGTTCCCACACCCACCCCCTGCAAACTTCCCAGAGGAAACTACTGTTCATTGTTTTATTGTATTTTCTTCCAGGTGACTTTTAACAAATAAACAAATATATAGGTTTTTTGGAAGGGTAGTTGTGGTTTGCATGAGTTAGATGATGACTTTTTCCCCTGTAGGTTATGGAGCACGTGGGACTTAAAGCCCGTGAGAGAAATTACATTTCCCAAATCAAATAAGCCTATCGTAAGGTAAGATCTTTATTCTTCATAATGTAATTTGTATTGTATTTTTGTTAGCAAGGTACTGAAGCACCCAGACCTAAAGAAGTGTGTGATTGAAGTCAGGATAGAAAGACAACCATTAATCATACAGCAGGTTGTCCCTGGCCAAGCAGTAAGAGGGACCACACTCCTTGTCTTCATGGAGCTTAAAATCTGAGTCAGCAGCTCCAAGTCTAACGGAAAGACACACCAGTAGTGTGCCCAGGGAAGGCCTCTGGAATTACAGAAATTGGTTTTTCCCTTCCTTATTTGAAACGACTACGATGGTGATTGATAGCTGCAGGAGTGTGCTTGACACGATGGGTAAACAACCTGTTAGCCTTTGCCTAGTTAACTAATTTGACTTTAAAAACTCAATTAGACATAAAGTGACTCAAATTCTACTATATTAAAATAAATTGATTTTCAATGAACTAAATTTAAAGTTTAATGAACGTAAATTATTTATTGTTACATTCTTTACGCTTTTTCGGAGAAATAAACTCTGTAAAATAATTATTATTTATTTCTATAAGGAGAAAATATAGTACTGTTATATTTTTTAAAGGTTCCTTTACCCAAGTATTTGTTGTTTAGGTAATAAATAAATAAGAAGGTGGGGGCTGGCTGGTTAGTTCAGTTGGTTAGAGCACAGCCTTAACCTCACACTTGCCAGCTGCCTAAATTAAATAAAATAAATAAACAAACAAATAAATGAGAAGGAAAAGGCAGATATGCAGAGCAAAAACAGAACGTACCTGATTCTGTTCTATATCACCTAGTTAGAATGAGCGTCACAGACTCCTCAGCAGTGACTGTGTCAGAATTATAGTCAGAACCAATGCGTCGTAGGCAATCATTCAGTAGTTTGTCTCTCTGCTCCAGTGAAGACATCTGAACTTCTTTATATTGACTTCTCTATGATGACCAATATGTTAATACAACTTTAAGAAATATTATGTACAAATGAGACTTTTTTTTTACAGCCTTACATTTTCTTGTGATGGCCACCACTTGTACACAGCGAACACTGATGGGACTGTGATTGCCTGGTGTCGGAAGGACCAGCAGCGCTTGAAACAGCCCATGTTCTATTCCTTCCTCAGCAGCTATGCCGCCGGATGAGTGTGAGACAACTGCACGTTCTTCAAACACTTTAAGTCCAGGCTACATTTGTTGACTTCACCAGTTTTTGGAGGTTGAACCCAAAGAAATGGATAAGTGAACAAACCATCCAAATAATGTTAAAAATCTGTTCATCTGAAGCCTCACAAGATCCTGAGAGGAAAGTTCTGCTCTAACTTAGAGATGATGTGGAAGATTATGTCAGTATGCGCTAACCAACAAGTGTGAAGTCTTGCATGGTAAAATAAAAATCATACTCGTGGTTGGCCGGTTGGCGCAGTTGGTTAGAGCACGGTGTTATAATGCCAAGGTCAAGGGTTCAGATCTCATACCAGCCAGATGCCAAAAAAAAGAAAGAAAAACTTAAATTCCAAAAGTTTTTCCCCACAAAGATAATCTAAAGAAAAGAATAGGGTCTCCCCTTTTTCTGTTATTCAAAAAGGGCCAGTAGAATTTAAATTGGTTAGCTAGTTGTATATATAAAATGCTGTAAAAATTATATTTAAAAAAGTTTCTGCTCTGAGATACCCCACACCCACCCTCCCCCCCAAAAAAAGAAAGAAAAAAAAAGAATTTTCAGGACTCAATAACTGCTTTCTTTGAAAAGCAAATTATTCAGTAGGTGCCTCTGCACCAAACATTTTATGGAATATCTGAATACTAAAACTACTAATGAATCTCAACTTCAGGCAGTTTTTGCCAGTTGCCTTTTTAGCTCAAAGGAGAACCAGAATTTTTTGATAGCCACAAACAAGAATACAGGTATCTTTGATTTCAGACACATTCAAGTTTACCTAATATCCACAACACTAGATATGGGATATTCTTAGTTGAGTTACTAAGGTTTAAATACATGATAAATCTTTTAATATCTTCCATTTACAGTGCATTGAATCTTTATCAATTTGCAATAGAAAGCTCCACTGTGCGAGAAGTTTGCATAGGTATTAATACACCCAGGAGCTGGCCAGTTAGCTCACTTGGTTAGAGCATGGTGCAGGAGGCACAAAGGTCCATGGATCAATCCCTGTACTGGCCAGCTGCCCTTCCACAAAAAAAAAAAAACAGCCTAGAGAAGGCATTTAATCTAATCTGCAGGAAGAGTTTTCCTCCACAAAACAGAATCATAAAAAGAGACAACTTACTTTGTTTGAAGCAGGAGGCAGAACAATTCTTTTAAGAAACCGTTTGCACTCTGTTTCTACTAACCTATGCCACCTGATAACTCTAGGAACAATACAGAAATCTAAGTGTACTCCACAGGAAACTAACACACCAGAAAGACAGAATTCCTAAAGATCTTGGAACGGTCTGTCATTACCACAATATTACGGCAATGTTTTTACGTGGGGTGCTGCTTTGTTGGCTTTGAAACACTGTAAAATAAGCTCAGTGATATGTTACCATGGGACAAAATACGTGTTCATGCCTGAGAATAACTTGCACATTTGCTATGGAAATTTAATTCATACGGTGTTTACAGAACTACTTTTGTAACTTCCAGACTTTCTAAAACATTCTGCTTAAAAACTATATAAAATACATTTCCAAAATCTCTGCTGTCGAGATAGGTACAAGAGAAAGCAAGAGGCCACGTGTGCTTTTAACCTTAGACTGCACACGCACGTAAGGACACTCCACAGGCTGCACTGAGGTCCCGGTTTGCACAGGCCAGGGGTTAATTCTGAGGTCCACATAGGTGCAGAGATGAGATTATTCCTCCTCACATTGAAGTGATTTGCTTTGTTTTAAAAAAATGCAGCTACTGTCTAGCTTCCAGTTGTTTACTGAGAACCTTCAATTAGTCCCCTCTTAGAATAGGGTTGCTACTAGTCTTTTTTTTTAAGGCCGAATTTCATCATTTATCAAGAGAAAATATGCAAAACAACTGGTCTTGTTAAGAGTGCAATATTATATTTTTATGTAAAAATAACGAATTTGGGGGGATTATTCAGCATGAAACCTAATGTGTATATGTTCAAGACACTTCATAATGTGCATGTTGTAGCAAACATTTCTGTAAAATCATCACAAGCTCTTATCTTTGTATACACTGCCACTTTAATTTGGAAATAAATTTCACAAAAATATATTTAAACACCTATTCTTTATACAATTTAAATATTATGACCAGATCTCAAATCAGTGGCTATTTTTTTTTAATTGAATCATAATTGGTTATACATATTTTTGGGATTCAGTGTTGACATATGTTGATCAAATCAATATTACTAGTATGTATCTTGTTACAAATTGTACTTATTCTTTATATCCCTTGTCCAATATCACCCTGTCCCCCTCTCGCTCCCCCCTGCCACCACTGATAACCCTAGATTTCTTCTCTCCCTCTGAAAGAGTAATGGTTATTCTGTTGATGTGTTGCCTAGATGATCTGTCCAATGCTGAGAGGTATGTTCAGGTCCGTCAATATTATCATAGAGCAGATGCTGCTTCTGTCACTCTGGAATGGGCTTTGTGGAGGGAGACATCCTATTCTTTTCTTTGGTCTCTGCTGGTGACTCTCTGTCAATGCACTTCAGTGGCTGGTGGACCATCTGCGTGGTGGTTCTGACGTCTAGCCACTTTTGTGGCAGCCGTGGTTACTGTGGTGGCTGTGGTGGGCCACCCACATAGAGGTGGTTTTTGGCATGCTCCTTGGTGCTGGTGATGTGCCTGGTTGTGGGCAGGGGGTTCGGTCCCCAGATCCATGCCCCAGGCCCCCAGGCAGGGCCCCGAGGCGCTGGCAGTGTGCCTGTTTATGGGTAGGGGGGTCCAGTCCGTGGATCCATGCTTCAGGTTCCCTCGAAGGCCCAAGGCACTGGAGGTGTGCCTGGGCTGGAACTAATTTTTTGTCCTTGGCTTACTTCTAAAATGGGGGAACTTCCTGTGGGGACCAGTACTTGAGCTCTGTTGTTCAGCTGAATTGCTGCTTTGCTGCTGTTTCCCTAGGGAAGGCTTTTTGTGCAGCTCAGGGTTTAATGGTTGACCTTTTAGGCACTTCTGGCTCTCCAGAGACCCTGTACACCTGGGTTGTGTAGAAACTCTGATCGAGGCCTGAGTCTTCTCATCAAACTGCACCCCATGCAATTCTTTATTCCTGACCAGTCTCCTCTGAGTGGTCCTGCACTGATTGGGGGTGGATCAGCTGTCCTTGCTGTGTCCCAGCATTCTCCCAGTGGGTCAGTCTCCCTCACCGCCCATGCAGCAAACACTTCCCATGGGATGGGCCCTGCACCGGTCCCTTGTGATGACTCACCAGCCTCTGAATGGCTCCCCTTTTTCAGCTGTTCTGGCTCCTCCTGTGTGGGTCCACGGGAACCCTATTAGTGGTCTTGCGGTCTTGGGGGCCACCAAGGCCCTCTTCTCCCCTGCTGCCTCCAAGCAACTCCATCCAAAGGGCACAGCTGTGGCTCCTGCTGGCTCCTGCTCCGTGCGCTCAGCAGCTCCAGCTTTAAAGCAGCTGCAGCCCAAAACGCTCCAAGCAGTTTTTTCTTTCTCTCATCGTGGTTTCTCCCACCTTCATGAACTCGGTAGGTCTCTCCTACTCTTTCCCTGAGCTCCAGTGGCCCCAGCTTGGCTGTTGTTATATTTTTATAGTTGTAAATTGGTTGATTTGTGGGAGAGAGTGACACCGGGGACCATCTATTCCACCATCTTGACTGGAACTCCCCCAGTAGCATTTTTTGTAACCCACAAAGGTTCCCTTTCTAGCCCCCTATAAATTTATATCACTAGGAAAAGATAAATTTCATTTAACTGTGGTTTTTGTGCTAAATTTTATATTTCAACCTTTACTGCCCCTAAATGAGGTTTAGACGTCAGTCCCCAAATCAAACCACTGATTTTAAAGAAGAGAACATCAGTCCCATTCCCATAGCTGATCTGTATTGAGCCCCTGCCATGGCCCAGCACTGTACCAGGTCCTGAGGACATGGTGTTGCATGAAACGCAGTTGTTCCTGTGCCATGTATACCATGAGCAACATATAGGGCGTGCAGTTACAAACCACCAGCGTGCTGGGGATCTAGAGCACAGGGTATGCTAACAGGACACAGCAGGAAGAATTCCCTCTAGACTGAGGTGATCTAGAAAGGATCTTGAAAATTGAAATATTTGTTGAAACCTGTTAAAAAGAAAAACTGTAGACAAATTAAATTTAACAGAGTTTAATTGAGCAAAGAATGATTCACGAGTAGGGCAGAGAATTCGCCAGAACCAGAATAGGTTCAGAGCTTCTCCAGGGGTCGGCTAAGATTTGTAGACAGAAAAAGGAAAGTGAGGTACAGAAACAGAAGTGAGGTGCAGAAACAGCTGATTGGTCACAGCTGAGCGTTTGCCTTATTGAGTATGGTTTGAACAGTTGGCTGCCTGTAACTGGCTGGGACTCGGCTACTTGCTACAAGAGCAGATTTACAGTCCATTGACACATCAGCTCAGGTTACAGTTCACTAGGTCCGAAGAAACCTTAAGGCCAAACTTAATTTAACAACCCTTATGGAGGACTAAGAAACCAGGCAGGTGAAGATGGGAGCAGATGTGTCCCGGGTGATGCACGTGCGGAGACTGAGGCAGGAACATCATCAGCAAAGGCCCAGTGAAGGGAAGAGCGTCCTGGACACTCAGCTTTTCAGGAGGTGGGGGGCCCGTTGCAAAATGGTGGGCCATTTTCAACCCCAGCCGTCCGGGCATGCCGCTTTTTTCTGCTTTTCATCAGTGGTGTTTTACGGGTTCCCAAGACTACAGTACCCCTGTTTCTAGGTGTCTGTCCCCAAGAGAACTCAGCTGCGTTTTCCTAAGGTAAGCCTGCCAACCCACATGTCCCCTCTTCACCTGTAAGTCTCAGTATGACTTGTCCTTTCAACAGTGTTCATTAGATGCCAGTTCTGTGCAAGCCCGATGGGGGGTTGGGAGAGGGGCAGGTGAATTCTTCCAGCCTTTAGAGCTCACACCGGCTGGTCTGTTTCTCACTATTTTGGATGATTGTTAAAGTTCTGAGGCAAAAAAAAGAAGCCCTACAAGGCCAGTGTTTAGAGAAGTGAGTAGGGAGGAAAGAAACTCAACAGCTTAACATTTATTTTATCAATAATCTTGAAAAGGGATTAGTTGGAGATTGAAACTATTGGAGTTTCTTGGATTATCCATGTTACAGCCCCCTTTCTTCACTGATTGTCCTTCAACTGTTCCCAGTTTGTCCCCAAACTGTCCCAGTTCTTGACAGCTGTATTATTTTCTCGATGTCCTCCTCTTCTCAGGATAACACTCCGTAAACCATGAAGCCAAAGCACTTTCAACCTAGGGTTGAAAGCTTCAGCCAGAAACAACAACTGAAAAGCATTAGCAGTTGGAGAGAAATGGGGGTGGAAGTGAAAAATTGCCTTTCGAAAGAACAATTCAAAATTGAGGTCAGGGAGAAGCAAAAGAGGTTTCAGGCTCAGCACAAACTGGTATTTTGGAGTGTCACACAAAAATACACATTGCATGCAGCGCTTATCAGGTATTTCCCCCAGTGTCGTGTCCAATTTTAAACTTCACTATTTAAAAAGCACCTACAGTTGCTAATAAAAGAAATATATACATTTGAATATACATTCTGTTGGGGAAAAGGTGCCACCAATTTTATTGTGTGTTATGTGACATGAAGCGAAAAATATATCTTGCCACTTTGGGGACACTGGGTTGCAACTCAGCTGTTTGAGAGAAATTAAATAATGCAATGTGTCCTCTGAGGCCAAAATGACTAAAAAATCATTTGAGACTGAGCCACAATGCTCTTTCTCAAATGCTGAGCTGCTTTTTCCCCATGAACAAGGTTAGTTTTTAAAAGGTTGTTTTTTGGCAAATCTTGGCTCATTTCCGAAGTGAATTAAGCTAGTTTTACCAAAATTTCTGGAGGCTGATAACAATAAGCCCTTATCCCATTCTCAGATTTTAATTTTGTTAAAATAGCTTTAAAAATCCTTGGAATCCAGTTCCAAGAGTTAAGAAAATTAAAGACTTTTTTTCCTGAGGTTTTTTTTTTTTTTTTTTTAATAAAAATCAAGGTATAATTTTCATAGTTTCAATATGACCTAAATACAAATGATTAATTAGCAAATTTCATTATGTAGTTCCTATCATAATTTTCTCCACAGTAGTATTTTCTTACAGCCACATAAAATCTACTCACATGTGCTCCTACTTAGAAAGGATTTTAGACATCTGCTGTATTTTCTAGACTAGTCTGGAGAACACGATGTGAGGTACAGTCCCCACAGTTCTTTCAGTTAAAGAACAGGGGCATCTCACTGCCTCCCGCCGGGGGCACGTGCAGACACAAGCACGCTCTCTTTGCCTCTCAGCTGCAGGCAGGGTTTGCAGAGCCAGCCCCAGCCCCACCTCGTGCTACCTGTGCTCCACACTGGCAGTCACTAATGAGCCCTCCTTCCCGCCGCTTTATGTCCCACTGCAGTCTCTTCGTGACCGCGTCTTCCTGCATTTTTAATCTTTTTCAGTTGTTACAACCTCTTACCTTATTTTGAATATACTCATTGTTGGGAAATCGTTCCCCGGTGAACATAGATGGGTTTTAAAAACAACCAAAGGTCATCAGAGCTGAGTCTGATGAGTATTTGATAACTGTTTTAGTCAAAAACAAAGTCTGATTAGAAGGTAGTGAAAAATCTGTGTGATCCTGCAAATCTGAAAAAGGAATTTTTGAAATGTTTTGAGCAATTTACATTATCATTGGAATAGGGTCATACTTGGCTGGATGAAAGGAAGGAAGGAAGGAAAGAAGGGTGAACAGATAGACGGACATGTCTCATTGTGGGTTTTTTATGATTTTAATTGACATTGTAATTGTACATGTTTATGGGTACAATTTGATATTTTGATACTGTAACAGCCTGAACAGTAGTGACTCCATTTTGTTACATCTTCAAATTTAAAAACTTATTCTCTTCTGTAACCCAAGCCACATAGCCTGCAGCTAATTGCCAGAACACATGATTCTTGCCCCCACATTGTACACAAATAATTAGAGAAAAATTATTAACCCAGATAGCCACTCTTTATTAGCTTACTAACCCGGTCTTATTTGGGAATAACAGGAACCGAGCCTGTGGAGAATGAAGTGTGACGCTGGTCAGCTCCACCCCGGGAAGTTCCTTGACAGTTTTCTGAAACACTCAAGCATGTCTGCATGTCCCCGCTTGGTCACCATGAGTCAACTTTCTACCGCAGAACCCTGTAAGACCCTTTGGAAAACCTGGGAGAGGCAGAGATGGTCTTTAAGACATAAGTCCACTATTTCCCCAGGCTGCTGGCTTCCTGGGTAAAGGCCACCTTTCCTTACACCAATTCTTGTCTCACAATTACTGGTTATTGAGCTGCGAGCAAACAGACCTTTGGGGTCTCAGAAATGGTACATATATATGACGTATAATGATTGGGTCAGGGTAGTTAATGTAACCATCGTCTCATGCATTTAACATTTCTTTGCAACAAAGACATTGAAATGTCTTTTCTCTGGCTATTGTGTTACATACGAAACTTAACCATAGTCAACCTACCATACACCAGAACTTAACTCCTCCTATCTAATAGTAATTTCATATCCTTTGGCTAACCTCTCTCTGTTTTTCCTGCCCCCTTCCCCCCCCCCCCGCCCCAGTCTCTGGTAACCACGATCTACCCTCTATGTCTATAACATCAACTTCTATAAAATTAGATTCCACATATGAGGGAGGTCACGTGATATTTGTCTTTCTGTGCCTGGCTTACTTCACTTAGCATAATGTCTTCCAAGTCCATCCATGCTGCTGTAGATGACAGGATTTCATTCTTTTTATGGCTGAATAGTATTCCATTGTGCATATAAACCACATTTTTTAATCTATTTGTCTATTGTTAGACACTTAGGTTGATTCCATATCTGGGCTATTGTTAATAGTGCTGCAATAAATATGGGAGTGCATTTATTTCTTCCGTATACTAATTTCCTCTTCTTTGGATATATACCCAGTAGTGGGATTGCTGCATCAAAGGGTAGTTCTATTTTTAATTTTTGAGGAAGCTCCATATTGTTTTCTATAATGGCTATACTAGTTTACACTCCAATAATAGTGTGCAAGCGTTCCCTTTCTCCACATCCTCGCCAACACTTGTTTTCTTTTGTCTTTTTGATAACAGCCATTCCAACTGCAGTGAGGTCGTATCTCATTGTTATTCTGATTTGCTTTTCCCTGATGATTACTGATGTTGAGAATTTTTTCATATACCTGTTGGCCATTTGTATGTCTTCTTTGAGAAATGTCTATTAAGATCCTTTGACCATTTCTCAATTGGGTTATTTGCTTTTTTGCTGTTGAGTTGTTTAAGTTCCTTACATATTCTTGATGTTAACCCCTTGTCAGATGTATAGTTCACAGATATTTTCTCCCTTTCTGTAGTTTGTCTCTTTCCTCTGTTGACAGTTTCCTTTGATGTGCAAAAGCATTTTAGTTTGATGTAATCCCACTTGTCTATTTTTGCTTTTATCGCTTGTGTTTTTGAAGTCTTATTTAAGAAATCCTTGCCCAACCCCATGTCATGGATCTTTTCCCCTATGTTTTCTTCTAGTAGTTTCATAGTTTGGGGTTTTACATTTAAATCTTTAATCCACTTTGAGTTGATTTTTGTATATGGTGAGAAGTAGGGGTCTAGTTTCATTATTCTGTATATGAATCTCCAATTTTCCCAGCACCATTTATTGAAGAGACTGTCCTTTCCCCAATGTATTTTCTTGGCTCCTTTGTCAAAAATCAGTTGGCTGTAGGTACACTGATTTATTTCTGAATTCTCTATTCTATTCCATTGGTCTACATGTCTGTTTTTGTGCCAGTACCATGCTGTTTTGATTACTATCACTTTGTAGTATATTTTGAAGTCAGGGAGTATGATACCCCCACAATGGCTCCTTTTAGTTCCCCTGAAAAAGGCTTATTTGGAGCCATGTTTAAGACCAGAACATTGATTATCACTCAGGAACAAACTGTGCCAGAAGCAACCAGTCTCTCTGTCAATCTGGTAATCCTTATATTTTCTCAATGCAGTAAATCACTCCATATCAGACATTAATTTGCAGTTTTTAATTATCTCTCTATCCAATGTCCTTGAAAACTCTTTGTTTAAAATCTGGGAATATCATTCAAAAGCTAAGGCTCTGCTTTTTGTTTTCTGTCTTAAATGGGGCCAATTATACACCAAATCTTTAAAAACTTCTGTGATTATTGATTTGCTTTAAGAGCACAGAAGGCCTGCTGAGAGGAGGAGACGGAGACCAGAGTTTGGGGGAGGCTGAGAAACTGATGTGTGGCACAGAGTATCAGAGAGAAGGTTACTGCCCAGACAAAGAGATCCAGATCCCTCCTGTGGGTCCCCTGGAGGCTCTGGCTGAATACTAAGCTATATGTGCATAAGATAAAACTCCATGGGCCCGAGCAAAGATGTCCAGGGAGATGTTAGCTGAGCAGTTATAGAAAGGGTTGGGGTACATTTGAGTTGTTTCAACCGACTAGAGAGAAAGAGCCATTCAGTCGAGACCCCAAAAGAGTCACATCTTAGCAGGAAGGCTAAACTAGTCCTAGAATAAAGGCTACAATCCTTTAAAACAACCACCAAAAGGATCAATCTATCTATAAGTTACTTAACTGCCTGCCAAAACAAAGGCCCTACTTACTCCTTAAAAGAAGACAACAAAATCTAGGCACTCAACAACATACCTATTTATGTCTAGCATCTAATAAAAAATACCAGTTTATGCCAAGAAATAGGAAAATGTGACCCAAAGTAGGAGAAAACTCAGCTGATGGAAACAGGAAAAGATGAAAATGATGGAATTCCCATAAAAGCATATTAAAATAGCTACTACAGATATGCTCAATATGCTCAAGGATTTAAAGGAAAATATTAGAAAAATGGAAGATTAAAAAACTAAGTGGAGCTTCTAGAGATAAATATACAATATTTGAAATGAAAATTTTACTGGCTGGGCTTAAGAGCGGATTAGACATCACTTCAGAAGAAAGAATCAGTGAACCAGAGGCAGAAACTGTGCAAACTGAAACAAAATAAAGAATTTTCAAATTAACAGAGCTTCAGAGACTTGTAGTACAATATCAAAGGGTCTGTCATATCTGTGATTGGAGTCCTAGGAGGACAGGAGCACGAAGGGGCCCAGAAAAATACTTAATAAATCATAGGTGGAATTTTTCCAATTTGATAAATTTTAGTAAGAATTCTAAACCTACAGATCCAAGCAGCTCAATGAACACCAAGCATAGTAAACACAAAGAAAACCATATCAAGGCATGTCATAATCATATTGTTGAAAACAAGGGATAGATAATCTTGTAAGCAGCCACGGAAAGAGAAATACATTACATGCCAAGGAACAAAGATAAAAACACTGCAGCTTTCTCATGAGGAACTGTGCAAGCACAAAGAATGGCACCTTTAAACTTCTTTACAGTGTCAACCTAAAAAAAAAAAATCCTCCAAAAATGATAGCAAAATACTTACTCAGACAAACAAGACCTGAGACCATTCACCAGCAGCAGATCTACACCCCAAGAAATGTTAGAAGTTCTTCAGGCAGAAGGAAATATCAGGTAGAAATCTGGATCTTCACAAATAACTGAGCATCAGAAACAGTAAATATGAAAGACTTTTAAAATCATTTCTCAATTTTTTGAAAAAATTGACAGTTTAAAATAAAATAAAAATGTGCTGTGGGGTTTATTACAGATGTAAAAGGCAAATAGGAGAAAAATAACACTAAGGATGGAAGAGGCGAAACAGGAGCATACACTGGAAGATCCGGTAGAGTATAAGAACAGGTATAATGTCATTTACAGGTAGACTGGGGTAAGTCAAAGATGCATTTTATAAGCCCTAGAACAAGAGAGAGAGAGAGAGAATATGAGCCAAAGTTGAGAGAAGATGGAATACTCCTGCTAAAGTATACTCAGTTAATCCCTACGGAGGCAGGAAAAAAGGAATGAAAAATAATAAGACAAATAGAAAATAAATAGCAAGATGGTGGATTTAAACTCAACCAAATGATAATTACCTAAGAAGTAAAGGACCTGAACACTTGGATTAAAAGGACAGATTGCCAGGATGAGTTTAAAAAGCAAGATCCAACTCGATGTGGTCTACAGGAGTAGAGGATCCCACGTTAAGAATACAGAAAGGTTTAAAAAGCAGAAGGATACAGACATAGGTCGTGCACACACGAATGATAAGGATCTGCAGTGGCCGTACTGCCATCAGACACGGAACATGGCTAGGGAGAAAGGAGGAAAAACTGGTTCCCAGGGTCCGGCGGCCCGGTGTTTGTGTGATTGCAGCAGTTGTGGGTGACATCCAGAGATGGACAGAACCCGGACCCCGTGGAGGGCTGTTGCTGCACAGAGTGCTGGGCCCCATCCCCAGGGTTTCTGACTCAGTAGATCTGGGTGGGCTGAGAGTCTAGTAAACACGATCCTAGGCCACACTGATGCTGCGGGTCTTGGGATCCACTCTGGCACCAGTGGCTTAGACTAACCATTTAACCTCTTTCCTCTTTCAAGTGGACACACTCCTACCTTGATGGATGGTCTAAAAATTAGAAAGATAAAATAATGAAGCGAGATAGCTAGGAATATACATATTGATTTTCCTTGCAATTGATTGATTGGGATTGGGATTGGGAGTAAAAGAAAATCTAGGATTCTGTTTTAGCCAACCAATGGGAGTGCAGGAGGTTGGGGGGGGAACTGAGTCAGGAAATACAGGAGAAACAGATTTGGGGGGGGGGGAATAATGAGCCTAATTTTGGATGTGTTGAATTTGAAATGCAGTACTTATTATATGTCTTTGTCACTTTTTTAAAAAGAGGCCTGTGCTGTAGGCCTTTTCCTGGCTTGGTCGTTTTACCGTAGGTTAATTTTGTGCCTTAGATGGGCACTTGGGAGCCATGGCAAGATCAGTGTGAGATGAGTGCTGGCCCGCGGGGCCCTTCTGCTCTCGGCACTTGCAGTCTGTCCTGCGTGGAGTCTGCCAAGCTGCACACTTGTCACTTGTCTGGGGCGGACGTCAAATCGATGGCATCTGCGATCTAGGAAACAAGTGCTGCTGTGTCGTTTACAGCCCCCGAGTCGTGGCTGCTGGTGCATGAGGACGAGGAACGTGGGTTTCCAAAAATGTGTCCTAAAGGCCAGGCCCGATTTTATGCTGTTTTTATAAAGGGAACTATAATCGGCCTCCTTTTTTACGAATCTTGCTAACACAGCTCGAACCGGTTTTGACGCTTCTCTGTTGCAAAAGGTTTGTTATTTCACCGAGTTGGAAAATGCGCGGCGCTTGAGCTGTTTTCCCCTAAAGGAACTGCGCCAGGATCATTCACGTTTTACCTGCCGCGGTCGCAGGGGCTGGGGACCGGTCTCCGCTCCCTGGTGGCTGGTGGTGGCAGCTCGTGTCCCCGCCACCCTCCCTGCTTTCACTCCCGGGGGGGGGGGGGGACGGTTCCTGGCTCGGCTGGTCCCTTCCATCCCGTTCCTTAGCAACGTCGGCGGTGACCTTCGCCCGCCCAGAGGGGACAATGCCGCGTGCGACTCCTCACTTCTGCCCGCGCCTTCGGGCCGCGGTGTCCCGTGCACTCTTCGGTGGAGGGACCTGGCCGCGCCCAGCCTGACCTCTCCCTGGAGCCAACCGCGACAAGAATGGGGACGGGGAAGGCGCGGGGCGGGGCGGGGGGTCGGGGCGGGGGGGGGGGGGGGGGGGGGTGTCTCGCTGCAGGGGGCGGGGCGGGGGTCTCGCTGCAGGGGATGCTGCAGGGGGCGGGGCGGGGTCGCGCTACAGGGGGCGCTGCAGGGGGCGGGGCGGGGGTCGCACTACAGGGGGCGGGGCGGGGGTCGTGCTGCAGGGGGGGCAGGGGGTCTCGCTGCAGGGGGCGGGGCGGGGGTCGCGCTGCAGGGGGGCAGGGGGTCTCGCTGCAGGGGGCGGAGCGGGGTCGCGCTACAGGGGGCGGGGCGGGGGTCGCGCTGCAGGGGGAGGGGCGGGGTCGCGCTGCAGGGGGAGGGGCGGGGGGGGGGTCTCGCTGCAGGGAGCGGGGCGGGGTCGCGCTACAGGGGGCGCTGCAGGGGGCGGGGCAGGGGGCGCGCTGCAGGGGGCGCTGCAGGGGGCGGGGTCGCTCTGCAGGGGGCGGGGCGGGGGACGCGGATCCCGGCGCGGGAGCCCCGGTGGTGACGCAGCAGTGACGTCGCGGCGCGGGCGGGATTTCCCGGCCCCTCCGTGGAGAGGACGTGCCCGCGCTTGGCGAAGGGGGCGGGTCCGGGCCCCGCCGCTCCCCTCGGGTCCGGTTGTCTCGCGCTCAGCCGGGCAGAGGGTGGGGCTCGGCCGCCTGCAGCCGCCCCCGTCGCACGTCGTCTGTCCCCTGCCTGGGCGGGGCCTGGGACGGGGCCCGGAGACCCCGCGGGTCGGCGCTGGGCGCGTGGGGACACCGGAGCCCGGACCCCGATGCGGAGCGGCCGCCCCCGCGAGCAGCAGAGACCGAGCCCGCGCCCCGCGCCGGGTAAGTGCGCGCCGGCCGCGGACGCTCGGGTGTCGCGCGGCTCCACCGCCTTCGTCCCCGCCGGCTCGGGGTGGAAACCAAAGGGGACGCGGGCGGGAAAGCCCCGGACCTGCAGGCGCGGTGCTGGCGCTCGTGTCGCCCTCACGCTGTTAGCGGCAGCACGCGCGCGACACAGGGACCCGCGGGTCCCCAGGCCCCTCCCGCCGCGCCCTGGGGGAGCCACTCGGACCGCATCGGGGGGTCGGGGGGACCCCGTCACTCCGGCGACCCGAGGCTCGCGGGGACCCCTCGTCCGTATGTAGGTCACGGGGCGCGGCTGCTGCTCCGGCAGGGACGTCCCCGTGGAAGGGGACCTCGCTGGAAGGCGATGCCAGCGGGTCACTTCGTTTGGGGAGAGGCTCTCGGCGAGTCCTGCGGAGGCTCTCTCGGTCCCCCCACTCCAGGGACACCTGCCCCGGGAGCGGTTCGGGTGGTGACCGCAGACGATAGGGCGGGGGTGGGCTTTGCTCCGTCCCCGCTGGCGTCTGTCCCCGAGGCCGGTGCTGAAGTTGCTGCGCGCCCAGCGCGTGGCCGGAGCTTTGGCTTCGTTGTTTAATTGCTTCGGAAACAGCAGCGGCAGCTGGGGAGGGACAGAGTAGCTGGAAGACACCCTTCCTTTAGGGGATTTGCTTGCTTTCGTGCATTTGGGGCTAAGGTGTTAGGAAAAGCCAGAATGTCACCGTGGGATCGAGTGATCAAGTGGGTCCCGGACTCCGGGTGTCCCCAGGCGCCTCCCGGGGCTGGAAAAGGCTGGCGCGGGGCCCAGGCTCAGCCCGAGCAAGAGGCCCCCTGGGCTGCGCCCCTGTCCCCATCGAAACGTGCAGGGCTGACATCTGCTCAGGGACAGGGAAATGCAGACTCCTCAAAGCGGCGGCGGGGACCCGGGCTCGGTGGCCTCTTGGTTCCCGGCAAGTCCTTTTCCTGGTTTTTGCGCGCAGCCATCCGAGCTGGCCCTGTCCCCTGCAAGAGGCTGCTGTGGGAACCCAGGTGGCAGGAGGAGAGACTTTCTCAGCCGCAAGAAATGAGACGGAGCACGTGTAACACCACGGATTATTTTTGAAATGTGGGGTCGGCTCAGTTATTAGTCACTGTACGTGGTGGCTTTGGCACCTAATAACTAGGAGGCGTTAATGTGGAGAGGACATTGTGAAGCGTCACTGGTTGAAGAGTCGCCTTGCCATGGGGTCACTAGGCTGAGATGACTGTTCAGGACAATGGGCTGACAATGCTGGCTCTTCCACTCATCCACTCTCCAGTCCTCAAACTCCTGAAAATTTATGTGGAAGTTGTGTGGCCGTTGAGGAAGGACACGGCAAAAGGGTTGTCCCCAAGAGCCTCACAATTGGCTGGACAATTGCCTTCGACGTTGCTCATGCAACCAGCAAAGAGCATTCCCCGTATAGTGACAGTCCCCAAAGCCCCCCAGATCTCACACATTCTTCCAAATGGTGGAACATCCGGTGAGAACACGGACCCTGGTCCCTGGGGAGGCAAGTGCCCAGAGCTGACTCAGGAGGACAGGAGCACGTGGGACTTCAGGAGCGATTGTGTATCATGTGCGACACACACACACACACACACACACACACACACACACACACTCTCTCTCTCTCTCTCTCTCTCACTCAGCACACAGGAAGCGAAGGCTGAAGTCACAACCAGCAAGTTGTTATTCATTTAGAGCCACATCTCACTGTGACATTTTTCTTACTTTGTCTGGCTTTCTGCTTGAAGCAGGGAGAGTGTCTGATAATGTGTGTGGGAGGATTGCCCCTTGCTTGGTGGAATTTAGAAACAATGTCTTTAAAATATCACCTGATTTTTGTTCTTAGGACACCTTTTTGAGCATGTGCTATTATCTAAATCTTGCTGCTTTTCCTTTTTTTATTTGGTATTTGTAGTCACTCTAAACATACTCAGGCGTAGAGACGTTTATTATTTAGGTAAGGCGGTTATTTATTCAGTTTTCTTAAACCAGAAACCAAAATTTAACTTCTGTAATACACCAGAAATATCCCATCCACGTGGCCAGCAAGGATATTTGCATTGAAAATCAGAAAAGCTACTTGAGTGTCCCAAAAGAAAAACGAGATTGATTATAGGAAAATATCACTGAGAGGCTTTACGTAGCTGGTAAAAACCATACAAAGAAAAAGCCAAAGCCCTTAAATAATCAAAAGTGCGAACACAAATGAAATCTCCACGTAGGGAAGGAAATAGAGGCAAGAAAAACTGCAAAAGGAAACAATTATTGCAGAGATAACAATGGTGCTTAAAAAGAGATCAGTTCAATCGCCAGCTGGAGCCTTCCAAACTACTCTAATGGCCCAGAGACTTTTGTTAGGTCACATGGCATCTGGTCCCAATTAGTTTTCCTACTGAACTTGCCAGATAAAACAGCAGGTGTCGTGCAGAGAGGTGGGCAGAGCTGTGTTGATGACATGGTGGTTACGGTGGAATGGGTGCTGGGTGCCCAGAAGAGGTGGCAACCTATACGGAACCATGCAGGAGCTGTTCATCTTGGTGGCCCTGAGATTCGTGCGTCACCAAAGGCCCGACCTAAGAGGACCAGACAGGGTAGGGAGACAGCGGTCCGCAGCAGAGAGGAAGGGACTGTCATTGCCAGGCTGGTGCTGGACAGGTCATGGGGATGATCTCAGTTGCACAACATGACAGTGACCGCTGGTGTCTTCTCTGTCCAGGAGTGTTCCAGCAGGGGGCCTGGTGGGCAGTGGGGCCTCTTTGTGACTAACGAAGGAAATGCATGTGCAGATGACAAGGGCATTGAGACATGCAGAAGAGCAGAGAGCAGAGTGTTATGTGGACACCTGCCCCCAGCAGGGGACTTGGACCCCTGTCCTGAGGGAGCACGTTCCTCTGGCTGCTTAGATGTCTCAAACCGGGCTTGAGAATCTGAGTCAGGTCTCTCTAGTGCGAGTGAACTACGAGGCTGGGGAGGGTCCCAGAGATAGAGAAATAAAATGCCCCTCTGTGGCCCAAGAGATTGTCCCCCACCCTCCAACAATCATGTGCCGCCACACAAAGCCACAGCTGCAGGCCATGAACTGCCACCAAGTGCACTTTGGTGTGTTTCTCATCAGCAGTGTCTCATTAACAGCTGTGAGGTCTTCTCTCCCACCCCGTCCCCAGGGTCCCCATCAAAGAAAGAGGATCAAGGAATATTTTTAACTGTTTTAAACGCCCTTCTCCAGATGGGTTGACCTGAAAAACAGATGTCCTCCACAGTCCCACCACCACGTGCAGCCTCGTGGAGTTCTGGTGTTCTGTGACACAAATCTGTAAAATTGAGAGATTTCTACCAAAGCAGTGCCCAAGGCTGAACGTCCAAGTAGGGGAAATGGGACTCGAAAACGGGAAAGAAAGAACCACACGGTCACCACACCTTACAAAGAGCGGTGTGTCTTCCCTGGACGCCCACTGTTGCAGGGGACTAAGGGTCCCCTGCCTCATTCCCTTCTTACCTGTGGGGCCACTATCCCAGTGGTCTCCACGTTCCCATTGTCCCTTATCTGTACCAGGGTCCAGGCACACCCAAGAGCTAGTGCCCTCGTCTGGAATGTCTTTCCAGCCTGACTCGGGAGGCTTCTGTCCTGCCTTGTGACACCTGCCATGCACACCCCCAGAGGAAGTTTCCAGCAGGACTTTTCCTCAGCCCATGGCTGGTGGCATGCCAAGCCCGCACGAGTCAGTCCCTATTTGGTTTTCATTTGCGTTCAGCTGTCTTGGGAAAACTGCCTTCTCTGTGCCCAGTAACCTTCCCTTACAGCCCAGGGCTGCTCTGGTCTGCAGGGCCGGTCCAGTCCCCCATCCCTGAGGGTCACACAGCAGAGATGGCTGCATCCCAGGTAGGGGGACCCAATTACTTCAGTCCACACCAAGTGTGTGTGCAGAGGCAGCAAATGTGTCGAGGATGCAGAGACACGGTCAGGCTTCCTAACGCCCCAGGGCCCTGGTGGGTGTGGAGAAAGGGTGGCCAAGAAGGGACCGTGAGTAGAGAATCCCAAAGTGTTGACCTGGAGGGAAACTGACAGGGGCGTTGGCTGCAAAATTCTTTCTGGAACAAGGTGAGGTGTACACACATAAATTGTCCTTCCTCGGCCTCACACACTTTGGCTGGATTTTATCTGATGGGGACAGAGTGACTGGCAAGCACTGGTCCCCAGGGTGCCTGGGCCATGCTGCCCACCCTGTCTCTGCATGTATCTGTCCACCTCTGGGTTGCAGTTTCTGCGTTCCCCTCCATCTGGTCGATCTTGTAGAATTGTGTCTTTTGTTGCTGTTTGTGGACAGGCCTTTCTGTGCTGTTCTGCTATGTCCCCACCTTCTGGGGGCTCACGGGCCCACTGATGGCTCAGATTCTGCTGCAGAACCCAGTTTCTTTCCAGACCCTGTTCTTGTTCCAGATGTGTTGCAGTAAATAGGGTCTGATCGAGGCCAGTCACTGACTTGCACCCAGGCACATTGTCATTAAAAAGAAATGCTCTTTGTCACAAGACTGGCCGTCCCAGGGTCCTGCCGATGCTCATCTTGCTGGGTTGTGGCCGTTCTCGAGTTTTCCTACACGTTTCTGTGGCCCCCACATTTACCTTCATTGCTGGACGCTGTGGAGGGACTTTCTCAACACAAGTATGTTGCTGAACGCGATCGTTGTGCTCCCAAAAGACTGCATGTGAGCCAAATGTTTGTAAGGGGTTCACTGACTGCACATGTGCTAAGCACCTGCAGTATACGCACCAGGTATTTTAAGCACTGGCAATGGAAAGATGAATGAGATACAGTTGTGCCTTGCAAAGAACTCATCACCTCGGGGGGACTGCATGTGTGGAGACAGCCTCCCCACCTGGATCAGTGCAATGACACATGAGTTTAAAGCTGTGTGGGCACAGGGATCTTGGGAGTGTTCCTTTTTCCTGGGAGCCATGGGGTGCAGAGGGCATGTCTTCAGCTGGCCCTGGAAAGCCGGGTAGGATATTTCAAGCCAGACAAGGAGAAAGGACTTTCCAGGCAGAGGGTCCAGCATGCTCCCAGGGCAGTGGGTGCAGAGGGCACGGAGAAGGCGGGTGAGCCAGGGCATGACACGTGGAAGAGCCTGTTCTGTGAAGAACAGGGAGTCTGGGGCAGTCACCCAGCAGGTCCCTGCCTGTCCCCTGGCTGCCACTGCTGAGGGGCAGGTCAGAGCGGGTAGCAGGAGGGTAGGGAGCACTCTCACCCCAGCTTCAGTGTCACCCCAGCTTCAGTCTGGAGCTGTCTGATCAGAAGTGGAGGGGCAGGGACAGGTCGGTGTGTGGGGATCCCAGAGTTTCCAGTCTGGGCCTGGACGGAGACGGGTCAGCTGGTTTGGTGAATGCTGTTGGGTGAGTGGAGAAGTCTATGACTTGCCAAGTTAGGAGGTGACATCCCGAGCTGAGCAGAGCTCTGCTGGACACAGAGACCGGAGGATGGAGTCACTGGTACCCAGGTGAAGACATGCCATGCTGACATTGCCCAGAGACAGCCGAGGCAGGGTGAACAGAATAAGGAGCCTGCAGATGTGAAGTCTGGGCAGAACAGAAATCCTGTGTAAATGGCATACTCCTTCCATGCAGCCTTTTGTGCATTGAATTCCCTTAAAAAAGACCCCCACGCCCGGCAGTCCCTTCAGCTGCTCATCCAACCAGTGTCTGGGAAATGACAGAGAGCCCGCCGCCACCACGCTCTCCAGATGACTCACTCTGGCTGGGTGCAGGCAGCTGCAGCCCTGCCTCCTGTTTATGATTCCTTTGTCCCCCTGATGCTTCCAGATTGGACCTGAGCTGCTGGCCCCAGTGTCTGCTGCGTGTCACCGTCGAGGGATCCCAGTTTACTCACCCATGCGTGGTGCGTGCATGTCTCTGTCCAAGGGGGAGTTTTTGTTTTGTGTTTTACTCAATCCTCCTGGTCATCTTTTTCCCACCCCCGAACTCTGGTGGCCCCGAGGCAGGAGGGCTGGGCCTGGCTGTCCTTCAGAGGAACGTGGCAGCTCCCCTGGGCCACCTGCTGAGCCCCTGAGTGCCACCTCCTGCAAGAGAGCTCCCTGGTCTGGATTTCTCTCTTCGTCCTTGCTGTTCCGTACTCTGTTGTTGGTTTTCCCAGCGGTGCTTTCTGAGCTCTAGGGATGCAAAAGGCAGGCGCTGGAGGGGAATCAGAAGTCTCTGCCCTCGCAGAATTTACATTTTAGTAGAGGAATCAGAGCAAAAATAAGTCAGAGAATCAAAAGTCATTAAAACAAGAAAATTAATAAATAAGCATTGAAGGTGTGAAAAGTGCACGGGAGAAAAAGGAAACAAGGAGACAGGTGGGGATGACAGGGAAAGGGGGAGGAAGGACTTACTAGGTGGATCCAAAGTCAAGGTGACCTCCCAATAAGCTCGTCCAATGCGCATCATCACCAAAACTGGAAGCGGATGAAAATGTTGGTGGATGCACGTGTTATTTTATGCCCAGCTGCCTTACGGGCTTTTTCTTTTACCCTCCCCTGACATCAAAGGAAGCTACATTGAGCAATAAATCTCTGTTCTCTATAAATTACCTGGTCTCAGGTTTTCTCTTATAGCAGCACAAAATGTACTAAGACAAAGACAGATGAATATAAAACACACAGAATTAGGAACAGGTCCCCCCTGAACACAGAAAGACACCTAACCCAGCCCAGGAGGTCAGGGAAGGCTTCCAGAAGGAGGTCTCAGGATTTGGATTTGCTCAGATGCAAATAATAATAATAATGGCTAACATTTATTAAGTGCTTACTACAGGCCAGGCTCTAAGTGTCTTATAGTATATTGACTATTTATTCATGGCAACTACTGTGGCAGAAAGAATAATGCCCCCACCCCAAAGATGGCCACACCCTAATCCCCCGAACCTGTGAAGATGTCACCTTTCATGTCAGAAGGGACTCTGCAGATGTGATTAAGAATCTTGAGGTGGGGAGAGGATCCTGGTTTTCCTGGTGGACCCAGTGTCATCGCAAATGTCCTATTAAGAGGGGACAGGATGTCAGAGAGAGACTGGAAGATGCCACACTGCTGGCTTTGAAGATGCAGGAGGGGCCATGAGCCAAAGATTGCAGGTGGCTTCCAGACGCTTAAAAGGGCAGGGACACGGATTGTCCCCCAGAGCCTCCCCAACAGCCCCGCTGGCACCTGGATTTTAGCCAAGCGAGAACCATTTCGAGATTTGGAATTCCACAACCATGAAATGATAAATTCGTGTTGTTTGAAGCCATGATTTTGTGGTGATGTGTCGCAGCAGCAAAAAGAAATGAGTCTAGCAGTGACTCTCCCTGTGCTGCATGTGATGAACGCGAGAGGTTAAGTATTTGCCCAAAGTCGCGTGGCTGGTGAACAGCCGATCCAGACTGCAGGTCCAGCCTTTGCCCACTGTCGCCAACTTTCTGTCCCTCCCGCCTGGAAGCGGATAAAAAGCAGCAGATCAGCAGCTGGAGCCAGCAGCGTGGGCAGGCGGGAGCCTGGGTCCCGAGGCCCTTCTTGGCAAGCAGAGGGCAGTGGCCTTTGAGGCCTGGGCTCCTTTGTGTGGTCTGCTCAAGGGCTGGGCTGGGAGTGCCCACCGGGGGCAGGGGTCAGCTCGCCCGGCCACCTGGCACCAGGTGCAGACTGAGCTGTTTGCCCACACAGACCTTCCTGGCTCTCTCCGTTGTCGGATGATTTAAGAGTCTCTCCTTGGCCAGGTCGCTCAGGGCTGGCATCTGGCTAAGCACATGCAGCAGCCTGAGGCATTTAAAACTCTCCTGTTTTCAAACATCTGTTTCCACCTCGTCCTGTCATTCATTCTAATTCTGTAGCATAAAGCATCCCCCGAACTTCAGCCTTTGACTGAAACAAATGGTCAGAGGAATTTTTAGGCAGTGCTGCACATTTTTTTTTTTTTTAAATATAAGGCACATAAGCATGACCTGCAACTACCACCCCACATCTGTCTGCTTAATTTATCTTCCAAGTATTTTCCAGGCTGTGCTGAGATTTTCAAAGGAGGAATAACTAACGTTTGACGAGCATTTTGCAGTTTGCTGAAAGCTTTCACGTACCGTGTTCCCTTGATCCTCACGGAAACGCTGGGAGGCAGATTCTTTATGCCCTTTCTTGAATGAGGAAACAGAGGTTCCCAGACGTGTCATTATGTGGCCGATGTGCACAGCAGAGCCAGGATGGGGACTGGCACTTCTGCTTCAGATTGCACGCTTTTTCTACTGCATTATATTGCCTCTTAAGGGGAAAAAAAAGACCCAAAGTGCCCTTGCAAGGAAATAGGGTCCCCGATTCCTGGTCAGATGCGCCCCTCCCAAGTACAGAAGTATGACGCTGGGGCAGCCACAGGCCGCCACCTCTCAGTGTGTCTCGGACACCACCATCAGATCCCTGGCCTTAGAAGTGAGAGTGCCATACGGGGCGGTTCAGATGAGGCTCTGGACCAGCTCCAGGCACAGGCAGGCTCCTGCTGGAGGGCCCCCGGAGACGTGCTGGGGAGGCCTCAGCATGGGTGCCCTGCCCCCAAGAGGCCATGGCATCCTGCAGGCACGGTGTATTATTTCTTCTCATTTTGGAAGCTAGGAAGTTCAAGGTCCAGGGGGCACATCTGGTGATGTAAGTCCTGGTGGGGACTCTACAGTGTCCCAAGGCAGAACAGGACATCACGTGGCAGGAACGACATGAGCAAGAGAGAGCTGACCTGCTCGCTGCTCTCCTTTTAAAGCCGCTCATCTATGAACCATGAGTGGATTGATCCATTCGTGAGAGCAGAGCCTTCCTGATCCAATCACCTCCCAAAGTCCCCACTTTTCAGATGCCATTATTGGATTTCCACCTTCTTAGTACTGTTACAGTGGGGGTCAGGTTTCAACCTGAGCTTTGGAGGGGTCGTTCAAACAGCAGCGCACGGCCCCCAGCTTCTCAGCACCTACCTCTCTGCATCACACAGGGCCTACCCTCGCCCCAGGCCACCCATGGGTTGTCCCATCCTGTTCATGTCCCCTCCCAATACAGGGGCCCCAGGCTCAGGTCAAGCCTGGCCTTTCTCAGTTCTCTTTCTAGGTGCCTTTGGAGCCCTCCCTTTCCAAGATCCTTGTCTTCTGCAAAGAGCCTTCCTCAAATAAATCAAAAGCTTTGGCATCCAAAACTTGTTCCTAAAGAGGGCTTTGAGAGCCCACTTTGGAAGCAAAACACAAAATGTCTCTTTGTCTTTCTGTTCCTGCCGTGATAATCCCAGTTCCCCGTGAGGCCATGCAGACGCCTCCAGCTGGCCAGAAGAGGGTCGGGAATGAGGGGGCACAGCGAGAAAGGACGAGTCCCCCATGTGCCAAGACATGGTCTCTCTACAGATGGAGAGAAGGGCTGGGCTCACCTGGGAAGGAGGGAAGCTCTCTCTCTTTCTGGAAAGTTCTCTCCTGTACATCGCGTAAGCTGCACCTCCAGCACCAGCAGAATCCTACCTGCTCCTACTTCACTCAATGGGAGGATTCTCTGATTCAGTTCTGGACGCTCATTCTGCAGCCCAGCGTGCAGTCTGAGGAGGAAAGCAGGTCGACGACCACCACCCTGCATGTGGCCGCCTTCAGCTGGGCAGCAGCAAGCCTCGCGACCCGGCCCGCTGACCTCTGACGGTGGCCTCCATGCCACCCAGGCTGTATGTCAACTCTGATATTGGATGAGCTCACAGAAGGAAGTTTTCTTGCCTTCGTATGGTTAACTGAGGATGCAGTCGTATGTCACCACTCTCTTAAGCATTAGAGAAGAGTCGGATGCACTGGGCAGGTGCACAGTCCTAAGGCAGAAGCCACTTCACAGTCCAGCCTCCTGCGTCCACTCGTGGTGAGGCCCGTCAGTCCTCAGTGCCGCTGACTCCAGGACAGCGGTCAACAGGTTTCCAGCTGATGGAGCAGTGGGTGACCAGCATCACCAGATAAACGTAGTCACATTCACACTTTAAAAGGTTTATTTGAACTGAGAGTGATTCATGAGTCAGGCAGCACCTGACCACCAATAGCTCAGCACTCCACCCAAGGAGCCCGGGGGAAAACTTTTTGTTTAAGAAGGAAATTTATAACTTTTTTTTTCAAGCTCAGGGTAATTACTGTATTAATCAGTACACGATGTAATCATTTTTTGTGACCCTTTACTAATTCTTCCCCCCCGCCCCCCGTAACCTCAGTTCTGTTCTCTCCTTTTGAACGTTCAATGTATCATTGTGATTGTGGTTTCTTTCTTTGGTTTTTTGTTTATTTGTTTATTTTTTCAGCTCCCACCTATGAGTGAGGTCATGTGGTATTTCTTTCTGTGCCTGGCTTATTTCACTTAACGTCATTTTCTCTAAGTTCATCCATGTTGCTGTGAATGGCAGAATTTCATTCCTTTTTGTGGTTGAATACTATTATATTCTGTAGATATATCATATTTTCCTAATCCAGTCATTCATGAATGGACATTCAAGTTGGTTCCAACTCTTGGCTGTTGTAAATAGAGCTGCAATGAACATGGGAGTGCAGGTGTCCCTTCAACATGATGATGTCCATTCCTTTAGGTACTTGGGGACTGCTGGATCACATGGCAGTTCTATCTGTAGTTGTTTGAGGAACCTCCATACTGTTTTCCATAACAGCTGCACTAACCCAGCAGTGTAGGGGGGGTCCCCTTTCTCCACATCCTTGCAAGCATTTGTTATTCTCTGTCTTTTTGCTAATAGCTAATCTAACTGGGGTGAGATGATATCTCAGTGTGGTTTTGATTTGCATTTCCTAAGGGAAAAACTTTTATAAGGTGTTCACGAAGTTTAAAGTGGAAAGTCCCTTGGCAGAAGTTAGCTGGTGGTTTCTGATCAGTTAACTTTTGGTCAGTTTTACGGTGGACGTTGAGTTGCATTCAGGTTTGCTTAGGTGGGAACCATAGGTGCTGGAGCCATCTCAGCTTAGAGCCTCCCAGCTAACTATTTTATGCCACCAGCCACCGCCATGTTTCAGAGCACCTCTTCCACATCATGAGTCCCTCGCATCCACGGGCCATGTGCATCTAGGTTGTTCTGAGCTGTGCCCACACCCCTGGTGGCCTTCTGGTCATTGCCACGGCAGCTTGTGCCATCATGCAGGTCTTGTTTAGGACAGGCAGACCCTGCTCCAGGGGCCTCAAGTGCCACCTCAGGCCACATTGACAGACACCGCACACACCACGTGCTCTCCTTAGAATTCCAAGGACACACACACAACATGCCTGGCTTTGGCTGCTTGGCCTGGGCCTTCCCCAGGTCTTGATCACTCAAGGGAGAGCCACGGGCTGCCCATCTCAGCAGCAGAGGCTGAAAGGCTCGTGGCTCCTTGGAGCTTAAGGACTGACCATTTGAGGATCTTCCTGAAACAGTCGCACCAGAAGATTCTTAAATATCCTGAATAAACACTGTCAGCCTCTTTCACAAGCGTGGGCTTGGTTGACATGACGTTATGAGGATCAGAGGGTGATGTCATCCTAATTAAAAAGAAAGGGAGGTGTCAACGTGAAGGCGTGTGTAATCTATACCAATCCTGTACGTGCCCTAGAGAATTTCTTGTGCAAGAGACACGTTCATAGCATCACTGTACAAAATAACCAAATATGGGAAATAACTAACTATCCATCAACAGGAGAAAGGATAAACAGAGGTGATTGTACACAGTGGAACACCATCAGCATTAAACTGGATAAATCAGGCTGGCCGGTAGCTCAGGTGGTTAGAGTGCGGTGCTGATAACACCGAGGTCCAGGGTTCGATCCCTGTACTGGCCAACCACACACACACACATACAAAAAAGTAAACTGGATAAATCTCGGAAAAACAGTTCAGGAGGATACACATATTAAACCATTGGAAATATTTTGAAATGGGAAAAATTATTCTATTGTTTAGAGATATAAATGTATGTTTGAAAAGCTATAAAGATGCGCAGGAATAATGAACCAAATTCGGAATAGTGATTACTGTGGGTGAGCACACAGTGAGGGAGAGGTACTCAATCATTTTGTTTGTTTTATTTCATAAGATGGGTGTTAAATAGATCAGCATGTTTGTTATATTCTCTAAATTGCATTATGTGTCTAAAATATTCTGTAATAAGAGGCAAGTTGGAAATCTCAACTTGCTTGCTTAGGAGCATATGGGAAAAAAATAATCTAATAGATTATTAGATCATATTTATGAAAAAAACACAGTGCATCTTTTGTTGGGCGCCTCGTGGGCTTTGGATGTCCAGAAGTCATCTCTTGGCTCCACAGCCATGCAGAGAGCAGATCACAGCTGCGCCCTGGAGCCCTGGGGGGCAAATCCAGTAACCAGCGGCCAGACCAACGTCCATACAGACAGATGGATGTGCAGAGGGCCAGTTCCTAATGCAGCTGCCGGCTGTCCAGTCCTAGTTTGAGAAAACTTTGTGTCCATTCCCTGCAACAGAAACCAGCTTGAGTCTGAAGCAGAAGGAGTATTTATTGTAAGGTTATACGGACATTCTCCAAATCAGCGGGGACTGCAAGAGCTTTGAACTAAGGCAGAATCAAGATTCATGGAGACCTCTGAACACAGCCCGCACTGCCCGCAGACTCCACCATCGTGAATGTCATCTCACTGTCTCTTTGTCCACAGGCTGTGTCAGGAGCGTGGTGGGGACAGGGCCTGAATGGTCACTTGCAGGGACATGGAACTATGTCCCAACAGGCTGCTGGTGGTCAGTCTGGGGATTCAGTCCAGCCTTATGATTCTGTAGATTTTTGCAGAGGCCATTGCTATTACCTGAAAGAAGCTCAGCAAATATTCCTGTATCCCATTTCACTCCAGCCTTGTAACAATCTGAAATTGTTCCACTAAATATTGATTTTTCAAAGGACTCATAATATCGATGCTACTGTGTATTTTTTTTTTTTTTTATCGAATGAAGTCAGAAAGAATACAAACAAAAAATCTTGGTGATCTTAACTGAAATGACTGAACTGATGGGTGATTTTAATTTTATATTTTCCTGTGGAGTTTGGATAGTTTTATAATGATCACATAATTTTAAAAAAACCAAAACACTAGGTGGATTCCATTTGGAATCAACCCTTTATGTTTAGGTTATTTGTGCTGCTATAACAAAATACCTGAGACTGGGTAATATATAAGCAATAGACATTTATCTCTTGTGGTTCTGGAGGATGGGATGTCCCAGAGAAGTAACTGGCAGGTTCGGTGTCTGGTGAAGACTCATTCCTCATATGTGGCACTGGCTGCTTATCCTTCCTCATGGGGCAGAAGAGACAGAAAAGCAAAAAGGGTCTGAGCAAGATCCCTCTAGCCCTTTGATGAGGTTCTAATCCATGATTACAAGGCACTAATCCAAGAGGACAGAGCCGTTATGACTTGATCCCTCCCCCAAAAGGCCCCACCTCTTAATACCACCAGAAAATGACTTATGGAGTATTGCTTTGCTTCCCATGGATTTGTCACCCCTTTTCCCCTGGGTGATGGAGCCACCAAAGATTACTCAAAGCCCATCTCTTCTGAGCAGTGAGAAGCCCCAGAAAGGGGTTAATATCCCATAACTTCCTCAAGCGTGGGGCATTTCTTCCATTTGGGAAACTAACCACGAATTGGGGTTCTCTTCCTGCATTTATTCTCCAGACCAGCAAGTTACAGGAAGACACATAGGTGGGGTTTTGCTAAGTACAGTTTAACAAGTTTGACAGTAGAAGCTGGTAACATTCAGTAAAAACAAGTCAGATGACATTCTGTTAGGCAATTAAGTGATCCACTAACAAAGGCTTGATTTAGCCAACATTCCTTTTCCTACCACAATTTCCCAGGATCTTTATGTATCAATCAGTAACCTGTCTGTCTTTGAGCCAGCAACCTTGCTGTGTTACAATTCTTTATCTTACAGCAGAGCCTCAATAGCCTGGGGAAAATTTCCTGTCCTTTGCAAGGTCAATATTTGAAACTTGCAAGGATTTGGAAAACCAGGCTCTGTGAAGTGCATTTGCTTTGTGCATACTCTACAGTGGAGGGGACACACATTCCAACCACAGCACCCCCCGAAAGAACTGTGGAGATGTGGAGCCCTGTGGCTGACGATATTTATACCTCTAGGTAGAGTTCACTGTCATTTCTGCTTTCATGGTATTGACTTGGATAGAGAAAGGAGTCGATGCTGGGTTTTCTCACTCAATTCAATTAATTAAATATCTGTTGAGTATAAGACCCTTGGCTAGGTGCTCTAGGGATATAAAAATGAGTCTAACAAACTTTCTGCCCTAAAAAGAGCTGGCAGTCTATAAGGGAAGAAAAGACATGTTCACAACTATTTGCCTACCAGATTACAGGTCTAATGTGGTGAGGACACTCGGAAGCCCAGAAGCTTAGAAATAAAGAGAAATAAAGGTCCAGTGTAGGGGCCAGGGTGGCAACAACCAGCTCAAGGAAACCTGGAGAGGTGGGTGGTCTCCCGGGATGCCTTAATGCTGAGCAGAGGGGGCTTTCACTGCGAGGAATCAGGATGGTGAGTCAGGGAGGGGTGGAATAAATAAAATAGTGGAACAGAAGCAGGAAAGTGGAAAAGTTCTGAGCCCCTCCAGGTAAACCCAGGAAGCTGACCCAAATGGGTTGGAATAATGCAATTTTTGCTCTCAAATGGGAGAAGTTTGGTGCCAATTTTTTTTAAGTCTCTTATACATGCATTTGACATTTTAGAAGAATTATTATTACGTTTTAACCACGGATATGGTTTACAAAATAATAATAAAGTAAACTTCATGGCTTTATCTGGGCCTCTGTTTCTTCTCGCCCCGTGTAAATGTGTCAGCCTCCCCTCCTGACGAGTTTGCTCCCTACGTGAAAAATCAAGCAGGATTTAACTTCCTCGAGTAGCACATCAGTCCCCATGTCCTGCTCTGCTCTGCAGGGCTCAGTTGAGTAATTAGCCTGACGGTCCTCTGGCTGCCTGAGGATCAGTGGCTCTGATCCCAAGGAAACGGTCATCAGAGGTGGCCTTGTGGGAACCAGTGAGCTGCAGAGAGCCAGTGAGATGTGCAGGTTGGGCCTCCTTGGCCGGGGACAGCCCTCTCCTGGCACCTGTGTGTCACAGTGAATAGGCCAGTGTGAGTCTAATCCACACATGCAGGGGCGGTGGGGAAAAGAGGTGTCCCCTGTCATTTCTAACTCAGCGCTCACAGAAGCATGCACCCCGTCTGGTTGGCATGCTTGGGGGTGCCTCAGGGTCCTTCCCAGACTTATGCAGGACCTGGGTGTTGGCAGAGGTGCCCTTCAAGTCCTCGAGGCTTCTGTCCACTGGGTGACTGAGACACCATCAGCTGGGTGTGGGCTCTTTAGGCTGGTGGTCTTGGGTCCTGAGAGGGGGCACAAAAGTTTCCTCAAGACTGCCTTTGGCCCCCCATGGCCCCCTCTGCCTCAGGGCACCAAATGGCCATTTAGTTCTGGGGTCTTGCCAACCCCCCCTGTCTCCTACCTAACAGGGCTTTGCAGCCCCCCAACCTGGCCTGTGGAGGGGGTCACTCTCTGGTCCTTGGACAGCTCAGCTGTTCCTCCTGCTTCCGGCCAAGACGTTTCTTCCGTCTACCCTGAATTCTGTTCCCATCTCTGGGGCTTAGGCTTTTGGGAACAACCTACCTCACCCACCCCTTCCTTGAATAGGGAGATATAGGTTAATATCTCAAAATGCCAGCCCCTCTCGTGTGTCTGAAATGAAGGACTGTGGTTTCTCTTTCAAAGACGTCATTGCATGCCAGCCATCGACAGTGCCCATCACAAGACAAGTATGTCCCCACTTCCATAGCCCGTCCCTGCTGCCTCCATAGTAGCAAGAACTGCCACTTCCCGAGGGCCCCCTACACCATGCCAGGCAGTTCTCTAGATGCATACTTACATTATCTCACTGTCTTCCAAACTACACCATGCAGTAGGTGCAATGATACCTATTCTGTGGGTGTGAAAACCCAGGCTGGGGGAGATTGGCAGCTTTCCCAAAGTCATGCTGCAAAGTGACGGCTTTCCTCCAATAGTGACAGTGCTTTTCACAGCCTCTTGTTTGTCACGAAGAGTCTCCCAGTCCCAAAGACAGTCTCTGACTTGGGTTCTGTATTGCTTTTCTTTAGGAAGACACTGTCTGTGCAGAGGTGGTCACGGGAAAGGTCCTGCTCAGGAGGCCCTGGACTCTGGCCAGGTGGGGGTGACTGGGCACCAGGCAGCCCAGGGCATCTGCCTTGAGGAAGGAGGGGGGAGGTCTGAACATCAGTGCAGCTGAGGTCTGAACACCAGCAGGGCCAGGACTAGTGAAAATGCACAGAAGCCTCGATCTGTAGCATTGCACCTGCGTGGCCCTGAGGTTGAGTGCCTTTTCAAATTCTGCACTCTGGGTGCCTCTCTGGCCTCCCTCTAGTCCAGGCTCTGCCCACAAACTTTGAAAAGGTTGGGGAGGTCAAGAGAAGGGGAAAACAAGCCACAGACAGGGAGAAAATATTTGCAAGACATATCTGATTAAAGACTGTTATCCAAAATGCACAAAGAACTCCTAAAATTTAACAATAAGTTTTTAAAAAAATAACAGCTCTATTAAAAAATGAGCAAAAAGTTCTGAACAGGCATCTCACCAGAAAAGATACGTGGATGGCAAATAAGCATATGAAAAGATACTCAACATCATATGTCATTAGGGAAATGCAAATTATAATGGCCATGAGATACCACTACACGCCTATTAGAATGGCCAAAATCCAAAACACTGAGGACACCCAGTGCTGGCAGGGACGTGGGGCAACAGGAACTCTTGTTCATTGCTGATGGGAACGCAAAATGGAACAGCCACTTTTGAAGACAGCTTGGCAGTTTTGTACAAAACTAAACATACTCTTACCACATGATCCAGCAGTCAGGCTCCTTGGTATTTACTCAACTGAGTTGAAAACTTATGTCCACACAAAACCCTGCACGTGGCTGTTCATAGCAGCTTTATTCATTCTTGCTAAAACTTGGAAGCAACCAAGACGTCCTTCACTAGGTGAATGGATAGATAAACAGTGGTACATCAGACAATGGAACACTGTTTAGTGCTAAGAAAGAAATGAACTATGAAGTCATGAAAAGACACGGAGGAAACTTAAATGCATATTCCTAAATGAAAGAAGTCCTGAAAAGGCTGCATACCATGTGATTTCAACTGCAAAAGGCAGAACTATGGAGACAGTAAAAGAATCAGTGGTTGCCAGGGGTAAAGGGGGAGGAGGGACGAATAGGCAGAACACAGAGGATCTTTAGGGCAGTGAAACTACTCTGTAAGATACCCCAGTGGTGGACACGTCACTCGCTACACATTTGTCCAAACCCATAGAATGTACGACACCAAGAGTGAGTCCTAATATTCACTCTTGGACTTTGGGTGACAGTGTGTGTCAATGTGGGTTCACTGGTTGTCACCATGTCCTACTGTGGTGGGAGATGCCCACAGCAGGGGAGGCTGTGCATGTGTGGGGACGGGGGTGTGTGGAAACTCTGTGCTTGCTGTTGACTTTGCTGTGAACCTCAAACTGCTCTAGAAAATAAAGTTTATGTTTAAAAAGAGCTGGAAAGTTGCAAAAGAAGGTTGGGAAGGTGGGGGAGAAGAGGACTGTCCCAGGGCATGTGGAAAAAGCAAGGATAAGGTGCCCTTTCGTGCTTTGTGTGGGTCACACATCTGCCTGCAAAAGACACTGTTCTTTGTTCCCTTTTGCAAAGCTCCAGAGAGCCTTTGGGACCCGATCCCTGCTTCTGGCAATCCCTACCTCACAGCCTGCACCAGCCAGCTCCTCACGTGCTGGTCCTCGGCAGGTCCTCATCCATCCTCGGATCTATCTCTCAGGTCAGCTGTTCCCCAGGTTCAGAAAGTCACAGTGTGCTACAGATTTTCCCAAGAGCTGCAATTTACTAGCCGTCCTCTTCTGCTGGTGTTCAGGAGCCTGTTTGCATCCTGACCAAGGCAGATAACACATCGGCAAAGGAAGCTGCAGAGGAAACAGTGGCCGAGCCAGATACCACGAAGAAGCCTTTTTTAATCTGTCTGGGGATTAAGAAATCTCATAGGGCACAAATGAGATGGGGAATCAATTCACACACACACACACACACACACACACACACACACACACACACACACACACACACACACATATGATGGAAGGTAAAATCCTGATACTTTGGAGCAAAGTCATCCTTTTAAAAAAGATTAATTCTCCAGGAATGTGAAAATTAATGGTTTGCCCTAAGAATGTTTATAGAAAATCTATTCTTGAATAATGCTACAAGCTAGCATTTGACAAGATTTGTCCTTTCTTCAATTAAAAATTACACAGAAAATGAAAACACAAAACTATCATTTCTCTCTAACAGTCACTTTCCACTTTGTAAAAATAGCTGTTCTGTTGAAACAATGTCATGTAGAAATGGAATGTGACATCATCCTGATGTACCAGACTGTCTGTCAAAGGACTGCTGGAGCCCAGGTCTTCACGTGTGGTTTTTCCAGCTACCTGCTGGCCAGGGGACCCTCTAACTCCCTCCTGCAGCATTTAAAAATTGTGGAATCCTTGCATCATTGTGATAACCATTTTTAGTTGTCCGTTCTGTCTCTTACATGTACATTCAGATAGGTAATAGGAATAATCATTTCATTCTTCCGTCAGCCTGTTGTGAGCTAGGAATACAGTGACAAGTGGGAAGATGAGGTCTTTTTCCTTCCCGAGCTCCTGGCTGGTGGGGAGACAGATGGTCAGATGGACAGACAGCACAGGGAAGGCGATGCTGGGGGCTGCTGTGGGGGAGGCAGTCCCACACTGAACGTAAAGGGTGGGAGCAGTCAGGAAAGATCTGGAGGTCGGGACAGCCGAACCGAGTTCTGAGCAGCTTGAGCAGGTGCAGACCAGACAACACAGGCAGGGTGTTCTCGGCAGAGAGCGCAGCCCCAGAAAGCCGAGGATGGGGTAAGCCCATGACAGCCTCTCTCTCCTGATAGCAGCTGAAATCTGGAAAAATATAAAAAGCAACCACCTGAAGATTCTCAGAAGTAAACAGGAGCATGTGGACTATGCAGGCGAGGTGAACCTGAGGAGGGACCTGTAGGAGGTGAGTTTCCTTTCTGTTTCTTTTGTCCGTACTCTAGTGGTTTTGCCCTGAGACGGGGCCCAGAGCACAGCCGTACTGGTGGCAGTGTAGGTTGCTGATAGAAACCCCACATTTCTAGCCAGAGGAACTAGGAAGAGGGGCCCCCTTTTTTTCTCTTTTTACAGCTTTGCCCCGGTTGCCAGGTGGCACGGTGGGACAGTGCTATGGGCTGAATGTCCTCTTTCTGGTCAAGGAGAGAGGAAAAGGGGCCTTTGGGAACTAGACAATGTGGGAGAAATTTTGAAGGGGAGAGACTGGAGGATGTAGGTCATCTGATTTTTGATATGAACCCACCAGCGTCCCAGCCTTCCCCTTGAGTTGCACATGCATAGGCCAGCCCCAAAGCAGCAGAACTTGGAGAATCAAACTAAGATTTACACCCCCACTCAAGTGCACAGGCGTGGAATTGCGAAGACTTTAAACCGAGATCAGCATCTCACCTAACCCAATGCGACAACACTCTTCTAAACAGCCCCTGCATCAAAGAGGAAATCACAAAGGAAATTAGAAAATATTTTGAATTGACGTAAAAATGTGTGGGATTCAGCTAACGCAGGCCTTACAGGGCAATTTATACCATTAAATGCTTATTTTAGAAAAGAAGAAAGGCCTCAAATCAATGACCTCAGCTTCCACCTAAATAAACTGAGAGAGCAAGAGAGAAAATCAAACCCAAAGCAAACAGAGGAAGGAAATAAAGATAAGAGCAGAAATCAGTAACACTGAGGACAGAAAAACAATGCAAAAAAAAAAAAAAAACCAAGATCAATGAAACCAAAAGCTAGTCTTTTGAAAAGATCCATAAAATTAGACCTCTAGCCAGACTAAGGAAAAAAGGTGCAAATTACCAATATCAGGAAAGAAAGAGGGGACATCACTACAGAACTGTGAGAAATAAACTTCTGCTGTTTGAAAGCCACCCAGTTGCTGGGATTTTGTTATAGCAGCCTGAACGGACTAAGACAATGACTCTCGTAAGTGGCATGTTCCCTGTGATAACACTCCTGTGGGGACACCTTCCAGTGTAGACCACACACCTTCAGTGCAGACTATGCACCTTGCAGTGTAGATTTCATCTCCTTGCACCGTGACTACCACGTGAGCCTAAGATGACTCCTGGGTGTCATGTAAACTGCTGTGAGAATTTCAAAGGACTCGTCTTTCTGAATAGATGGGTGTGTGTTCTGTTGTAGTCTTGTGAGTCTGAACGTCTAGACAACCTTGGGCATTGTACTGGGCTAAAGAGGTTGGCTTTCATCTTATAACCCATAAGGAGCCAGCCCTTACATTTATAAATGCTTCGTATTTTTAACACCTTTTTAGATATGCTGGCAATGCCCAGACCACCCTGTTAACATTTGAAACGGCACTTTAGGAGCAGTACGAGGGTATGTCGGAAGGTTCATGGAAAGATTTGTATCGTTTTTCAATTCAATTTCAATATTATTTTCAGTCACCTGTGCTGGCAGGAGAAGCCCTGGGGGTGGCAGGGCTCCAGCCCCCTGAAAGCTACTAGTTTTAGTCTGTTTCTGTTGCTTATAACAGAAATACCTGAAACTGGGTAGTTTATAAGAAAACAAAAGTAATTACTTACAGTTTCAGAGGCTGGGAAGTCCAAAGTCCAGGGAACACATCTGGTGAGGGCCTTCTTTGGTGGTGACTTCAGTGACACATGGTGCCACACTGCAAGAAAGACAAAAGCAGAGAGAAAAGGTAACCTACTCAGTGGCTCTCCTTTAAAGCCCTCTGAACCACACCCATGACCACCTTTAAAGCATCAATGGATTAATCCATTCACTAGGCACAGTCCTCACAATCTAATCACCTCGTCAAGCCTCTGCCTTTCAATTACCATAGTAGGATTTCCCACACTCTGAACACTGTCACAGTGGGAATTAAGTCTCAATGAGTTTTGGGGGGACATCCAATCCACAGCAGCACTGAAATTGGAGGCTGCACCTCTAACCCTAGCAAGACGACTGACAAACTCTGCTGATGGGAGAAACAGGGTCTGCTGGGTGGGCTGGATGCATGAATTGGCACGAATTTATTCTCACCGATCAAAGTGCACGATCCACTAAATTCGCACTGGCGTTTGTGACTACAAAGTGTGTGCGGTGCAGTGTACACAGCGCAGGTGACCACAGAGCTGGCTGGTTGCTCTCCAAGAGCAGGTGCGTCCCACTCGACGGCCACGGCCAGCAGCACCAGCTAAGACTGCGCCGTCCATCCAAACTGCATGGTAGTTTGATGTCAGCAAGGACACAATAGCTCATCGGTCACTTCTCCAGTCTGCCGAGTCCCACCATTTGGTCTGTACAGAGTAATGTCCTAGTTTTATAGGCACTAAAATCTTTGACTTCTACACAGTTGAAAATGCAGAAAGAAGCCAACTAGAGAAGTGAGCATGGAGGGTCCCTCCTCTGCTCAGCCCCAGCCTGTGACCCAGCCCCAGCCTCCTGCTCCCCCTTGCCAGGACTTCTGCCACCCCACCCACCCCCCATCCCTGCAAATCTTGAATTGCAAATTGCAAATCTCCACCTTCAGCCCAAACTCACTTCTTTTTTTTTTTTTTTTTTGTCGTTTTTTCGTGACCGGCACTCAGCCGGTGAGTGCACCGGTCAGTCCTATATAGGATCCGAACCCGCGGCGGGAGCGTCGCCGCGCTGCCAGCGCAGCACTCTACCAAGTGCGCCACGGGCTCGGCCCCAAACTCACTTCTAAGTTCCGTCCCTGACAGCCCAGCTGGCTGTGGGCACGTCATCATAAAGGCACCCCAAGTTCAGCCTGCCCCACGTGAACCCCCTGCCCACCCTGCAAACCCCACCCTCTCCTGAGCACAAAGCCTTCCTTTGCCCAGGTGGAAGAGGGATGTCCCAATCGTCACCACACCCTCCCGGCTGTCCCATCCGCACCCCACCTGGGGTCAGTGCAGTGCGCACCCCGCAGTCTTGTCCAGACCCCTCTGGTTTCTGGTTAACGGGCTGCTGCTGTCTTGTTCGCCTCTGACGCATTCTGCACGCCAGGTTGGAGTGATCTTTCTGGGAGGTGACTTCTCTGCATAGACACCCTTCAGCTGATCACAACTGCCTGCTTGACAAAAGTCCCACCTCTGGCCCCTGCCCCCTGGGCTCCAGGAATAAAGGACGATCCAGAGTCCCCAAGGGTGACAGGCTTGCCCATGCTGTCCCTCCACTCACAGTGCCTGGTGGGCTTTACTGCCCTTGCCAGGCTCAGCTCACAAAGCCCTTCCGACCCTTCTCCTTACCCCCTTCCCCGAGAAGCCCCGATCATCACCTACGTCCCGGTCCCTCTACCCCTCACAGACTTCGGTGGCAGCACCGTGACTTGGTCTTTGCGTTTTGTCTCACACTATAGGAAAGAAGTCACTCACCTCCTTGTTCCTCCAGTGCCGTGCCTGGCACAGGAAGGGGTGAATGAATGATTTTGAGTGCTTGTCTTATTTCCACTTCTAATTAGCTGCTTAATGACTTGGGATAAATTACTTAACTGGTGAGACCTCAGTGATCTCATCTGTAAAATAGGAAGTGGGTTTAAACTCTGTTGTGCCAGCTGCAGCTCAGTCCACTTTCCCATCACCCTAAGAAGATTTCCCCTCCCACAGCCAGGAGACCCTGCGTGACTCTAAGAGAAGTGACTCTTGTGGGTGTCACAAAGAACAAAAACAAATCAGATTCTTTGTGGAGATGAGCACAGACCTGTAGCCCCAAACCCAACTCCCTGACTATGCTGGGTTAAATCATGTACCCCCCCAAATTCCATCTGCCTGCAACTTTAGAATGTGACTTTATTTTGAAATTGGGTGCCTTGGGTTAAATATCCCCCCAAAACTTAATCTTCACTATAACTGTTGAGGGTGGGAGATCCTATTATGGTCATTGAAAGGTGGGGCCTTGAAGAGGTGATTAGATTGCAGGACCGTGCAGTAGTGAATGGATTAATAATGGTGGTCAGGGGCGTGGTTCTGAGGGTTTTAAAAGAAGAGCACATGAGTTAGTCTCTCTCTGCTCCACCATTTTCTGACATGTGAGACACCTGGGTCACTGTCACCACCAAAGCCTTCACCATATGTGTTCCCTCCCTGGACTTTGGACTTCCCAGCCTCCAGAACTATAAGCAATAAATTTCATTTTCTTTATAAATCACCCAGTTCCAGGTATTTTTTTTATAAGCAACAGAAATGGACTAACACATTGGGTCTTTGCAGGTGTACTTAGGTTAAGATGAGGTCATACATACTGGATTAGAGTAAGACCAAAAACCAATGGCTGGTGTCCTCATAGGAAGAGGAGATGACACAGACACAGAGAAGTGGGTTATGATGATGGCCTAAAAACCAAGGGACATCAAGCACTGCCAAGGGCCACCAGCCACATGGAACAGAAGAGGAAGGATCCTCCCCTAGAGCCTTCAGGGGGAGCATGACCCTGAAACACCGTGATGTTGGACTTCCAACCTCCAGAACTGTAAGAGAATAAATTTCCGGTGCTCTAAGCCACCCAGTTTGTGGTCATTTGTCCCCACAGCTCTGGGAAACAAATACACTGGCCCAGCTGCACGATCGCACACTGGTCAACACCGTGGTCCAGTTTGAGTCACTGGAAAATCTAACCCAGCAGTCAGAAATAGAGTTACCGTCACACTCTGCCAGTGCTGATGGGCACTCGTAGGCTTCTTAACATTTTTTCCTTCGATTAAGGTTTTTGGATTCCATCTGCAAGGACAAGCAAGTGCTTGGGAGTGTCTGGGGCGGCCACTTCGGTGGGGGAGTGGACGGTGTTAAGGGTCACAGGGAACGTGGACGGGTTTCTCTTTCTGTTGTTCATTCCGCATTAACTCGTCGAGTGCCCTCAAAGGTGACAGACAGCTGGTCACCAACCTTCTCTAATTTTCCTGACTTTAATAAGAGCCAGATAAGGAGGGCCATCTCCTGGTGACAGGTGACCAGCAGGTTCCAGTATCATTCGTTCAGACCTAGTTTGCTCTTCCTAGGAAACCCTGGGTGGTCTTGCAAGTCCACTGCAATACACGCCATGCCCAGAGCACCTTATCCCTGTGCCTGTTTAGCATCAGTGTGATTAGATATTATTAGATCAGGCCCATGCTATCAGGTAATCAAGATGCAAATTGAGTAATTGAGACCCAAACTGTAAAGTGCATGAAGCTTGCCTATCACAGTATTCCGTTTGCAACGTGGTTTGAGCTGGAGTAGGGAGAGTCGTGGCCCTGCAAGGGGGACTGTGTTCTCGCTGCAGACACAGAGCCCCGTTGTCTAGCTGTAGTGGCACCTGATGACCTGCCGCTCCCTGCAGGGATTGGGACATCCTGCTCAATACTGGGAATGAGCAACATTGGTCTTGTGATGCAAGAATACCACTTTGCACGTCCATGTGTGCAGATAGAAAGGCTGGGCCCTTTTCTGCTGCAGTGGTCATGACTTTGCAGGTGAATTAGAATCCCCCTCCTTCTGGATCCCTGTGTTGAAGCTAATGTGACCTCCACTGTTGGGTGAACTCTCCGAGATATGGGCTCAGTAGATGAAATGCTTGTGACAGTTCAGATCCAATTTATCTTAAAGCTGGAAGAGAGAGAACTTAATGTAAATGATCACGCTGAATGCTGGGAGAACCTCTCCTCAGCTTTTGTGCAAAATCAGTGTCTCTCGTGGCTGTCGCATCTAACAGGATTTTAGGGTGAATCCTTGCTGTAACTGTGCACCTCATGTATTGGTTTCCCAAACAGAATTTCTTAAATTGGCGCATTTGTCTCAGATTTAAAGTCATTTTTGAGGCCACAGTGTTCCCATATACTAGCCTCTGTTGAAACACTGTATTAGTCAGCAAAATGCAAAGCTGCTATGACAAAGAGCCCCGGAAATAGAGCAACTTAAAGAGTGTAGGGATGGAGTCCTTGCTCCTGCACGAGCCCAGAGGGGAGCAGCCAGGCCAACTGGGTAGCTCTGCTCCAGGTGGGCTTTCAGGGACAGAGGCTCCTTCATCCTGTTTCTCTCTCATGCTCTAGAACTATGGTACTCCGACTGTCCCGAGCATCGTGTCACCTGAAGGTGATTCCTGCTTCCCATTCCCAGCGCTTCTGTTTAATACGTCTGAGTGGGGCCCGAGAATGTTCCAGGGGCTGCTGGTGCTGCCAGCCCAGCAACCACGCCTGGGAACCACTGCCCAGGACACGGTCCCTGCCTGCCCCTGTTAACATGAGGTTGCAGACACCTCCATTCCAAGTGACAGACGGGAAAGAGCACAGAGGCAAATAGCCACAGAGTTTTAAGGCCCAGGCCTGCAAATGACACTCTCCGTTTCCATTGTCCCTCCACTGGCAGGACGTGAGTCACAGGCACTCGCAGCTGCAAGGGACTGGGGGAAGGTCTGGCCAGGAGACCATGTGCCCTGCCACGGTTTGAGCACTGGGACAGTGACCTGTGGACAGCCCACCCATGCACCCCTGTCACACCAGGACAGTCGTTTATACATCTCTCCCTTGAACTGAGCACTTTGGGGGCAACAAGTCTTATTCTTTCCTATGGCTTCAACATCTGGCATAGGACACAGCACAGGTGCCACCGTGCAGTGAAGTGCAGTTCTGCTCGCATTCCACATTCCTCCGTGTGATCCTATGTGACACCGCACCCCACTGTCAGCCCCGTGAGAACAGAGAACCCAAGGGACTTCCGCAAGACCTAGCACCACGCGCTCGAGAAACGTGTGCCACTCGGGTCATTATCTTTCCCCTTGTCCCAGGGAGCTGCATCAGCTCCACGTGAGAATTGCAACACCAGCTCCATGGAGAGGTAACGTCCCTGCTGAAGCTCGGGTTTGTTCTTTCCTACACACACCTGGGTCACGTTAGTGTGGACTGTCGTGGTGTGCCCGCCCTGTCTGGGCCCTGGGGACACAGAGCTCATAAAACAGGGCCTGTGGCCTGAGGGGCTCCCATCAGCTCATGGCCTGGGGGTAGATCTTCCCATGACCAAGCAATGAAACACAGGAACATGTTCCAAGATGAATACGTTCTCTTCTCCTTGCGGGGAAGAAAAGCCTTGGAAAACATCATGGTCAATGGTAGTGCTGTTGAAAAGCAGCTTTCTTGAGCAACCAGGTCAAGGAAGCCAGTGAGGAACTGAACTCCTGCCAGCAGCAGCAGCTTGTCTTATTTTGAGGACGAGTGGTGGCCCGGGGAAGGCATCTGAAGCCCCTTCCTGGGCCTAGGGCAGGCTGGGGGGTGGCTATGTGCGACACACTCCCAGCACCACAGGGCAGATGTGAGCAAAGGCCAAGTGAATGGGAGAGACGGACAGACGGTCTCTGATGTGTGGACTCCCAGAGCTGCCAGACTTAGTCTGATCGTCTGAAAGATGCGCCCGAGAGCTGGGGACTGTAACGCTAGGGTCAGGAGAACAGCGACGCTCCTGTTCCCCCCTCTTGCTGCTGACCGGTGTGTCTTAAGTAGGTCCCTTTACCTCGGACCCTGCAGAAAGCAGGCTGGGCTCCCCTGGCCCAGCACCGAGCTTCTGAGATGCTAACACCGATCACTTGGGTTAAGCTAAGGAAGTTGGTCGCTTGCAAGTAGAAAGTAGAATATTGGTTACTTGAGGTTGGGAAGGGAAGCAGGTGGGGAGAGGTTGGTTAGCAGATACAAAACTACAGCCAGGAGGGATAAATTCTAGCGTTCTGTAGACTGTAGGGTGACTCTAATTAACAACAACTTATTCTATACTTTCAATTAGCTAGAAGAGAGGATTTTGAATGTTCCCAACACATAGAAATGCTAAATGTTCAAGGTGATGGATGTGCTAATTACCCTAATTTGATCATTACACATTGTATACATGTATAGAAATATCACACAGTACCCCATAAATATGTACAATTATGTGACAATTAAAAATAATTACAAAAGCAAAAAAAAATTGCAGATTCAACGGGGTAAGCCTGGGTGGGGCCTGAGACTCTGCATTTCTGACATGCTCCTGGGGATGCTGATGCCGTGGTCTCCCACCACCCTCAGAACAGCAGCCGAGCAGCCCCCACCACACCCTGAGCCCCCACCACACCCTGTCCAATGAGCCTGAGATCCCTGGTGATGGACATGCACGCTGGGGCTTGGGACGTGCTGGCTAGATGCAGACTAGAGCCTACACATCCACTGACACCTGAGTCCTCCCCCAGAGATTGGGACTTAAATGTCTTGGTATCTGACCTGGGCATCAGTCCCCTTGCCACCGAGGAGGGATCGAGTAGGCCCTAGTGTTGTTACTTTCCTGGAGATTTCTGATACCAGCCCCAGTTAGGGCACCACTGGTGGAGGCCAATGTCCTGCCATGTGCTGGGTGGCTGCAGGCGTGTGTGGGGCGGCTGCAGGTGTTTGTGGGGTGGCTACAGGTGTGCAGGGGGCTGCAGGTGTCGGGGGACTGCAGGTGTGGGGGGGGCTGCAGGTGTGGGGGGTGGCTACAGGTGTGCGGGGGGGCTGCAGGTGTGCGGGGGGCTGCAGGTATGTGGGGGCTGCAGGTGTGGGGGGTGGCTACAGGTGTGCGGGGGGGCTGCAGGTGTGCGGGGGGCTGCAGGTATGTGGGGGCTGCAGGTGTGGGGGGTGGCTACAGGTGTGCGGGGGGGCTGCAGGGGGGTAGCAGGTGTGCGGGGGGCTACAGGTGTGGGGGGCTGCAGGTGTGGGGAGGGTGGCTAAAGGTGTGCGGGGGTGCTACAGGTGTGCCGGGGGGCTGCAGGTGTGTGTGGGGTGGCTGCAGGTGTGTGTGGGGTGGCTGCAGGTGTGTAGGGGGCTACAGGTGTGCAGGGGGCTGCAGGTGTGTAGGGTCGGCTGCAGGTACACGAGGGGGCTGCAGGTGCACGGGGGGCTACAGGTGGGGGGGCAGCAGGTGGGGGCTGCAGGTGTGGGGAGAGTGGCTAAAGGTGTGCAGGGGGGCTACAGATGCACCGGGGGGGCTGCAGGTGTGTGTGGGGTGGCTGCAGGTGCGTAGAGGGGCTACAGGTGTGCAGGGGGCCTGCAGGTGTGTGGGGGCAGCTGCAGGTGCACGGGGGGGCTGCAAGTGCACGGGGGGCTGCAGGTGTGTGGGGGGTGGCTGCAGGTGTGTGCGGGGTGGCTGCAGGTGTGCGGGGGGTGGCTGCAGGTGTGCGGGGGGGCTACAGGTATGTGGGGGGGCTGCAGGTGTGGGGGGGGCTGTAGGTGCGTGGGGGGGCTGCCGGTGTGGGGGGCGGCTGCAGGTGTGCGGGGGGGCTGCAGGTGCGTGGGGGGGCTGCAGGTGTGGGGGGGCGGCTGCAGGTGTGCGGGCGGCGGCTGCAGGTGCATGGGGGCTGCAGGTGTGGGGGGGCGGCTGCAGGTGTGTGCGGGGCAGCTGCAGGTGTGGGGGGGCAGCTGCAGGTGTGGGGGGGTGACTGCAGGTGCAGGGTGTGGTCAGTCCCGTCAACCCTCTGAGTCAGGGAGCCAGTGGTCTTGGTGGATCTGTGTACCCCCGAATGTGGTGAAAAGTACAAGAATCACTGTTAAATTAAGAGATGAAATCAAGACCAAAACCAGAAGCAAAAGTCAACCAGTCCTGGATGGATAATTTTGAGAAACGCAGGATGCAGTAAACGGGTTTCTTCGGTGCAGTATTCCTCGGCGTTAATGTGTTCGTGTACACCAGGCCCCTCCAGAGAGAGAAGCAAAATAAGGACCATTCTTCAACTCCCGGGACCAGGGATCCCCTTGCAGGAGCTGGTCAGGTTACTTGTGCACAAAGCCTGACCCCTCCTCTGGGACAGGACACACGTGCACACGACACCTGGGTGGTTAGAAAGCACAGGGCAGCGTCGCAGCTGCACGGTCCTCATCTTCTGCCCGGCTCTGCTTATGGCACTTGCAGCGTTTACTGCAAGGGTGTTTGCTGGAGACGTGGTGTGATGCTGGAGACAAGAGCAGGGGACGTTCCCTTGGGCACATCTGATTTTAGAATCAAAACAGAGGTCGGGGCAGGATGAGGGGTGTGGGCTGGACTGGCTGTGTGGGTGGCAGAGATGGTGATGGGAGGGTCCCCATGACATGGGTGGCAGGAATGGTGTTGGAGGGTGTCCAGAAGCGACGGTGCCCACAGGTGTGGCTGAGGCTCCCTGAGGGGAGTCAGGAGCTGTTTGGCCTGTTCCCCCAGCTCTGCCTCCCAGGGTTTGATGTCTTTCCAGAAACAGGGCAGGGAAGACTCCTGGAATGAAACCTTCCTGGGAAGCCATCTTCCCAGGGTGTCTTCCGGCCACACAGACCTCCTCTCCCGGACGTGTCTGTCCGTCTGTCTCCCTCCCTTTGGAGAATGGTGGAAGAGTGGTGCAGGGACAGAGCACTCCTCTGGGACCCACCCCTTGCTGAGCCCAACCAGCAATTGCAATGCCAAGCCATCTGGGACACCAGTGACATCAAAACAGAGCATGACGTGGTTTCTAAGAGCATTGCTAGCAAAGGGAAGAGAAAAGGGTTTTCCAGTTGCAGAGGGGTGAACCATAGAACAGTGAAGGAGATGAGGGGAGAACAACATAGAAACCCACAACCTTTCCAGGGTTGGAAGCATCCGAATCCCACAAATGACTCAAGCAGGAAGGGACAATCACATTTGAAACAGGAGGCACACGGTGTTTGGGAAAATGCAGAATGGGCTGTCTGAGCCCCTTCAGGCTGATATAACAAAATGCTATAGACAGGGTGGCTTTGCAAACAGCAGGTGTTTATTGCTCACAGTTCTGGAGGCCGAAGTCCGAGATCAAGGCAGTTTGGTGTCCAGTGAGGGCTGCTTCCTGGTTCATAGACAGCACCTTCTTGCTGTGTCCTCACATGGCAGGAGGTGCCAGGGTCTCTCTCATGCCCCTTTTCTAATGGCACTAATGCCATCCTGAGGGCTCCACCCTCATGACCTAATCGCCTCGCAAATGCCCCACCTCTAATACCATCACCATGGGGGTTAAATTTTCAACATATGAATTTTGGGAGGACACAAACCTTCAGATCATTGCAGGGCTGAGAACATCAAACAATCTCCCCTGAAGTTCAAGGCCAAATTTGGATTCCACTCTAGCCAGGGGAACAGCTGGGACCATTCCTGTCCGGCTTTTGTTTCTGCTCCAAGTTCATCAGGATCCCTCAGAGATGGACACTGTAGAACAGGACACTTGGACAACCTTGGGGAAGTGAGCCTGTTGTCCCAGAGCTGGCCATTCTGTGGGGACTGTTCAAGAAGGGGGTGCACAAGTCTGTCTTCTCTTTCTGGAGAATGGGGCTTTCTGAGACCTTTCAAGTTACTGGGTCTGGTCATCTCTTCTGAGCTAGACGTTCTTTGATTGAATCAAGTTATTTCTCACTCATGCAAGAATAACATGCACCAGAGTCCCCTCTGGGTGAAGACATTATAATCGGTCTTGATGTGCCTTGTCACAGTTTTCTGCATCTTCACGCTTTTCTACAGTGGACACAGACATATTTTTATAGTAAAAAGAATCACAGAGCTGTTTCCAATGGGCAGAGGGTGGCTGGGGCTGGGCCTGTGGGCAGGGACAGGGCCACTGGGCGTGCAGGCTGGCATGGGCCTATCCGGGAGCCTAGGGTGGCCTCTGGGCTCAAAGTCACATCCCCAGTCTGTTCTGTGTCAGATGGGGGGTTCTCTTTCTGCCTTTGGCTCCCGTCTCCCCAAGATCTGATAGGACAGTCCCCAGGCCTACAACCATGGGTGCAGGGTAGTCAGGGACCCTGAGAACTGATGGGCTTTCATCATAACTGCAGACACGTCTCTGCTCCTGCTTTCAGGTGAGCCTCAGAGCAGCAGCCTCGAAGCGCCTCTCCCCTGACGTCAGACCACTGCCACCACCAGCCACTGTCCCTGTCCAGGCCTGTCATCGTGCTGCCCCTCCCCCTGGTAGGTAAGGGAAATGACTTCCTGGCCAAGGGTGGGTTCCCTGCAGAAGGAGAGGGTGTGGCCTGGGTGAGCTGCTCTCAGGACCCCCATCTCTCTCTCACACTGACCCCCACTCTATCTCACACTCACTCTCTCTCTCTCTGAACTGCTCTGCGCTGCTCTGCACTCCTCTGCACTGCTCCGTGCTGCTCTGTGCTGCTCTGCACTGCTCTGTGCTCTTCTGCACTGCTCTGCACTCCACTGTACTTTTCCGCACTGCTATGCATTTTTCTGCACTGCTCTGTGCTCCTCTGCACTCCTCTGCACTGCTCTGTGCTCCTCTGCACTGTTCTGCACTGCTCTTCACTGCTCTTCACTGCTCTACACTCCTCCGCATTGCTCTGCACTGCTCTACGCTGCTCTGTTCTCCTCTGCACTCCTCTGCACTGCTCTGCCCTGCTCTGACCTCCTCTGACCTCCTCTGCACTGCTCTGCACTCCTCTGCAGTGCTCTGCAGTGCTCTGCCCTGCTCTGCACTGCTCTGACCTCCTCTAACCTCCTCTGCACTGCTCTGCACTCCTCTGCACTGCTCTGCACTGCTCTGCCCTCATCTGCACTGCTCTGCACTGCTCTGCACTGCTCTGACCTCCTCTGCATTTCTCTGCACTTCTCTGCCCTGCTCTGCACTGCTCTGACCTCCTCTGCATTGCTCTGCACTGCTCTGCCCTCCTCTGCACTGCTCTGACCTCCTCTGCATTGCTCTGCACTGTTCTGCTCTCCTCTGCACTGCTCTGCACTGCTCTGACCTCCTCTGCACTGCTCTGCCCTCCTCTGCACTGCTCTGCATTGCTCTGCACTGCTCTGAGCCAGGGCTCTGCTTCCTTCCCCTCAGCCTCGCCTGTTGGCCTTGACCTCTCCAGCTCCTGGAGACCCAGCCAGTGTCATTGCCGGAAGATGAGGGATGAGAGGGACAGATTCTGGAATGGGAGGGCAGGATGGGGACTGAGGAGGGTGACATTACAGTGCTTTGTCAGCTGCTCCAGGCTGGGAAAGGCTGGGAACCAGACCACATCTCCTCCTTCATTTTGTGTGGACACACGTCACACGTGCACCCCCAGGGATGGCCACGTACATGCAGCGGGGGGCACACGCTGGGCCACACACACAGGAAAGCCCCACTCTGTGTAATGTGGCCTTAGGTGGGTGATCCCTAGATTTCAAAGCCCTCAACTGCTCATGACTCTTTCTCTTGTTGTTGAGTAAAAGTTCCCAACTAGAGAGGAACGCACACCTGTTAAACTCTGACTCAGGTGGCTGACTTGAGTATGTCATTTTTTTAAAAATGGCCTTTAGACAAACAAAGATGTCCCCACATCTCGTCAGGTCCAGAGTTAAGTTCCGTGTGGAAAAACCCACCGGGAGAGCATGGCCTGTGCACCAAGATGCTGGCCAGGGCCCCCACGCCTCCCCATGCCCTTGGGAGCCATTGTCACTGTGTTTCTGCTTACAGGGACCTGTCGCCAGCTCTCAGGCTTTAATTAATGGGAGCAGCTTCTCATCAGATATGGTGACCGAGCTCTGCAGCACGTGCCACCCTGATGCGACAGGGAGCTTAATTACGGTGCTCTTTTCTCAGTCATGTGGCCTCCTTACATGGTGGGTCAGGGAGAATGTCTTCCCCCTTCTAGAAAGGTGAATCTACGCTTAGGAAAGGGGGATGTGTATGTGCACACACACGTGTGTTGTATTGTTTCAAAACAAACTCCCAGCATGAAGTCTGTGAACTTTTTGGAATGACAGCAAACTAAAGTGGATATAAAGCAATCGTGTTTGTCAGAAACGTGCACTCAGAGCCGCAGGTGGCCGGGAGAGGCCACTTGAGAGCTTCGAGTGTGGCTTCTGGATCCAAACGTTGTGGCCGTGGGACTTACTTTGGCTATTGCCTTAGTTTCCCTGATTTTTGCACTTTCTTCATTTACAAAATGAAAACTCCTGTTGTCCTGCCAACTTTATGGACTGCTAGAAGGATGAATGAGCAAACGTGCACGAAAAGGATTTATTGCTAACAAAGCATTCTACAAACGTTCAGTCTCCTTTACGGCCGTGGTGGTGGTGGTGGTGGCGAGAAAGTCACTCCCGGACCTTCTGTTATCTTCACACTCCCCACTCCTGGCCCGAGAAAGTCTTTGCACAGAAGCATAATGGAAGGGATTTTCTTATCCCAGGAGGGCTTGCTGCCCATGCACTCCCAAACACCCCTGGCTTGGACAGAGAAGCCATAGTTGGTGGAGATGGGAGAGGTTGGGAAGGTGCTGAGAGGGTCCCGGGAGGGTCCCACCCTACCCTGGGGAAAGTGGCATGTCCAACCCTTCTGCCGTGGTTGCTTCCAGGGCAGCAGAATGAAAGAAACCATGTCCAATAACAGCACCACAAGCATCTCCCAAGCCAGGAAAGCCGTGGAGCAGCTGAAGATGGAAGCCTGCATGGACAGGGTCAAGGTAAGCACGGGGGCCCAGCCTCACCCCTGCCCAGATGCAGCCCAAACATCCCTCCCGTTCCCAAAGCAGCCTGCAGGAGCTCCCACGTCACCTGGCGGAGCCTCCCTTGACAGCTGTAACATTTACAAACCAGTGTTTGTGTCAGAGTTCTGAGTGTGCCCAAGGATCCGATGATGCAAAATACACAGTGTGCATGAATCCCGTAAGGAGCTGCCAAAAATAGAATCATATTCATCGCAGCTCTATTTAGGCCCCTTGTCACGCCAGTAAGCAAGAAGGAGAGTTTGACAATGAGATCAATCGTATTTTTCTGCCTGATACGGTGACTTTGAGGTTGGACAACATCGGGTATTTTGACAGGGGTGCCATCGGGGTGAAGCTCTTAGCCATGCCTGTGTTTGTCAAATGTTCCTTTGGGGAAAGTGGAGAAGGTGCTACCGACCTCCCACCCTGTCGATGTCACTGGTGAGAGCAGGTCTCTTCACACTGGGAGCGCTGAAGCAAGATGAGGTCACCTCGTCCCCAGATGCCACTTTGAGGCATGCAAGGGACCTGGTAAAACTTGTGGCTCTGAAATGCAGTTGGGGCTCATTGACCTTAATATAGCTGGGGAGGCCCCATGAGGAATCTGACACCAGGAAGTCGGTATTCTCATATAGGGGCTTTCATTCCTGTTTTGAAAATAATGCTATTTCTCTGTTCATAAAAATGGTACTTGTTTGTTTTAGAAAATTTTGGAAAATGCAGACAAATATAAAGAAGAAAATTGAAATGATCTATAACCACGACATTTTGATGTTTTCCCATCTATGTATGTTTTATACATATTATAAAATTGAGGTTATAATATACATTTATTGCTTTTTGTAACCTGATTTATTACTGAGTAGTATACTGTGATTATATACCCAGGTCAGTACCTACTCTCCTAAAATGTCATATGTAATATCTGTTTTCACATCATCTGATGTGCAACAATTTAACTTGTCTCTGACCCCTAGACATTTTAGTTATTGCCAATCTTGAGTATTATTTTTAAGAAAGCACGTCAGCGAGCACACTGATAGATAAAATTTGCTTGTCTGACCGTTTCTGTAGGATAAATTCCTAGAGACTGAAAATTGCTTAGTCTAAGAAGATTTATGCACCTACACATACAAAGTGTTTGAATCGATATCAAATTTCCCTATGAAAGTGGTACCAATTTATATTCTTATCAGCGCTGTGTATCTGTTTCCTCAAAGACTTCCCCAAACACCCTTCTTCTTGCCATATCAATCTGATAGACAACAATAGCTCATATTTATTGAGTGATGACTCTGTGCTGTTCTGAACAATCTACATTAAATTCACTGGATTCTCGTAGCAGTTCTATGAGGCATGTACTCTACTTTACAGAGGCAGAAATTGGGGTCCGTAGCAATTAAGTCACTTGCCCAGGATCAAGTGGCTAGAAAGTAGTGATAGCCCAGGGATAGGAAACCCAGGAGTCTACGTCCTGAGCCTTCAGCATTAACCTTTATGCTATACCACCTCTAGATTGTTGATTCCTCATGATTTTAACGTATATTTCATTGACTGTTACTGTGGTTAAACTAATGTCAGATGTTAAATTCTCCTTTTGTGAATTGTTTGCTGCCCAGTTTTCTACTATGGTACTTATCTTTTTAATTTAGTCTTTGGTTGTTCTGTGTGTGTGTGTGTGTGTGTGTGTGTGTGTGTGTGTGTGTGTGTGTGTGTTTTGTGAGGTTTTTTGCATCTGGCTGGTAAAGGGATCCAAACCCTTGACCTTTGTATTGTAACACTGCGCTCTAACCAACCGAGTTAACCAGCCAGCCCCTTTGGTTGCTTTTGATGTACCAATGTTTTAAGTTTTTATAGTCAAAACTATCAGCATTTCCTGCAGATGCCTTGACTTTTATACATAAGCCTTCCCCATGCTGTAACTAGGTGGACATTCAAATATATTGTTTCTAGTTCTTTTATTACAGTTTCAGTTACCTGCAGTCAATCATGGTCCAAATACAATACAGTAAGATATTTTGAGAGAGAGAGCACATTCACATAACTTTTATTACAGTATATTGTTATAAATGTTCTATTTATTATTTATTATTGTGTTTATTTATTGTCCTATTTTATTATTAGTTATAGTTGTTAATATTGTCCTATGCCTAATTTATAAATTAAACTCTAGCATAGATATGTATGTATAGGAAAAAACATAGTGTATACAGGGTTTGGTACAATCTGCAGTTTGGGGTAACCACTGGGGGACTATTTTATTTTATTTTTTACATTTAACTGTCTAATCTATCAAAATGTGTTTTTTCATTTAGTTAAGAATCAAGGTGAGAATTTTTTTCAATGCATTTAACCAGTCTTTTTTTTTTTCCCCCAAATGTAAACCAATCCGTAACTAACAATCCACAATTTCCCTCCTTGACCTGAAATGTGGTAACTTTGATTCTGCCCTCCCACTTCTGAGCAGGTACTGACTGCTCCGGGTATTTCTACGCCTGTCGCTGGTCGCTCCTTCCTGGTGCCATGACTAGATCCACCTTCCATGTCTGTCCCTAGCCCATTGCTCCTTGAATCCTTCAGGGTCTTCTTGGGTCAACTCATCTAATCCTGTGCCTTTCTTATACATCTGTATCTCCAGCCCAAGCCCTTGAGCTCTTGTTCTGTACATCTAGGTGCCCATTAGTCAATCCCCCAAAGCCTTAAAATCAACACGTCCAAAACGTAACTTTTTTATTTCATTCTTTTTTTTTTAATGTTCTCCATCTCATTTGAATATACCACCGTCCACCCAGTCTCTCAAGCTAGAAACTTGAGAGTCATCTCTTGCACCCACATACCCTAATACACTTCCAAATCCTACCAGTGTTGCTCCCTGACTATTTCTGAGATCTGTCCCCTCATCCCCACGCTCATGGTCACGTTTAGCTCCTGGCCAACAGAAGGAGGTGTAGGGGATTTCTCTGCTTAGGAGGGGCCAGGGGAAGACTTCCCCGTCAACCCCCTAAATGTTCTCCAAAAAAAATCAATGGAAAACACAGATCGATATGAAGAAAAGGCATAACAAGCTTTACTTGGTCATAGTTTTTACGTGACATGGGAGCCTTCAGAATAAAGACCCAAAGGCATGTCCAATTTTATGCTTAGGCTCTGTGAAGCAGGCCCAGCCGTGTAGAAATATGATTGGATAAGAAAAGTATGATCTAATGCTAATAGACTCAGTGGGGACCCCCAGAAAGACCTGTCCTTTCAGATTTTTCTTGGCCTCTCTGTGTAGCATTCACTCCTCCAGGGTACGGGGCAGGACCCTTTCTGGAATTGAGGTCTTATGACCTATGATCAGACAAGGTAGGTCAGAGAATTGCTCTATGGCCAGCTCCAAAACAGAAATGCATGGGTGAGGGTGGGTTGGGGAGAGGGGTTCTGGCTTCTATGACCCACCTTGGAGAAGAGAGAGTCTAGTTTCTATGGCTCACCTCAGGGAGGGATGAGGCTGAGAGACAGGAGGGCAAGAGAAAGACAGAGAAAAACTTTGCTTTTGAGGGTGCTTCTGAGGCCTTCACTTTGGGGCATCACTTTTTGAGCTCCAGCAACCTCTAGTCTTGACCCCTCGGACCCATGCCCTTTCTTCTCTCTAAATTGATCTCTATCACCAATTCTGTGACACCAACTGAGAGCCCAACAATTCAATCCCACACTGACACTGTGTGACATTAGCACAGACCCCACTGTTGAAGGTCTGAATCCCACAAAACTACCCTCACTTCAGATGACAAGTCCCAGGTCCCCAGGCTACCTGCACTTCTGTCTGATTCCTGAATCTTCTTGCCTGCAGATTCAGGGGTTCCCAAGACCCCCTCTTCAGGTTCAATAATTCACAAGAACCACTCACGGGACTCAGGAAGTTTTTTCACTTACATTCACCAGGTTATTATAAGATACAACTCAGGAACAGCCCAATGGACAAGACGCATAGGACAAGGTATTGTGGGGACAGTGGCACGGAGCTTCCATGCCCTGCCTGGAGCTGCCACCTTCTGAGCACATCAGTTCATTCACCAACCTGGAAGCCCCCAAACGCCATTGGTTAGGCTTTTTATAGAGGTTTCATTACAGAGATATGATTGATTAAATCACTGGCCATTGGCAATTGAACTCAATGTCCAGCCCCTCTTCTATCTCCGGAGGTCAGGGGGCAGGGCTGAAAGGTCCAACCCCTTAATCATGGCTTGGTCTTTCTGGTGACCAGCCCCCATCCTGAATATCCCTTGGGACAAGGGCCACTCGAGACTGATCTGGTTACACTGAATAGTCCACTCTCCTGGCCCAAATTTCCCCAGAGCTACTATGCTCTGCACTAACATTGCAACTGCCACCAGTCCCCTCTCCCAGGAACAGGACCCGCACTCTTTCCTGCATCGTAAGCCACATTGCTCACAACTTTGCTCCCCACAGACGTTGATGCCATTGATTTCAGGGTCTACAACTATTGTTCCAGCTTTGATCCCATTGACATCTCACCGATCGTTTGCCACCACTGGGACCCTGGTTTGTCACCTCCTCACCTAGAGTGTGTCTGCATGGCATGTGGAGGCTCTGGCACGGTTTTGCAGAAATGGGTCATCGTTGAGGCACCGAGTCTCTTGCTGCTTCCTATCACCACTTCACACCAACCAGCCGTCAGCACATCTGTCTCTTGAAGGCATTACAAGCATAGTTTAGGTCTACGACGAGTAAAATAGTCATTTAGGTCACCTCTGAGCAAGTCTTTCGGCACTGGTACTAGTCAATCTATCCTCATTCTTTTGGGGGTAAAATAGCATCATTACTGTTTTGGTATTTATGGATTCTCTGAAACCAAAGGTAACTTTGCTGTGAACCCATGTGCACTAGAGCCTTCACTGCACATGAGATGCATTGGAACACCTCCGCTTCTATTCCTGTCCTTCTTGCTTAATGTGAGCGGCTCTTAATTCTTTTCTCCTTAGTAGCCTTGGGCTTTACGTTCATTAAAGATGTGGATCGTCTCTCTTGTGGCTCTGTCAAGTTGCCAGGACTGATGAGAAACTAGATACCTGCTCTCCACTTTCAGTGGCTGGGTTCTTCATTCTCTCTCTGACTTGCTCAGAGACCACCTTCCCCTTCAGGATTCCTGCCAGAGCTGCGGCCCCTGTGGTCTCCCGCCTCCTCTGCACTCTGCACGTGCATGTAGGTAACACGGGATCCAGCCAGCTCAGAGCTGAGTCGAGGTGACTTTCACATGGGGATGGCATGGGATGAAAGAGTGGCAGTGGTTACTGAATGTGTCACCGTAGAATTAGGAGTAAGTGCAGGGATCACTTTTACAAAATGTAATTTTATTATTCTGCTCAGCAATCTATAGGATGTAAAAATAAATATTTGCCAGTAGTAGACTGTGACAATCCTAGAAGATACTTACATAAAAATGGGGGGGCAAAGATAGAAGGGACATGCAAACTGTCAGTCCAAGACTCTTTGTCACAAATAGCAGGAGCCTACCCTGGCTGGGTAAACACAAAGGAATTTGCTAAAGGGATTTTGGAGAGGTCACAGAATTGTTGGAAAGTGTAGAGAACTGGGCTTAAGATTTAGCTTCTGGGAACAGCACTCAAGACTGTGCTGATGAGAGAATCGCTGCAATCGTCAGAGAGCAAGTCAGAGAGAGACTAAAGAACTGAGCCACCAAGAGTGCAGTCGCCGCATGTTGCAGCTTGGAACCCTGCCACTCTGAGCCAGGAACTCAACCTTCTAGCCAGGGTGGCCACCACTGCCACCAGAACAAACACTTCCCACCTCTTTCCTCTTAGATCATTAGTCAAAGCCCGGCATGTATGTATCTGATGGAACTGAGGTCACACGCTCATGCCCAAGTTGCAAGGGATTCTGGGAAAGTGAGTGTTAAACATTTTTAGATCCTATTAAGAGAAATCATCTTTTTCCACTCTGGGACTCATAAAGTAGATAATTCCCCCAACCAGAAGAGGGATTCAGTTGCTGGGGGACAAGATGCATGACAACTGTCCACCATGGCCAATTTCCTCATGTTTCATAGGTATGAATCCATAGATACAGTTTCATGTCTGAAATTGATGAACGTATTTTGAACACATTAAAGCTATAAAGGTAAATTACTGGAGGGCAAGAAATAAAGACCGTAAACTGGAAAACAAAAGAGTGTATAAAAATTATAAAAAACAAAAATAAGACAACAGAAACAATACCAAATATACGTCTTAATAAGTATAAAGTGAAAAAACCTATTTTTAGATTCTCAGATTTAATTTTAAAAACAGGATATATTTTGCATTAGACATACACCTGAATAAAGGGATGGGCTGAAAGCAAAAGGATGGGCAAAAACATACCAGATATATGCAATATGTAAAAGATCTATATGAGAAAAACTATAAAACTCTGATGAAAGGAACCAAAGAAAATCTAAATATGGAGAGATGTTCCATGTTCATGGATAGGAGGACTCAATATTGTTAAGATGTCAGTTCTTCCTAACTTAATCTATAGATTCAATGTAATCCCAATCAAAATCTCAGCAAGTTATTTTGTGGGTATTGACAGATTCTCATATTTATGTGAAAAGGCAAAAGATGCAGAATAGCCAATGAAATACTGAGGATGGGCATTCAGAGGACTGGCGCCACCCGACTGCATGACTTACTGTAAAGCTACAGTAATCGAGACAGTGTGGTTTTGGTGAAAGAATAGATCAATGGAACAGAACAGAGATCCCAGAAATAGATCCACACAAATATAGTCAACTGCTTTGACAAAGGAGTAAAGACAATACAATGAAGCAAAGATAGTCTTTTTAACAAATGCTGCTGGAAGAATTAGACATCCACATGCAAAAAAAAAAAAAATGCATACAGACACAGACCTTTCACATTTCACAAAAATTACTTGAAAATGAATTATGCACATAAATGCAACAGACCAAACTATAAAACTTCCAGAAGAGAACATAGGTGAAAATCTAGGTGACCTTGGGTTTGGTACTGAGTTTTTAGATACAACAGCAAAAGCATGATCTATGAAAGAAAAAGTTGATAAGCTGAACTTCATTAAAATTAAAAACGTCTGCAAAAGACATTGTTAAGGGAATTAAAACACAAGCCACAGAGTGGAGAAAATCTTTGCAAAACATTTATCTCATGAAAGACTTGTATCCAAAGTCGGCAAAGAATTCTTAAAACTCAACACTGAAAAAACAAGCAACCACGTAAAAAAATGGGCAAAAGATTCTAACGGACACCCCATCGAAGATAATGTACAAATGGTAAATAATTAATATGAAAAGATGATAACCATCATCTGTCACTAGAGAATTCCAAATTAAAACAACAAGATACCACTACACATCTATTAGAATGGCTCAAATCCAAAAAAAAACTGACAGTATCAAATGCCGATGAGACATGGAGCAATGGAGACTAATATTGCTAATGGGAATACCAAATGGCAGAGCCACTCTGCAAGCCTCTTACAAAGCTGCACATAGTCTTACCATATGATCCAATCATATCAAAAACACTGTACACAAAGCAAAATATGAGAAAACATCAGGACATATAAACATATTAGACCAACCTTATTAGTATTAAATTTTATATATATATATTTTTTTCTATTATTATTTTTTGTCTAATTGATCTACCAAGGACTGGGAAAGATATACTAGACTCACACAAATTCTCCATTTTTCCTAACATTTCCTTACATTTTGCTTTATAAAATGACATGCACATAAAATTCTTTATCCTAAAAATAGTAAGAACACCTTTCTGTAAGCACTACTCCTGGAACCCTTCAATACATTCTACTAAAAATAAAAATAGTTCAGATCACGTTGTTTGTAATGCAATACAATTAATGGTGCCAATGACAGGATTATACATCAGTGCCAGTGATCTTTTAAAACTATCTCTTAAGGGCCGAGCCCGTGGCGCACTCGGGAGAGTGCGGTGCTGGGAGCGCAGCGACGCTCCCGCCACGGGTTCAGATCCTATATAGGACTGGCCAGTGCACTCACTGGCTGAGTGGCGGTCACGAAAAAGACATAAAAAAAAAAAAAAAAAAAAACTATCTCTTAAACAAAGAAATTGATTTTGAAAACACCATATGTAAATGTGTAAAATGCATTTTCTTTGAAAACACTCAAAACATAAAAGAGCATAAAAGAAGACTTGAATGACAGAATACCTTGTTCTTGAACAGGCAGAGTCAATATTGTAAAAATGTCTATTCTCTCTAAATATATAAATTCAGGGTAAATATAATCAAAATTCTATTTTGGTTTCTGGGAAAAGCAAACAAAATTATTCTGAAGTTCAATTAGATTAAAAAATGTGTGAGAGTATCTGGCAAGTTTTTTATTTTTTAAAGTGTATGTGTTTGAGGAGGAAAATCTGTAGAATTTTCCTACCAGGTATTAAAACATATTACAAAATCATAGTATTTAAAGATTTCTGCTACTCCTTTAGGAACAGATAGATCAATGGAACAGAATATAAAGTCCCCAAATGGACCCAAGTATATTGGGAATTTGGAATATGATCCACATGGCATCTCAAATCAGTGGAGAATGTATTATTAATAAGTGTTGTTGGAAGTTGCTACCACTTTGGAAAATAAAAAAAGCTGCATACTTTATTAATTTTATCCAAATAAATTTCAGATGAATTGTATTTGACTGCATGGGCTGTCATAATGGAATGTCAGAGACTTGGTGGCTTAAACAACAGAAATTTATTTTCTCAGAGTTCAGGAGGCGATAAGGCCAAGATCAAGGTGCCAGAAGGCTTTGTGTCTGGTGGGGACTCTACCCTCGGGTTGCAGAGGGCCACCTTCTTACCGTGTCCTCCCATGGCCTTTCTTCTGTGCTTGCAGGTAAAGAAAAAAGGGAAACTCTTGTGTTTCTTCCTCTTCTTATAAGGTAACCAGTTCTGTTGGATTCGGATCCCACCCTCATGACCTTATTCAACCTCAATTACCTCTCTAATGGCCCTATCTCCAAATGCAGTTACACTAAGGGTTATGGCTTCAACATATGAACTTGGGTGGGAGACATAAGTGAGTCTGTAACCTGGATCAAAGATTTAAATATAATAAATGAAACCATAAAAGTACTAGGAAAATAGGAGGAAATGTTTTTATAATGTGAGTTTGAGAAGGTCTTTCTAAGCATATCATAAAACCCACAATTCACACAGTAAAAGTTTTTACTGCACCTTAAAAAAATTTTATATGAGAAAAATCCCTCAATCAACCAAGTTAAAAAAAAAAAAATTTGCAACCCAATAACAAGGAGTTAATTTCTCTAAATATAAGAAGGTCTGAAAAAATCAATAAGAAAACAAAAGAGCCCCCGTTTTTTGGTTTTTT